>NC_138548.1:281565581-282024462 GCF_964273705.1 Natrix helvetica
ACCACCAAGGTAATATCATTTAATAATGAAAACATGCATGATAGTTCATCCATGAAAGTGTCAAGAGAAATTTAAACTTACAGTATATGTATGTAGCTTTTTTGAAGGATTGGAGAGAAGGAAAGCCTTACCTTGCTACTGCTCCTAAATCAGATCACTGAGTGAAGTCAGTGTTTCACAGTGTTTGGAACTCGAAGAGGTTTTTTTTGGGGGGGGGAGATGTGCAAAACTACCAGATTTGATGCCACAATAATATTTATGTAAAGAAAGAAGAGTTGACTGCATGTCCAAGTTATATGAATCTTTAACTTAGTCTTTGCTACATTTCATTATCTTTCTAATGCAGCTGAATGTATTTGTAGTTATGATACTGTATTGCATTCATATTGACCATATGCATTGCTGTTGGAGATTAAAAATCTTGGAAATATAGATATAATGTGGTAATGGAGAACATAGCTAACAATCCTTTGCCATTGTTCAGTCAGTCTCTGATAAGTGTACTGCTTTACTGGCATTCCCCCATCAATTCAGTGGGTTAGGACCTACGGTATTAGACTCCAGGCAACAAATGAACTCTAATGGGTTCCATAAGAAAGCTGGGATTTCTTATGGATCTGGTAGGTCTTAGTTGTCACTTGGTCTTAGTTGTCACTTGGATTGGGTGTTTGGCAAAGACTTGGCATGAATATTCTAGATATCTGGTAGATAAAATCATCCAGATTCACTTATAATTGGACTGTAATTAAGCCAATACATTTGAGGTGATGGAAGTCTTATGTGGTTACCTAGTATGTGTTTGAATGTGAAATGTCAATGTGAACGTTCACTTGGACATGATCCTCAGGACTGTTAACTTGACTGCCTGTTTGGTTGTTGCCCTCTTGGTTTGTGAAGTTCTTTCTGGTGGTGTATAATTGGTTCAGAATAACAGAATAACAGAGTTGGAAGGCACATTGGAATCTTCTCATCCAATCCTCTACTCAAGCAGGAAACCCTATACCATATCTTCTTGTTAAACACCCAGTGTTGGAGCACCCACAACTTCTGGAGGCATGTCATTCCACTGATTAATTGTTCTAACTGTCGGGATATTTCTCTTTAGTTCTAGGTTCTCTCTTTGATTAGTTTCCATCTATTGCTTCTTGTCCTGCCTTCAGATTCCATTCAGTAATATCACTTTTTCAGAAGGATGGCCTAGTTCACTAGTGGTATGCTTCTTCCTTAAGAGGTTGTTGCTGGATCCAATAGTTCTGTACAATTTTCACCCACTCTAACCTTCCTGTTCTTAGGAGGGTTGCTAAGAAGGCAGTTTCAGAAGGCTCGGAAGGAAGCAGATTATTCAGGCCTGTTTCAGTGTCATTTCAGGTTAGGATATAGTACACAGATAGCATCATGGTTAATAGTTTAGGGATGACCTCTTGCAAAGAAAGAATGGCATGTTACTATCCTGATAATCCCTGTTCTTGGAAAGAGATTGACATGAGACGCTAATGGGCTCCCTTTTCCTGTTTAATATCTACATGGTCTGCATTATTTTTTCATTGTGGTTGTAAATTTGTTTTTAATATTGTACACCAAGCCAAAGTTGCTATGGAGTTGAGCAGCTTTACAAATATGATACGTAAATAAAAATGAACTTTATAGTAAATGTAAAATTTAATCCTACTATACACTGTGTATCTGTTTTGAGTTACATTAGGGTTGTGGTTAGGCATACAACAAATAGCTAAGCAACTAAGGAATTTCATATCTACAAATAGATTGCCAAGTATATTATTTAAAAACAATAAAATTATGCGTGCCTTAGGTATTGATTGAGCAAAAGAAAATCATTTTCTTAGTAATATAGTTCCTTACAATAATAATTTGGATTCCATAAAAATACAGATTTAAAAGTAAAATGTATAAGCTCAAGCAACACAGAATGCCTCCATAAACTACTTTCTCCCTATCTTTGAGTATCAGTGGTTGTCTAAAAGATTAATTCCAGAACATATATCACACTGTAAATCTCTGTGTGATTTCCAGGTTGGGAAATGAGCCATAACTAAGATGTAAAACTTTTTGCTTGCCAAGCAAAAGTTTAATCCCCTACTGTTTTTACTCCCACTCTGAAAACATCTAATACATGTCCCCCCCCCCAAAAAAACACCTTAATTCAACCAGAAGTGTCTGCAGAGGAGAATCAAAACTTGGTGATTGGGGCACGATTGAGGCTCTGTGTTCTGACCTAGGCTTCCCCAATTCTCTCTGAGTCTCTGAGATTCATGAAAAGATCTTCACACTTCTGAAACGAATCTAACAACCAAACGAATGAATTGTTTCCTGCAAAAGCCCACTCCCCTTTCACTCCTCTTTTATTTCCTATGGGAGGGGCCAATCACCTTCCACCTGTGACTTTCCTCCCAAGTCTACCCTGATTTCTGAGTTGTTCTTTTCTTCTGGCAGCTCTGCACATGTGCACACTGGGAACAGGCTCTAGCTGTTCGTCTGTCTCACTGCTGTCTAGCTCCGTAGGCACCTGAACACTGCCAGATGACCTCAGCCCCATCTCTGCCTCTGATGCAGAGCCCTTGTCCAAGCCTTCCCCAGCCTTGAGGACTGGCCCATGTTCTTCCCCAACCTCCTCACTGTCTGACTCTCCTGCCAGCTCCACTGGCCGCTGGTGGGCCACAACACTCTGCCTCTTTGTACACACGTGTGACAAAGAAACATGTGCAAATGCAGTTGTTTTCTATTGGGGTATCACAATCGGCTTGCTAGCTGCTTTGAGTCTCCACCTCCTCATCCTTTGTAAATATTACCTAATCTACTCTTTCCACTGAAGTAATAATATTACACTCATTGCCTTCTGTAGCTCTCTAGAAGGTTGGGAGGCTGAGTTGTAACACCAGACTTTCCTGACTTTAAGGCTGTCAGGCAATAGGAGTGGAGCAATTTTCTGTTGGTTAGAAACAAAAAATAAAGACCTGAATGAACAAGTAATCTGTACAATAATCATATTAAAAATTTCTAAGCTAACTGAGCAGAGAATCAAATAAACCTTAATTTGGAGAACTAATTAACACATTCGGTGAATATGCTCATGACGAAAATGTTGTTATCCCATGTTGAATTGGCCCATCAGTTTAGAATTCCTTGGTCCTATTTATCAACCTCCTATCTTTCTTCTGTTACATACAAGCATTTCTCTATATGCTTAGGATAACACTTACTATGTCTAAGGAATGAGTTGCTGAGCCAGTAAATTGTTTTCTGCCCCGTACTCCTTATTGTAAGATTATTTAAAGTATTTATTTCAGACGTTTGTCAACAGCTTTCCTACCCCAAACTTTATTCTTTTATCTGCATTATTGGGCAATACAGTACCAATTTCAGGTTCAAAAAGCTCAATTTTCTAAAAAAAAAAAAAAGAACAACAGCTACTCTACTATGAAAGGCATATCAGTTTTGATTACTGTCATATAAATCATAATTGCCAAAGAAATTGCAGGTGTTTTTGCAATCCCACCAGCAAACCACAAAGAAAATAGAATGAAAGATAGATTTCTATTCTTCCTTAACTATCTCTCCTATCTTCAGAGCTACTTAGTCCATAATCATATAAACAAGTTGAGACTGGCTTGATAAATCCAGAGTTTTTGTTATGCACTCAGGCAATCTGTTTCACAAGCTGAGTAGATCTTTATTGAACAGGCTGAATGCCAGATATTTCAGAAAGTCTTTTGATTATTTACTATAGGATTTAATTCCTTTTTTAAATCCAGAATCAATGATATTGTTTCTTCAGCTTAGTTTTAAATCCAGCAATCATTATAAAGCATATATTAATCCATGTTCCTCACCCGTCTTCTATTTAGCATGTTAGTAACTGAAATAGGGAATATTATCTGGCAAGGTGAAAATGTTGGTAGAATAATTGTGGAAAGAGAAGGTCAGTGTTACACCTATTGGCTATATATATCTATAGGCTTTTTCTGTTCGGTCTTTGCAATGCACCTGTCTTCAAAATAAGTGAGGCCAACGAATGCAAATCCCAGTCTGTGTATGTTCTTTCTATCACAATACAAGATTGGAGATTCAGGCATTGATTTGTATAAAGAGAGCTGAATTTTCAGTATCTGCATATAATTCAGTTAATTTCATTTCAGTGATTTGTGATACCATGAAAATTCTAAAGAAACTCTTGGTAAAACATTTGTTTTATTACCACTGCTTGCAAAACGAAGCAAGGATAAATCTCTTTATTTTACTTATTATTACCCTATATTACTTCCCATCTGTTAGCCAATTGTACTTTTTATTGCTTTCAGTGTAATCAGACACAGAATTCTTACGTTGTTACTTGTTCTTCCTTCTGTATCACATCTGCAGTAATTTCCATCAGAATTTGGATTTAATTTTGCTCCTCATTGTAACGAGTATGTAATGAGTAATAATCTCCTGATGGGTATCTCAACTGCAGCTACCAACAGTTAACATTTTTTTAAAATGCATTAAAAAAGATTGCATGGTAAACTGAGTTCCTGTAGAGGTAGTCCTCAGTTTATAACCCTTAATTTAGTGACAGTCTGAAGATACAACAGCATTGAAAAAAAATGACATGACTGTTTTTCACACTTATGACCCTTGTTGCATTCCTATGTACATGTCATCAAAACGTGGCTGCTTGGTATTTTGGTAATTATTCCTTCATCTTGCAGTAAATCTTCATTTTTTTCCAATATTGTGTGAAAATAATCCTTGCTACTGTTAAGACATGTAATATTAAATGCATACTTTTCTTATCATGTTTTTCTGATATTATATCTAATAAAAACAGTTCAAGTTTAAAATATACATATCTACCTATTTGTTGTGCCCCGCCACCAGCCAGCAGAGCTGGCAGCAGAGTCAGACAGTGAAGAGGTTGGGGAGGAACATGGGCCAGTCCTGGGGACGGAGGAAAGCTCAGACAAAGGGTCTGCGTTGGAGGCAGAGAGGGAGATAGACAGCAGCGAGACAGCTGGAGTCTGTTCCCAGTGTGCGCATATGCAGAGCTGCCAGAAGACAAGAACAATTCAAAAAGCAGGGTCAACTTAGGAGTAAAGCCACACCTTGGAGGTGATTGTCCCCTTCCATAGGAAACAAAAGAGGAGCAAACGGAGAGTGGGCTTTTGCAGGAAACAATGTGTTCATTCGGTCATTTCAAGAGTGAAAAGTTCTGTTTGTGACTATAAGAGACTCTGTGCCAAGTTTTGCCTTGCCCTGTGTTTGGAAACTAGCTATTTGGCAGCTCTCCAAACGAGATAAGGTTCTTGTTGATAAACATTCTTCTGAAAGACTATTTGCGAAGCCTTGCTGACTGTGAATGAAAGGAATTCACAGTTGTGTAAATAAAAGAAGTTTTGCAAGGACTAAGACTCTGCTTCTTGGTTTTTAAGGAAGCCTGGGTCAGAATACTATCATCTTTTCTAACCACCTGTGTAACTTTGTCCAATTCTTTTTTTGCTTTGTCACAAGAACAACACAAATGATAAAATGTGCTTTCAAATATTTTATAAAATAGTTAAGATATTAGATTGTACAGAAATGCATATATTGATATTGAAAATTAAACAGAAAGAGGATGTAGAATACTATCAAAGATAGGATTTATTTTACCAATGGCTGGAAAGAAAGGGGATGGAGATTAAGAATGTAATCTGTATTGTTAAGTAAACTAAATACCCAAACAACATGATGTTTATTAACATCTAACTAAGAAATTTATTTAATAGAAAATCAATAAAATAATAATAACAATAAAACTTAGATGCTTGGCAACTGGCATGTATTTATGACACTTGCACTCTCCCAGGATCATGTCTTGATCCTTTGTCATCTGACCAACTTTGGACAAGCAAAATCAATGGGGAAAGCCAGATTCGCCTAATGACTTCATGATTCAATTAACAATTAACTGCAGAGCCCCCCCCCCAAAAAAAAGATCATAAAATGGGGCAAGACTCACTTAACAACTGTCTTGCTTAGGAACAGACATTTTTGGCTCTGTTGTGGTCATACCTGAGGGTTACTTCTAATAACATGAGTTGTAGATGATGCAAATTCGACCTTAATGATGAACAGTAGTCTCAATTTTCAAAGTTACAAAGCACTCAACAAAAACCCATATTTTTGGAGTATAAGACACACCTCCCCCCCCCCAAAGAGGGTGAAAATCTGGGTGCATCTTATACTCTGAATACAGCATGGGTTTGGATGTGCAGAGGGTTTGGGGGCCCTGCAAAATGCTCCTGGGAGCTGGGAAGGGCAAACCCCCCACTCCCCAGGAGCACTCTACAAGGCTCCTAAAGGCTATGCATGCCCTTTTTTTGGCAAAAAATGGGCCCGTTTTTTGCTCGTTTTTGCCACCCTCAGCCTCCAGGAGTACTTTGCACGACCCATCTCTCTGCATGCCCCGTTTTTCACAAAAATGAGGCATATGCAGAGGGTTTGCAGAGTGCAAAAACTTTTTTTTAAAATTTACCTCTTCAAAATCTTGGTGCGTCTTATAGTTCGGTGCGTCCAATACTCTGAAAAATATGGTACCTACGACTCATCCATGGGACTGCATTTCAGGCACTTGGCAACTAACTTGCATTTTTGCCCAGTTGCAAGTGCTTGCAGTCACATGATCATGTTTTGCAATTGTTTTTTGCCTCTTTTTGGCAAAAAAACACCCATTGGATATCTTGGATTCTGACTTATAACCCTACAATTCATTTAACAGTGGCTTCCATAACGAATGTTGTAAACAAGTTGTACAATACTAGTAACTAAGTTTACAACTGCAATAACTCATGACCAAAATTCATGGATCAACTGTAATCTAAATTAAGGCATGTGAGTTGCACTGACAACAACACTGAATTGTCAATATCTGCAAAAGCCCATGCATTTTGCAGGCCTCTCCAAAAAGAAAACCTTAATTCATGTACTGCACATACATTGATTCAAGACAGGTTTTCTCCCTGTGTGCATCAGCACAGAGCATACTGATGTCTCCAGGAGACATCAATGCCTTTTCAGTGAATGGACAAGAGTACACTGCTCCAGGAAACTGCAAAATTTTTTGAAGTGCTCTTTGCCAAAGAGAAATTGCAGAGCTCTATTCTGTGTTGAATCTAGAGGTATCGGGAGTTTGAAAACACTCCACCGACTTTGGAAATAGATTGTGACACCGTGGCAGCTTGAAAATGTGTGGACCTCAGCTTCCAAAATTTCCATCCTGGCTGGGCAATTTTTGGGAGCTGAAATCTGCACGTCTACAAACTACTAAAGTTAAGAAACACTGCAGTAGGCGGAAGCATGTACAAATTTTGCCCATTCCTCAGTTCCACACTCAACAAGAAATGTGTGTCTCACATCATAATTCCAGTATTTTCCAAATGCAATCTAAGAGCAGATGATTCCCTGATCACCTCCACTTCCAGAAGGATTACTGTGATTTTCCTATATTCTGACTTTTGAGTCATTATTGTGTTCTAGCACTTTTTTCCTAGATCAGTGATAGTGAACCTTTTCAGCACTGAGTGCCAAAAAGGGAGTGCACAAGCGTGCGCGCTCACCTGGGATGCAACCCAGAAGAGGAGCTGTTCAGGGACCATGCACACACCGGAAAATAAATTTTAGGTGCATGCGTGCACGCCAGCCAGCTAGTCTTCTGGTTACTAGTGCACATACGCACACAACAGTCAGCTGGGGCACAACCCAGAAAAGAAGCTGCCCAGGGGGTATGAGCACACTGGAAAATGAATGTCAGGTTCCTGGAGTACGCATGCGCACCGGCCAGCTAGCCCTTCTGGTTACTGGCGTGCATGCGTGTGCAACAATCAGCATGCATGTTCACGCTGGAAAACAGAAGACCAGCTCTTCCAGTTTCCGGCACTGCCACATGCATGAAGACCAGCTGATCATCATGCATGCATGCACAACAGAAACACGGAATGGGTGATGCCACGCATGCCAGGCAACATGATTCTGCATGCCACTTTGGGCACATTTGCCATAGGTTCGCCATCATGGTTCTAGCTCATAAAACAGTAGATGAAAACAGGAACAGGAACTTTAAAACGTGGCATCAGGTTCTCTCAAAACATCAAATTCTTGCTTGGTTACTAAGGACTTGTGCATACATTGGCATGACTGCTTCATTTTCTGGGTGAGTAAATTCTATTAAGTCTCAGAAACTGTCACTTGCCATTTGAAGATTGCAATGAGTCCATTAGTAAATGGACTCAAGGCCATATATAAAGCAACTTTTGCCAACCTAATTCCCACTGGATTAGAACTCACAGAAATTCCAATCAGCATGTCCTTTAGCTGGGGTAATTTGGACTCTAGGATTATAAACCTCACATAGTTGAAGAAAAACAATTTTGGGGAAGCTGCACCAGGAGAAATGAAAAGCTGATCAGGGAAATGCAGCCTCCCCCGCCTGGAAGTTACCCATGTGAGCCTCAGAATTGCTAACTTTATGAGTTTGGCATTTATTTCAGCTGTTTGACTTCACACAAGGTTTTATTTCCCTGCAATCTAAATTGTTTCAAACAACTGCTGTGAAACGAAAGGTCAAGATTTAATGTCCTAGCAAATAAAATGTTGATGATTGTAAGTAATTATCAGGTAATTCTAGTGCCTGCCCAAAATTTCAGGGAATGTTTTAAGCTTCAGTGAACGAAGATCTTAATGAGCCTGACAAAATTCAGAGCAGTAGAAGTGGCATTTATGGATTATTGCTGTTTTGAATTCTAACCCAGAAAAGGCAGTGCCTCTGACCTGGTGAAGATAACACTGTAGTATCAACAGCGAATGTAGCTCCCATGTAAACCTGGTGTGTTGAAAATTACTTGCCCGACAGAGTCTAATCTTTAAGATGATTTAAAATATTGTATTTGCATTTTTAATATGAACTCTAGTGCAAAATCTTTTATAGATCTTTTTACAAGGTATATATGAAGAGGTCCCACCGGTTTAATATGACTTTAAAATTTGTAGTGCCCACCTTAAGAAGAGGGAATATTCTTATTTTAACCCTATTAATTCTCGAGTCACAATGAAATTCTTCTACGATGTCATAAAATACGATTTTCACTCCATCTTTTCTGATATAAAATATATGATACGGTTCTCCAGATTCCACATTCAGAAACAAAAATTAATCTGGGCCATCCATTTTCATGTAGTTTCTAATATTATGGGTTCACATAATGGGTTTCCTTATTATAAATAAGGAATTCCCCATGTACTTAATGTGTGAGCCAGTGTAATATAGTAATCAAAGCACTGGATTACAACCAAGTGACCCAGAATTAGGTCCACCCTGTTGGTGATTTTTAACCAGCTTATTTCTCTCCGCCCCAAGTATTTCAAAAGTTTGTTTTAAGGGTAAAATAAGAAATCCCCATTTAAATCCCCTTTCCTGTTCTTGGAGAAAAGGCAGGATATAAATGTTCAGGTCCTGTCAGCATCTTCTTAAGCAAACTGTATCTTTCCAGGGTATTGTAAGGCTGTTCTCCATTATTCCAGCTTGATCTTATGAGACTTGTTTGATTGAAGAGGTTGCCGGAGGGCGCTCTGTGCATGGTTAGATATCCCCGGATCATTTTTTTTTAATCTGCCAAGGACAATAAAACCAACAAATAGATTGGTCAATGCTAGCAAAACACTGCTCATCATAGAAAAAATGGAGAGTTTTTGATAATCCAGAGGCTTAGAAAGTTACTGACTCTCTAATAATAGTGTCTCCACTCATTAGCTAGATTTTGTGCCTCATATTTTTTTAAAAAAGTTAAGAATCCCAGTTTAAACATGGCTTCACTGATGGTTATGATATCTCCCTTGGACGACTCTTCAGATTCTTCTTCAGAGGTCAGCTCAAGGGAGGATAAACTCAGGAACTGAGTTATTTAATGACTCTGAACAGCTTGCCAAAAGATTTATAGGGGGCTTTGGCTGGGATCAGCTTTTAGGGGCAGACAGTCAATGAAGAGGAGCAGAAGTTGACTTCTGTGGTGGATCCGATAGCACATAGGGCAGAGAAAAGGTGAGAGCAATGGAGATCTGCAAGATTACTCAGGAGAAGACCCCACCCATCTTAAGGGGCTGCACCAGAAAGCTATTTATCATGTCAGATAGAGGGCAGTTGTTGGGAACAAAGTGTTTGGTTCCTGGCTGTGTGGGGGTTTGTTTGTTCCTAATTTAAGTTAAGTAACACTGTATGTATCACTGTATGTTGTGCTTTGAGTGATATTACTTAAAGGAAGGTAATCTAAAAATAAGAAATCTGTCTAACTTGACGTAAGCTGTGAAAAATTCTTAAAATGGATATCGAAGTATGTGCAGTGGTGGGATTCAAATAATTTAACAACCAGTTCTCTGCCCTAATGATTTCTTCCAACATCAGTTCACCAAACTGCTCAGAAAGTTAACAACAGGTTCTCCCGAAGTGGTGCGGCCAAATCCTCCCACTGAATAAGTGCATTCTTTGGTGATCATTCACCTGCAAAGATTACATTTCAAATTTCTTTTGATGTCTTCTACATTGTTTATACTAAAAAGATTAGGGAGTATGTTTATACTTGTTTATACTAAAAAGTCTAGGGAGTATGTTTACGATAACCAAAGGCATTCTTTCAACATCACAGCTTAAGTTATTTTGGTTCCCAGTATCTTTCCCTAATTATAAGACTACCACATCTGTGTTTCAGAAATTCAGTTGGCTGCTGGCATGACAGTGACAGACAAGACACTTTGCCGTCATTTAGATTTGATAGACATAAATGATATATTCAGGCTCCTCTCTCCTAAATGAACACAATGGATTCCTTTGGAATGGCTTTCAGGAAAACATCAGCTCCTCTAAGTGTGCCATCCACTATGAATGAGCTGAATAAGCATGTAAATGTAAAACTTTCATCAGGTTTTTTTTTTTTTTACTTTAGTTCTCAACTTTACTTAGTGACCACTCAAAGTTAAAAAAAGCACTGGAAGAAGTGACTTGCTGTTCCATACACATATCCATGGTCACATAATTGTAATCAAAACAGTTGGCAACTGGCATGGATTTATGATGGTTACAGTGTCCTGGGGTCATGTGATCACTTTTTGCAACTTTCTGACAAGCAAAATAAATGGGGAAGCCAGATTCACATAACAACCTTACTACCAACTTAATAACTGCAGTGATTCACTTAACTGTGGCCAGAAAGATAGTAAAATGAGGCAAAACTCACCAAATAACTGTCTAGCAATGGAAATTTGGGGCTAACTTGTGGTTGTAAGTCAAGAACTACCTGTATTGTCTTAACTTTTCAAATTGTTAAAACTTTGTGCAACCTGCAACTGATAAAACTGGTAACTTGAAGAATATAGTTGATGTCCATGTAGACTCCTCCCAAGAGATTAAAAACAAAAGGAATAAAACGTTTTAAGCAAATTCGCATGCCAGAAGATAGTCAGAAAATAATAAATTCAATGATGCTGCAAGCCCATTTTTCCCTGACATAGCAATGCAATCAACTGCAGGTAGTCCTCATTTGGTGACTGCTTACAGTTACATACTAATGGAAAAGTAACTTGAAACCAGTCCTATTTATTATCTCCTGTCCAGAGATTTTCTGTGAGGTGGGTGTCCATCTAAATTTGATTAATAAACAAAATCTTCACATTTACAACCTTCGCAGTTAAAAAAAAAGCTGAAGTAGGATCATAAGCACAATTGTGGTTTCACTTAGCAACCATTTTGTTTAATGACCAAGTTTCCAGTCCCCATTGTGATTGCTAAAATGAGGGCTAACTGTAGTTTTATCTGTTTTTAATAATATTAAAACAGGAAGATAGGCTACTAAAGACTCCATTTGTTTCTCTTTAAGCCAATTACTCCGCTGTCAGCCTTATTCTGTTGATGTTATGAACTTATTAATTTGTATATTCATTAGCTCCCCAATACGGTGGGAGAAAAAGGATTATTTTTAGCAATTAATATAATCAATGGAACATTTTGGAGTTTCCCCTACCTATGCATTCTTTGTCTTAATTGTGAAGCCATGTAACAGCTCATCCCAAAATACTGTATCTAATTTGAACAGCTGCCACACTTTTTCTATCTTAACTCTGTCCTTGGCAGCAAATTCAAATGCTCAACCAACATTAAAACATTTCTTGTCCCATTTGAAAATGACCCAATACTTATACTACAAAGACCAAAGAAGAAAGTCAAAGATTTTATCTAAAACTGGAAGATTTGCACAAGCAATGAAATTGATTGAAGACACAGCAAAGCTTCTTTCTGCTTCAGAGAATGTAAGCATAGATATTTATCCTGTCCACGATAGGAAACAACTAAAGACATCAGAGAAAAGCTCACCAAATTGCTAACCCAAATGACTTTGGGTTTTCTTTACAATAATTATAAACTTATTGTCCCTCCTCCCCCTTTAAGGTTATCTATATATTTAAAAGCAAAAACCATTCACGCCGCGATCATGAAATCTCCAGAGCTGTAAAGCCTACAAACTCGAAATATGGCATGTATGTTCCTCTTGACTTTTAGGTGCTCACTAAGGAAGATTTTTTTTGAAATGACCATCAGATCATTATTATTTCTTATGTTATTATTAACACGCTATGATGCTAAGGAATTAGACGTTCTACTCCCCATCCCAACATGAAAATAATTCTGGAGAAAACGGGATAGGATAGGAGAGGCTTCTGTGGGGTAAGCCTGAAAGAGAAGGGGGTAGAATACGGGAGGCTTCTGTGGGGCAAGCCTGAGGGAGAGAAGGGGAGTGGAGAGGCTGATCATAATTACTCATTAATTTTCAAGATGTAAGTGTCAATTTATCAAGCCCAATTACATAATTTTGTAGCGGACCACGGGTATTCAGCTAGTATTACATAATTCCCACCTTCTTCACAATCCATTATTCTATTGTGGGCATTTAAGTATTAAGAACACTTATGATTTAGTCATATATATATACAGTATCTCAGGAATCTAGTGTAAGATACCCAAATAGTCACTGCATCTAAAATCTGCACAGAAGATGCTTACCCCTCCCCTACTGAAGTCTTTAGAATACAAGCATGTCACCCCTGTGAGCATGTCAATAACATTGGAAATATGCTACAGTCAAGCATGAAGGATAACTTCATCATATGTGACGCATGTTCAATAGCAAATTACAAACCTAGAAAAATTGATATTCACCTAAGCCTACAACCTGACCTTATTAAGGGTCCTTTGGGTAATATTCACCAGCTGATCTACACTAACGTTTCCATCTCAGCTTGGCCTCTCAGCTGGCATATTATGATTTTGGTTTTTCTGCTTCTGCTTTTCCTCAAACAGACCCTGACAGGTTTCCAACCCAATGTGTACCTATCAATGAAGAATATCTGTGAGATTCCCTTTCCTCACCAAATATCATATTGTTCACTAAACTCCATCTTCATCAGATGGACAGTTATCCAATAGAAAAGCTGAACAGTTCAATAATCAATCTGCAGACCAAATAAAAGCTAAAAGTGGTTCTTTTGGAACAAAAATATTCCATATTTTTTAGACTTGATTTATAAATATGATTTCATTTTGTTGCAAGACACTTGGACTCTACCGCTTCCATGGCAAGGTTATATAGTACAGTATATTCCCTTAATGGTGTTCATGGTTCTGAAAGGGCCAATATCAGGAATCTTAATATCTTGAAGTGCATGTAACCTGTAGTCTCCAGTTTCTCAGTTGGGACACATGTGAGCAAATGGCATTAGCCTCTAGAGCCAATTTAGCAAAATATGCTTTCCTAATTATAAACATGTACTGACCTCCTTGCAGTTTGGTTTCCTCAACAAATGTCACCTGGGATACATTTGAGAATTACTTGACACAGTTTACCTGGGCTGACACAATTCCTGCTGTTCTAGTTCTCAGTGACCTAAATGTCAGATTTGGTACCAATGACAAATCCTTCCCTCTCAAATTAATAACCATAATTCCAATTCACACCTTCATAATCACAGAGGCCAACTATATCGCTCTAGGAATCAGGGCATCAGCCTTACAAAATGACACCTACAAGGTATTTCTAGAAAATTCAGACTTTGCATCCTAAAATGGCAGAATAGACAATGACTTTACTGGGGAGTATGCCTACTAGGGAGTAGGTCTAGTAAACTCAATTTTACATTGAATTTACTAATTTCTAATTTTTTTGTTTAATTGGGCATGTTCTTTACAGTTGAACTGTGAACTATGGCTGAAGAACACTCTTCACTACTATTTCATTTGGGCTTTGGCCATTATCAAACTTTTCAGAACATTAAGATTAGGGCATGGGGCAAGTCACCCCAAGGACTGTATTGTCTGACAAGATAGTGAGATCAGCTTAACATCTTCCCCAAGATCAGACCTTGAACCACTGTAGTTCCTGATTGAGAGCTTAAACTCTGAAGAAGTTCCTAATACATATAACTTATTGACAGACAAATTCCACAGGTCATTATTAATATCCTGTTAACCATAAACCCTGGTTTAAATCAGGACTATATATAAGCCAGGGCAAATTTAGTGACAGCCTTCAAATTGTGTAAATTTAGTAATTGCAATGTTGCTAGAAATCAACTTCTAGATCATAAAGGAAGTTATAAAAAGAAAAAGAAAAAAAGCAGATGACCATATAAAATGAATGTGAATGACTTTTTCTAGCCACAAGAAACAAAAATCCTGCTGTCATTTGGAAGATAATTGCAAGCACTTCATCCCATCAATCAAAATCTAAGGTTCACTAGAAAAATGAGTATGAGTTTTACAATCTGTTTTATCAATCCTTCACCTATCCATGTTTCATTCCAACCCATCTCATTAAACAGTATCCCTCCTTCACCTCTACATTATTGGTCACAAATTGTCAAATTTATTGATCAGCTAAAAAGCCTCTGCTACTGATTTGATACCCATCAAATTGTTTAAAAATAATAGCCATGGAAAAGATATCCAGATTCTCTCTGACTCACTATCGAACCAAACGTTGGATCTTGAAGAAGTAGGATAGGAAGAGTATTAATGCTTCTGAATTTAGGCACAAATATGTAGGTGGAAATTATCCTACTTCGGACACATTATGCAAAGAAAGCTCTAATGTGGGGAAGGAAGTCACAGTAATTAGAAGTCTTTAAAGACCATGTTAGGGACAGATTGTTATAGAAAAATTAGGTTGTCATTTAAGAGTCAATACCAACTTGATAGTATGTAATCAAATTTTGATTAGTGGGATAACCTTTTGTGTCCTTATTTATCCAAATTAATAACTTCTTTCATATGCCCAATAATTAGTATTATTCAATCATAGTTCCACTCTTCCAGTAGCGCTGATCCTTTCAATTCCAACTCAGTTATTTTCCTCTATTCCCAATAAACCACATACATATTCTTTTGACATAAACTCTTCATTGGGCAGAACAATATAAATTTTGCAATCTTTCTCTTATATTATTTTGGTTGGCTTACAAGATTAAACATACATACACACACAAAATCAAAAATAATCATAATAAGAGTATTAAAACATTAACAATAACAACTATTTTTAAAAAACCAAATCTACGGGAGAGTATAATCAATTACACTAACAGTAGAGCCATTTTGCAGGTTCCATAACACCCACTATTAGATCTCTAGGCCAGTTGATAAAGTTATGTCTTCTGGCCTTCCACAAGGCCAGTAAAGTCAGATTAACAGAGTTGGAAGGGACCTTGTAAGTCTTCTAGATCATGGATTGCATGACCTAAGGTTTAAGGTTTATTTGGATTTATATGCCGCCCTTCTCCAAAGGACTCAGGGCGGCGTACAACATTAAAAACACACATTACAAAAGTTAAAAAAAGATTAAACCCAATTCCAAAAAGACCAAACCATTTTTTTTAAAAAAAAGAAACAGTACATTTAAAATAAATTAACATTAACATTAACAGGCCAGGCCGGCTTGCTGGAAAAGCCAACTTTTTAGGGTGCGTCGGAAGGACCGGAGGTCAGGGATTATGCGGAGCTCCAGGGGCAGCTCATTCCAGAGGGAAAGCGCTCCCACAGAGAAGGCTCTCCCCCTGGGGGTCACCAGCCGACACTGCTTGGCCAACGGCACCCTGAGGAGGCCAACTCTGTGGGATCGTATTGGACGGTGGGAGGCTACTGGTGGCAGTAGGTGGTCTTGCAGGTACCCTGGGCCTAAGCCATGGAGCGCTTTAAAGGTCATAATTAATACCTTGAATCGCACCCGGAAAACAACCTCAGGGGGAATGATGTTCCATCGGGGAGATGCCACAAGAAAATAGGTTATCCTCCCAGGTCAGATGACATTTCTTAATGGAGAGAAACCACTACATGCCCTTTTTGCTGGACCTAATAGGACAGGTAGATGTGATTGGAGACAGGCATTCTGTCAAATAACACAGCTCTATGTGTAAACAAGCAGCCTTTAGGGTGGCGGGACCAACTATGAATCATTGTTTTATTCTGAAGTTTGGGGCTTAGAAAATACATATGCTCATTCCCACTCCCTTTATCTCACCTTTACTGATCTAATATCAACAGGGAAGGCTCCAGAAAAAGCTGTCACAATAAGTGATAGATTGGAGGCCAGTCTGCCTAATTAGAATGCTGCAGGAGAATACTGTCAGACAAGTTAGAAGTGATAGCAACGGCCTACAGATATTCCTATCCCAAAAGAAAAAATACAACAGGATAGTATCCTGGACTATTTCTGTCTTTCCCACCCGCCACCCTAATGGTTATTTCTTTAACTAAAGCACAATTCCATCACCACTCCAATTTAACAGTAGTGTTGGTTATGCTTTTTTATGCCGTCAAAGAAGCCCTTCTTTCTCACATACCACCTGAGGCCTTTGGGCACACTTTTGTTTTCCCGTGCCATGGCTTCTTGTACTCTATTTTTTTATTTTTATTTTTATTTTAACAAGTCAACCATTTAATTTGCTATTCACTGTAAAAAAAAAAAAGATAATCCCTTATCACTCTTCCCACAATGACTCCTTCCAGTTTCCACAGAGCCTAAATAGCTGTTAAAGGACATTGATCAGAATCAGGCAGAGGATCAACTTCATCTGCACTTCGTGCACTATTTCTGATTTAAAATGTTAATAGCTGGGTGAAGGAAACTCTGTTAGTGGTAATAACAATAGCATTAATAATCAACTACAGCCCAATACATTTTCATTACATTGTCATTAACTTTCTTGGCATTGTATGGTTTGCACTCACTTTTATTGTTGAAAAATGATCTCAACAATAACAGAATAAAATAATAGAGTTGAAAGGGAGATTGTGGGTCTTCTACTCCAACCCCCTGCTCAAGAAGGAAAGCCTATGTCATTTCAAACAAATGGTTGTCCAATCTCTTCTTTAAAACATTCAATGTTGGAACACCATAACTTCTGGAAGCAAGCTGTTCCACCAATTAATTGTTCTAACCATCAGGAATTTTTTTCTTAGTTCTAGGTTGCTTCTCTCCTTGATTATTTTTTTATCCCTTACTTCTTGTCCTGCCTTCAGGTAGTTTGGATAAGAGTTTAACTTGCTGGGCACTTGTAATCAGGCTTTAGCTTTTGATGACTTATGAAAAATAAAGTGTCAGGGTTCCAAGTAACACCCCCAACAAAAGAAGACTCCGAGGCTAGAAGTTCCTCAAAGTTCCATTTTTATTAGAGATGCCATATTGGCACATCTGGGAAAACCTGAATCTGAAAGCTTCCAGGTTTTCCCCACCCAAAAGAAAGTCGAAGTCCCTTCCCCTGCACCCACATGTCCATCACATGGTCCAATCATTCCACCATCCCAACTGGAGATGCCTCCTAGTCATGCCATTCCAAGTGCAGGGTGAATCTTCCTTGACTCCCAGAGAAAAGAATGTTATTATGGTTATATATCTCTACCACGCCATGCAATTCCCCCTTCCTGGTTTCCCACAGCACTAAGTGTGGCTGTTCTGACCTAGACTTCCCAAGAGCATGAAGCAAACTCCTGGTCCCGGCAAAACCCCTTTTATTAATTTCCTGTGACTTCTGCTCATTCACAAACAGCAAATCCTCTTTCCAGGGAGGATTTATATTCACAGACCTTATCTGGCGTAGAGAGCTGCCAGGCCGATATCTGTAAAACTTGGCAAGGAGTCTCGGAGAGTCATGAGCCAATTAATCAAACTAATTGTCCCCTACAAACTCCATTCCCCTTTTGCTTATCTGGGAGGAGCCATTCATCGTCTACTTGTGGCCTTATTTCCAAGTTGACCCCTGTTCTTTAGCTGTTCCCGTTATCTGGCAACACTGTGCATGTGCACACTATGAACAGGGTCCAGCTGTTCGTCTGCCTCACTCATGTGACTGAAAGCAGCTGACAACTGTCAGACAGCTCTGGCCCCTTCTCTGCCTGCGACACAGAGCCCTCATCCCAGACTCCAGGACTGGCCCATGTTCCTCCCCAACCTCCTCACTGTCCAAATCTGCTGCCAGCTCTGCTGGCCGCTGGTGGGCCACAACAGTCCTGAAGAGCCAAAGAAAAAGATGGGCTGACATAAAACATTTTCCAATGCAAGATATAATAACAAAAATAAGGTTTGGATTCCAGAGATTAAATTTGTTTCATACAATTATTATTTAGTAATATTTATAAAAATACTATAAAATGTATCCCAAATTCATCTTCTTAGTGTTTTTGTATAGTCCATCACATTTGTAGCTATAGATATAATAGGCTATTGTGACAAAGAGGTCATCTGCTTATTTTTTCAGGAGGTTATATTTTTATGGAAGAAAAGTATGTGCACATGTCATAAAAGTGAGCAGTAACATAAGAAGTACTAAAATCTATTTACTTGTTGTAAATAGAGATAGATAGGCATTGGTGATGGTGCTGTTACATAGAGGCTGAAAATGGGAGAGTGGGTATCTAAGTGCTCTTCTGATTGCTTGAAAACTGTTCTCTTGTCCTTGTCATTGTTCTGTTGATATTTGTCATTTTTATTGGTCTCATGTTTTTGTTACATGAGACAAAACAAATTGTATTGTTGGCATGACATTCAAGGAACATTCAAATGCAGATATTCACAGGAAATACTATTAATTTTAGGGAGATGAACTGAACTGATACAGACTGCTGCAATTGTATACATATTTTGCTAAAATCTAAAGGCCATGGTTGTAAATAAATGTATTTAACTAAAGTTTTATGTCTATGGAGATTCTCGGTCATGGTTGTCCCAAAAGTGCTTTTTTTCAAGAGGCAACTGAACTTTATGGCTTCTCTTTGAAGACATTTCGCTTCTCATCCAAGAAGAGCTGAAGAAGCTTCTTGGATGAGAAATGAAACATCTTCAAAGAAAACCAGGAAGTCCAATTGCCTCTTGAAAAAAGCATCTTTGGATTAGTTCCATGTAATCCTGTAGTAATTAATTATATCAGGTAAGCAACATGCAGAAACAGTGCCATATTTTATCTCTCCCTTTGCTTTATAAAATCATTGCATCACAACAAGGCCTCACATCTGGCAACCAATTCTTCTGTATAAATATTCCTAGTAATCTATATCAAAGAAGTGCCCACCTTGATACTTTCCAGATGTGTTAAATTGTAAACATCAGAATTCCCAGTTTTGTCTTTTTCCTTCTGCTTCAAGATTAGACCTATTTGTTTACTTGTTTGTTTATATGATATGGCTGCCAAATTTTTTTAAAAAACTTAAATCTTTATATAGCCAGTGGAATCCAGGGAAGCAGGTTTTGCCCATTTTGTACATGCACCCAGCATCCTGATGTATACACAAAGGGTCAGGGCTTGCATTACAGTGCTCCTTTTGTTATTCTGACCTCCCATGTAGACCTCCTACCATCTCTGGGCCCAGGGTCAGAGGCAACGCATGGCCACCATGGTAGCTGCAGACCGAAATGAATTCATGCAGACTCTATTTACACAGGGAGGTGTCACACATTAGACCTGGTGTCACACATTAGACCCGGTTGCCTCCGGGAAGTGGTATCATAATCTGATTTTGGGGGATATTAAAATTTCCTTCCATGAATGGACCACTCTTTCTTGACTCTAGAATTCTCCACAGCCACTTCCCACCCCATGGAAAGGCAGCCTATTCAGTTGGGCCACCCCAGGCACCTGATGGATCCAATGCGGTTTCAGAAGGCACTTGGGAGTTTCCCCAAAACTCTTGTTAGTTACACATTTTAGCAGAGACTCTCATTTCAGCTTGGGTAGGTGATGGGGACAGTGGATTGAATCATACCTATGCAGACTCTTGCTATCTTATGGCAGCTAGGAAGGATGCCTATTCCATGGCAGCCCCGGATCTGTGAAACACTCAGCTGCCTGGATTTCAGCAGGCCTCTAAGTTCCTGCCTTCCACAAAGCCTTGAAGAGCTGGATTTTCACCAAGTGTTGGGATAAGATTAGATAACCGAACGTTATAAGTTTCACTTGGCACCAGGTTTTTGTTGTTTTTAATGCTTTAATGTTTTTTTAAAACATTTATAGTTTTAATACGGCTTTGTATCTTAACTTTTGATTGGGAGCCACCCTGAGCTGGTCATTAGATGGACAGCTATTTAAATAGACACCAATGTGCCTGTTTGATAGGACACAATCTTGTTCTCTGTAATTAAAAATACATAGCATTTCTTTCAAAACAATTAAATCCGTTAGTCCTCTACCCGTATAAAAACTTTGCAAGCAATTATTTAGCACTTTTTCTTCAGCAACACATTGAACAGAATAACTGCATAGCTGCCAGTTTTACAGGATGTGTAATTAAGGTAGTTAATAAAGCAATTACCTGAACATGACAATGACTGTTCTTCACTAATCAGAAAATGAAAATAGGGGTAATCTTAAATTGCCAAATACTTCCTTAGTGACTAACGGCCCTTCCAGTGATTGGAAGGTACACATAATTATTGTGTAAGCTTGCAAGTATGTACATTGTTTAGCAAATTTAATTAAATCATTATAAACAAATTAATCCAATTATCAACTTTCTGGTTTGAAAATAGGGACCAAAAAAGTGTCAGTAGCTATAACAGTCATTAATTGGACAAGAAAGAGGCGGGAAGAGGGTTTTCAAAAACTAGGCAGCACGGAAGAAGAGAAGTTGAAACCTTGAATGGGAATCTTTTGTTTTCTTCTGAATATCACTCATCTAGTGACCTTGCTTTGTCTGTGATTGCAGTTTGTGACTACACAGACATATCACAAAATAACACAGGCAGGTCAGTTCATTCTTGATCACAATTATTGATTGCTTTGATTTAAAAAGCCAAGGTGAATGGGACTTCAGGGTTTTAACAGTATACAGAAGGAATATCAGGTGGAATAGCTCCTCCCACCCCACCTCGTGTAATCCTCCCTGGAAAAGCTAGAAGCTATTTCTTCTCAAGCAACAAGCAATTGAAGCACCAACTGCTGCTAGATAAACCTATATCTTCTATATTTCTTATTTACCACACAGCTTTCATCTCTAATTCCAAAGAATTCAAGAGACCAAGCATAAGGTTTCCCAGAGCATCTTCTCCATTACATATATTTATGTCTTCAGACCATAGCCTAGGTAACAGAGATGGTATTCAGCAGGTTTTGACCAGTTCTGGAAAACCAGTAGCAGAAATTTTGAGTAGTTTGGAGGACCGTAAAGACCACTTCTGACTGGCCCCTCATCCCTTTATGCCTCCCAAGTCCCAGCTGATCGGGACAGAATGAGGATTTTGCAGTATCCTTTCCCTGGAGTGGGGAGAGAATGGAGATTTTACAGTATCTTTCCCCTGACACGCCCACCAAGCCATACCCACCAAGCCACATCACGTCCACCAAGTCACACTCACAGAACTGGTAGTAAAAAAAAATTGAATCCCACCACTGCTAGGTAGGAACTAGTACTATACTGCTCTGTGAGTCCATTTTAAGAGTCCACAGGAAGGAGAAAGGATGCAAGTGATGACATATATATGATGGAAACATCACATCTGGTTATTCTGCATTTTCTTATGGATCTTGCTGGATTCAGTCATTTTAAAAAAAGAAAAGAAACCTATAGTACAATAGCTGCTTCAGTTTAGTGTGCTACATGAACCTAGATATGTGGTTTATAAATCCTTACTTCTAACTGAGTTCAGAAATAACAACCCAGGGCTCAACAGAGCGCTCATCCCCATTTTTCAAATATCATATTTCAGTATCTTACTACATTTATGCAATATCATAATTGATAATAAATGACAAAACTGATAATGAAGAAAATTTTCTCATATATAACTCAGCACGTTAGTTGAACCCTGACAGTTTATGCATAGAATAAAATATGTGCTGCAAATTAGAATTGTGGTTTTTATTATTTTCTCATTTTTTTCAGCATAACTCAATGGATGTGTGAGAATTTCAGAAAGGGACAGTAAAGCTATCTTATTGTTTTTAGTTTTAGCCCCAATACAGCATATCCATTCTGTTCAAATTAACACCAGAAATTATACCAACTCCAATTTTTAAAATCTTGGTTTGCATATGAAGACAAAATTTAACTGGACTTGCAAATATGAGATGCCTCCAAATGGCCTCATTATAGCAAATGTTATTAGCAAAATGGGACGCGATATTGTGTTCATATAGTAAATGGGATATGAAATACTTGGAAATAGGAGAAGCAGAGATTAAAAGCTAATCTACTTCAAGCACTGGATGTACAGTGATATAAAATTTCTAGTGTGCTGCCCAACAAAACGTTCATTTTAACAGAATAAGAGAATAAGAGTTGGAAGGAGTCTTCTAGTCCAACCCCCTGTTCAATTAGGAAGCCCTATATCATTTCAGACAGATGCCCAATCTCTTCTTTAAAACCTCCAATGTTGGAGCACCCACAACTTCTGGAGGCAAGTTGTTCCCCTAATTAATTGTTCTAACGTCAAGAAATGTCTCCTCAGTTCTAGATTGCTCCTCTCCTTGATTAGTTTCCATCCTTTGCTTCTTATTCTGCCTTCAGGTGCTTTGGAGAATAGGTTGACTCTGTCTTCTTTGGGGCAGCCCCTTAGACATCGGGACACTGTTATCATGTCACCATAGGAAACTAATCAAGGAGAGAAGCTACCTAGAAATAAGGAGAAATTTCCTGATAGTTAAAACAATTATTCGATGGAACAACTTGCTTTCAGATGCTGTGAATGTTCCAACACTGGAAGTTTTTTTTTTAAAGATTTACTAGCCATTAGATTATGGCTTCCTACATGAACAGTGGGCTGACTAGAAGACCTCCAAGGTACCTTCCAATTCTATTGCTCTGTATTTTGTAGTCCTTCTTTTCATTAAACTAGACATACCCAATTCCTGCAACCATTCTTCACGTTTTAGCCTCCAGTCCCCTTTGTTGCTCTTTTCCACATTCTTCTGGAGTCTCAAAATCTTTATATTGTGATGACCAAACCTGGATGCAGTATTCCAAGTGTGGTTTTACCAAGGCATTATAAAGTGGTACTATCACTTCCCCTGATCTTGAGTCTATTCCTGTCTTAATGCAGCCTAGGACTGCATTTTGTCTTAACAGCTGGGATTAGATAGTTCTTTTACGTCCAAATGGCTACAGTGCAGAGATAGGTGCAACTATATTATCATATGTCTAGACACACTTGGAAATTAGTAGCTTGGGGAGGGAGTGTTGCCTTCACCCTACTAATTTCTTTCTTTACATTAATGTTTGAAGATAGCACCAGTCCCTGATAAGTTGCTGAGACACAATATTGATCTACAATGAGGGCAAAGCAAAGTAAGCCACCATTCTTCTGTGCTGGTCAAGGTTGAAAAGAATTCATATGAGACCATCAGGAACAACCCAAATCAGAGAAGTTTAAAAAAGGAATAAAGGAAACATTCTTGGAATTTTCTTGGCGTCCTGGAAAGCGCTTTCTTGAAACAAAACTGGGTTCAGAGAAAAGTTGAACATTCAAAGAAACAATATAAAAAGACAAGTTGATTTCTAACTCTGTATGATTTATTGAAACAAAAATGAAATAATCCTTGGGATTAATTCTGAAACTATATCTGTATTCTTTAATATTCTCTACCTTGTGCTAGTCCAGTATATGCAAAGGCAAAGAGAACACGGTCTAAGAAT
This sequence comes from Natrix helvetica, assembly GCF_964273705.1. Lineage (NCBI taxonomy): Eukaryota > Metazoa > Chordata > Lepidosauria > Squamata > Natricidae > Natrix > Natrix helvetica. The sequence goes on from NC_138548.1 coordinate 281,589,769, forward strand.
AGTCTTAGAAAAATTATTTTTTTAGCAGTACCAGAGAGCTATTAACTAGATTATATGAATTATTTCTGACTTAATATACCATTTCAGTTTCTTGATAATAAAGATGAAACAGCAATTAAGAAAAACTAAGTTTTGGAACACCAACATTAATCTATTTAGCAGAGAATTTTGACCAATCCATCACCCAGAAGAAAGTTGTACTTTTTCTTTTCTATTATTCATACTATGTTATCCAGCAAGCACTGATAATCCTGTTAATATGGCCACATCACACAGACTATAGAATGGCTCCATATTTTTGAAAATAACACTTCTTGATATAGTTTCATTTCAAAGAAAAGCCAGAAAACATATTTTTAATTCAAACTCTTTGTTATATGAGTTGTATAGCTGTCTATCAAGAAAGAGAGAGAGAGGGAGGGAGGGAGAGAGAGAGAGAATGAGAATGAATGAATGTATAGAAATGCCAGCAGGAAACACTAACAATTTAATTTACTAAATCTGTCAAGTAGACAAACATAAAGAAGAGTTTAAACAAATGTCCATGGATTTTTAAACAACAATATATAAGAATAATAGTTGATTAAACTCCAGGATATAGAATTAAAAAATTTAAGCAGGTCACATCTCAAGTCTATCCCAATTACCTTGCTACTTACATTTTCCTTTATAAATGTAGCAGTTCATGCATACAGATACATTAATCATATTCAGTTGATAAACCTGTTAGCCTATTAGTAAAATACTTCACCAAAGCAGTGGTACCTCAGTACTGGTCATTAATTGGTTCCAGGAAGTGCAACAAGTACCAAAAATGACAAGTACCAAACAAAATTTTACCATAAGGAATAATGTATTAGTAATGAAGCAACCAACATCAACAAGTGCTAGCTTGCATGTTGAGTACCAAACAAACTTTGAGTACTGGGTCAAAACTTTCACATCAAAATGCATCAAGTACCAAATTTGATAAATTTCAAAGCAGTTGAGAACCAAGATGCCATTATAGTTTATTTTATATGCTGCAAAACTGCAGATTAAATGAAAATGCTGATTTCTCTCAGCTTATATAGCAAGAATGCTTTTGGTGGGATTCTAACACATTTATCACTAGAAATTCTCTAGACTGTACATTGACTTAATATTTCTTTAAAACTGAAAACAGATGGATTTTCAAATAGATGATGGCTGATTTCAGTAGATCATTCCCTAAAAATTCCCAGGCTGGTTGCAGTTCACATGTTACATTTTTCACATGGTTAGCTTTGGCCACAGGAGTCTGTGTTAAAGAATGTAAGAGCATTGCTTGCTGGCTTTATGAATTTGCAGTAAATCTAAATCTATTCTGCAAGGCTCTGGGTTTTTTCCCCATTCTATTTAATGTTGCATGCTTGCTTAACAAAGTGATATTATTTTTCATTGCTTCTACTGTTTCACCAGATTAGTTTGATACATGTTTGAGTAAAATATGTGAATGAGTGCATCGAGCATTGCCCATCAGCAGCTTCAGAATACAGAATTATTGATCAATAAAGCTGGAAAACCTTATATTGGAAATGTGGACATGATTTGTCATGTAGATTAAATTTTAATGAAGCAAATAAAGCATCAATATAGGGAAATACTTATCTTTTTCCAACTTGAACACAATTGATCTCAGTTTCTTCTATTTTCTTCTTTAATTTTTTTTACTGTTAGCAGTACATTATCAAAATCCAAATTGTAGATTTTTACTTCTAGATACATTTTCAAATATTTTCTCAGTTTACTGATGCTTACTTTCTCATAAAGTTTTACTTTAAGAGTAAGCACTTACTTATAATTATCTGGGTTTAATTATAAATGAAAGACCATAACATGTAAGTCAAATATTTTGCAACAAATGGTAAATTAGTGTTAAGTTACAGGTGGCAGGTTGAACAAAATAAGTGGACCCTGAAAATATTGTTAGCTAATAGGTTTCCCTGCCTGCCATCTCCATACACTTTTGGCAAAGGGCGCTAAGCTTTTAGATGTACTTCCATTTTCAGATGTATCCCTTTGTCAAAAATATATACTTGGTTTAAGGAGATGCTCCAAAGCATCTTTTTTCCTCAGATCTGAAGCAGTTCTGCATGCAGCCTTACTGCATTCTAATTTTAATTTTAAGATTATTGGTCATGTTTACCTCCATCTGGAGACTCCAAAGTTGAGACTCCAGAAAGAATGCAGAGAAAAGCAACAAACTAGGGGACCAGAGGGTAAAACATATGAAGAATGGTTGCAGGAATTGGGTGTGTCTAGTTTAATGAATAGAAGGACTGATTGATGACGTGAGACCAGTATTTCAATATCTAAAAGTCTGCCACAAAGAAGATGGAGTCCACCTATTCTCCAAAACATCTGGACGCAGGACAAGAAGCAATGGATGTAAACTAATCAAGGAGAGAAGCAACCTAGAATTAAGGAGATATTTCTTGACCATTAAAACAATTAATCAGCGAAACAACTTGCCTCCAGAAATTGTGGGCGCTTCTACACTGGTGATTTTTAAGAAGAGATTGGACAGTGATTTTTCAGAGATGGTATAGAGTTTCCTTCTTGAGGCAGGGAGTTGGATTAGAAGATCTCCAAGATCCCTTCCAACTCTTATTCTATTAAGGCGAGCGGGAAAATTTTTCAGAAGAAAGGAACTGGAAGAAGGACAAATAGTTGCAAACAAAGGTAATCTGGAAAACTAAAAATCAGAATAAACTTGGCGAGAAGACAAACAAAGCATATCTTCATGCTTCTCAGAATATAACTTGAATCTCTTAGTATTATTATATTAGCATTTTGTTGTTAATAATTGGCACATTACAGTGTTTTTACAAAGGGTTCTGGATCAGATCAAAGACCTTTTTGAGTTTGTTCACTCTAATCAAGGCATGAATGCAGTCAATGTGCTGCTGTTCATTAAATGATGCTCAGAGGCATAAATACTTTGATCCTCATACTAGCATGTGATATATAAACCTCTATGAGTTTTATATTTTCTGCCATACTTTCCTCTCTGTCTCTCCCACCCACCCTTCTCCTCTATACTTATGACCACAATTGAGCTCAACATTTATGTTGCTAAGCAAGACATTTATTAAGTGAAGTTTGCCCCAATTTATGACCTTTTGTGCCACAGTTGTTAAGTGAATCGTTGCAGTTGTTAAGTTAGTTAACACGGTTGTTAAGTGAATCTGGCTTTCCCGTGGGCTTTGCTTGTCAGAAAATAGCAAAGGTCATCACATGTCTCCAGGACACTGCAATCGTCATAAATATGAGTCAGTTGCCAAGTCTATGAATCTTGATCACATGTGTCATACCTGGAATCCATCTTTTACATTGGGCCTTCAGGTCTGCCACATTTTCTACTATGGGAAAATGGGAGGGAGGATTATATGGAGTATGAGTGATATATAGTCAAAATAACATTCCTTTCTCAGAGAGTCAAGGACATCTTGCCCTACAGCTGTAATGGTGTGATTGGGATGCATCTCCAGTTTTGGATGGTGCCTGATTGGATCATGTGATGGACATGCAGGTGCTGGGTAGGGGCTTGGACTTTCTTTTGGGTGGGGAAAACCTGGAAGCTTTCAGATTCAGATTTTCCCAGATGTGCCAATATGACATCTCTAATAAAATGAAACTTTGAAGAAACTCAAGCCTCGGACTCTTCTTTCGTCGGAGGTGTTACTTGGAACCCTGACAGTGACTTGCAATCAGGCGAGGCAAGTGAGGCACAGCCTAACCTCTCATCATCAGGGCAGTGAGTCATTCGATGGGAAACTTACCTTTTGGGAGGAATGACCCAGCTTGGCTCCCGCTTTCGATCTGCCGCCCAACGACCAAACGGAGAAGCGAAGAGGCAGGAGAGACAAAGCAGGAGCCAAGCCGAGTCATTCCTTCCAAGAGGCAAGTTTCCTATCAAATGACTCGCTGCCCTAGACTCGAGGCTCCAGTCCAGCCTGCGGTGCTTGCAGCCCCCGCCAGTTTCTCCAGGGACTCCCAAGCTCAGCACCAGAGAGCCTCCGCGAGAGAGGCCGGCCAGGTTGCCCGGGCAGTGGCAGAGGTTCCCTTTGTTCTATTGGGAAGCGGGGGGGAGAGGCTTCCTCCGCTCCGTCCGCTCCCCACCTGCGCTGCCCTCGCCCGACAAGCGCACCCCGGATTCCGCGCAGCTCTGGCAGGCAGTGCCATGGCTGAATCCCAGGGCGGAGGGCGGCAGGGCGCAACTGAGCATGCCTGACTGTGGAATTTTGGGAGTTGAAGTCCACAAGTCTAAAAAAATTGCTGCCTCACCAGCTATAAACCTCACCGCACGTCACTGAACCTTGACAACCCTGACTATGGGTATGCTACAACAGTTGTAAGTGTGAAAAACAGTCATAAGTCACTTTTTTCAGTGCCATTATAACTTTGAATGGTACTAAATGAACTGTTGTATGTCAAGGACTACCTGTATTGTACATTATTACTGGTTGCTTCCCATCCCAGTCACTGGTGATAGCCTCTTATTTGTCTGATAGTTCTAAGGAATACTAAATATATCATGGGAAGGAAAGCATAATTATAGAGTCTGGAAAGGTATGGAAGAGGTATGTCTGTAAATGACCGCCGGCAAATATGTTTCCTAATAACCCTCTGCATTAAAATTACAGTGGTTGCATAGGGAGAAATGGCAGCAAATAGTCTGTGCCATACTTTGAATTAGCATGTCAGTAATGATGGGATGGAACAAACAATAAAATTTGATCTGTCATGTTATGATTATGAGTTGGCTGCAACCAGAAGTTTAACAAAGAGAAAGTGGAAAATGAGATTATTGGGGTGGTATAATGTTAACATTTTTTAGCATGCAGAAGAAAAAGCTGCATACTTTTTTCGTTCTGTTCAAAATTTCAATGCACTCCCTTGAAGCCCTGGAAATAGAGGAATGAAAAATGCATAAGTTATTTGTTGCTATGAAGTTGGGTTTTATTCTGAAACTGTATAGAAAGTAGATTTTTTTTTGCCAAGACTGAGGCTAATATTATGTCTTTTTAAATATATTATGCATAATTCCCCGAAGTATCTTCATGGGTTTCAGTGTCAGTTGAAATGGCTGTTTTATTCTGAATTTGCAACATGCATAAAAGAAACCAAATGAGGAGTGCATATATGACCTTCTCCTAAAAATAAATAAAAATTGTTGAATTATCATCACCACTACTATTAACTTCTAAAAGTCTGCTTATCACCTTTAGTAGTGAAGTTATATTAATACAGAGAGAGAAGAGAGGCTAGAAGAAGAAAAAGAAATCAAATATTACTGCAGGTATTTCAAAATACCGTAAGTGTAAATTATACATTTCAATCTTAACTCATAACCCTTCACTGTCATCTGGGATGTAGTTTTTGTCTCATGAAGCAATCAGTTTTGTATGATGTAGAGAAAATATTATAAATAGCTATTCTGAAAGAGACACGCGGAGTTTAGAATTTGATCCCACCTAATATTATCTCTAATCATGTGAATGATGAAGCTGTTGGTAAATTGCCTGATAATCTCAAGATTAGAATATTAAAAACTGTTCACTGAATTGTCCAGCTGTAATAGTCTTATGATTGTATGTATGTAGACAGATATAAGGCAATTCGAAAGGACAAAGAGCACCTGCAGCTGTTAAATGAAATTATAATCATTTGGGTTATGTTGCTAGTAATAATAATAATAAGTTTGAATTTATTAGCCGCTCCCTTTCCAAGTAGGACTCGGGGCGGCGTACAATGGGGCATGTAAAACACAGAAAATATATAAAACACATAGGCGTACATACAGAACATACATACAGATACACAAACACGGACTCGGAGGAGGTAAACAATTTACATCATATAGACAGTTAAAAGACCCGCATTAAAATACCCCAATTGTAAAAACCCGATATAAAATTAAGATTTAACGTTTAAAATACAATTTAAAAACAGTTAGGAGGAATAAGAATAATTACGATTGAGCCAGGCCAGATAATTGAAAGAGGTGGGTCTTCAGCTGTACACGGAAGGAGCGGAGATCGGAAGTAATCCTGATGTCACGGGGGAGGTCATTCCACAGGGCTGGGCCCACCACAGAGAAGGCTCTGCTCCTGGGTGTCGCCCCCCGGCACTGTTTGGCGGACGGCACCCGGAGAAGTCCCTCTCTGTGTGAGCGAATTGGTCGTAGGGATGTGTGGGGCAGGATGCGATCCTGCATATAACTAGGCCCTGTGCCATGAAGCGCTTTAAAGATCATAATCAAAACCTTGAAACGCACTCGGTAGACCACAGGAAGCCAGTGCAGCTCGCGCAGGAGAGGTGTTACAGGGGAGTACCTAGTCCTCCCCATAATCACCCGCGCGGCCGCGTTCTGGACCAACTGTAGTCTCCGAGTGCATCTCAAGGGAAGCCCCATGTAGAGAGCATTGCAGTAATCCAGGCGAGACGTCACTAGCGCATGGGTGACTGTGCGTAGGGCATCCCGGTCCAATAAGGGGCGCAATTGGCGCATCAGGCGGACCTGATGGAACGCCCCCCTTGCCACGGCTGTTACATGGTTATCCATGGACAGCCGGGCATCCAGGAGGACGCCCAAATTGCGCACCTGTTCCATGGGGGCTAGTTGGACGCCCCCGATGGCCAGAGATGGAAACACCTGGTTGAACCGGGAGGCCGGAAGCCACAGCCACTCCGTCTTGGAAGGGTTGAGTTTTAGTCGGTTGCCATCCATCCAGACCCGTACGGCCTCCAGACACCGGGACATCATTTCGACGGCCTCATTGGGGTGGTTCGGGGTGGAGATGTATAGCTGAGTATCATCAGCATGTGTATTTCCTATCTTGCTAAATTGGTTTATCCTCACTGTAATATTAATTAAGATGAACCTATAGGGGAAAGTATACTTAAAGCACGTAAGATTTATAGCAACAATGTAAGAAGATTTATTTTTCTTTCCACAGTAAACGACGGCTTGTTCTTTAATGTTCCCGGATATTCTTTGGCACTGTAGTGTCCTGTTCAAGGCTGGAAAAATACATCAGAGCATGTTGCAATTCAATTAATGAGAAATTGTAGTTCAGAGACAATAAGGGGGTCCAAGCTGGCTGAACAGATGTACACATTCTGCGGGAAATATTCAAGAAAGGGAATTCTTGCCTCTTAGCCTGGCACAGAGTCCAGTCTAGAAACAGAACTGATGGCGATGACCTAGAAGATGGGAAGCCAATATGGCATTGGTTCAGGAAAATGGAGTAAAGCGGCAGCTGGCAATTTGTTCCCCTCTCTTGCCTCAGATGGAGTTGATACAGTCGATACACTATTGACTTGTGGAATCACAATATTACTTTATGAAAACAACCATAATCAGGATTGTTGTAAATTAGATAATTTTTTTAAAAAAATACATTTTCTGCTGATTATTCAATCAACAGCCCGAAATGAGCCCCATGTTTTACAAATTGATACTAGATAGTTACTAAAATTGGGCTGCAAAAATCAGGTTAATTACTAGATGATAGCAAAGAGTTGGAATTTTCTATCCTTTTTTTTGTCCTTTTTTCTGGTGGTTTTTCATTTTTTTTATAAGCCAGATTTGATAGCCCTACTAGTAACTCATCAGAAGAAGGTAGGACTCCAGTTTTATTTTTCATTATCTGGGTAATAGAATGCAATTTGGCACAGCTGGCAGTTTCTGCTAAAAAAAATGATTCATATTAAGTAAGAATTATGTGAAAAGGCCAGGAAGAATGTCAATGCTGTAATAGCTCTCTGTAGAGAAGCTTGCATGTTGTTTTTCTCATGCATTAATATTTATTACTGACTCCAAATTAAAGAAATACCCAAATATTTAAGAGGGAAAAATCAGGAATAGCTTATTCCTCCTTCATTCTCCCTGGAGCAGAGATTGGAGTGTAAAAGCAATAGCCAGAATAATTAAGGCCTAGAGGGAAAGGCAGACATTGCTCTCTGCTTCGGAATACATATTTATGTGTAGTTCATTTACCCACTGAATGAGTTTTTGGTTTAAACAATCAATTGTTCCTTAGTACCTCAGTAGGTTAAAGGCATAAATCCACCAGTAGATTAATTAAGCTAATTAATAAAGTTTTTTTTTTCCAAATGATTAGACACTTAGAAACCTCTGGATTCTGCTCATGGTTGCCATCTCTCACCAGATTCTATCCATTAGGCCTTCATGCCTGCAGTAAAATGCTGACAAGTACTGAAAACTAGATTGTAATAAACAGAGTCAATCACTGGCGGCTGAATCTTTTGGTGCTTCATAGAGGAAAACAAATGTTGGAGAGAGAATAAGACTTAGAAGGTGGTATTGGAGAAAGGCACAGTCTTAGGGAAGTTATTAAGTTAGAGCTGCGTAGCAATTTTATTTTGATGGAGACAAACACAAATGTCATTGTATTATATAATTCCAGTTCGTAGGGATCTGATTTCTTTTTGACTAAGACAAATGTACTGTGTTATCCAAGTGCAATTTGAATTTTGTCTGACTAAAATGCAGTTTAGTGAAATGCAACCAAAGAGTTCTCACTAATAAGTTTGAATTATCACCATGTATTCTTAATACAATTTAGCAGTAAAGGTTGTCAGTGGTATTGCTGCAATTTTCCTGTACTTTTTATCTTAGTGAGACCCAGATTCTTTCAGTGATTAAGACATGAAAAGCTGAGAACCGTTGTTAAGAACCATGATTTCCTAGGAGGACAAAAAGAGAAGGTTGAATTAAATATCATTCACTGGATATCTTCAGGCAGAATCTAGCCAATCATTTGTCAGGGATGCTTTAAGTTGGATACAGAAAGCTGATATATATATATATATATATATATATATATATATATATATATATATATATATATATATATATATATATATATATATATATATATATATATATATATATATATATATATATATATATATATATATATATATATATATATATATATATATATATATATATATATATATATATATATATATATATATATATATATATATATATAAGTTGGATACAGAAAGCTGATATATATATATTTACAAAATAGCCATTTTCAACTTTATCATTCTATGAGTTTTCAAAGTAAGCATTATTCCAGAGAACTGCTATGTAATTAGTAGGCATGACTTCCATTCTGCTTGCTTCATATGCTTTGAAAACAATGCATGGAAGTAAGATAGGTGTTTTAAAGAAGGGATGTCAAACTCAATTTCATTGAGGGCAACATGAGGGTTGCATTTCACATCAGGCCAGGGTGGATGTGGCAAGCTCAAAGTCACTCGTGTCGGGGCACCTGTGGTGGTCTGAGTGCTCTGCCAGCGAAAATGGGCTCCCAAGCTCCGGTTTTGGCTGCAATTGGCTCCTGCCACCCTCTGCCAGTGAAAACAGAGCTTGGGAGGGCTGCCCATTGCTGTCACAAGTTCCGTTTTTGCAGGCAGAGGCACCGCGGGCCAGTCCTTTGCTGTTTCAGGGCAGCCCTGAGGGCAAGATCTAAGTACCCAATGGGCTGGATGCGGCTCCTGGGCCTTGAGTTTCACACCCCTGTTTTAAAGATACTAAAATAACTAGTGTGTACAGGAATCCTCAACTTGTGGCCATAATAAAGTTTGCCCATTATGGTTTCAAAGTGTGACAGCCATTAACTGAAACAGCTTTGTTTAATGACCCCCCAGCCCCCTGCTCCTGTGGTGTAGACATTAAGCAGAGCAGAAGTGGGAAATGCTCGGGGGGGGGGGCTTGTGAAGGCCCAGTCCCACCTGCCGCAGGCTTCCCACTCCCTCTTGCAGCCCACACTCTGCCTTCTACTCCTTGGGGTCTCCATAGTCCTTGGGCCTGCTTCCCATCTCCCTTGCAAGCCTTTTTCCCACTCCACCAGATCTCACCAGGGCTTGCCTCCACTCCATTGCATATTTTACCTTTTGAAGGTATTTGGAGCTTTCTGCAGGACTGAACAGATTGTTAGATAATTGCTCTAACTACAGTGGTTTCCACCAAGGTCCTCTGTTCCGGCAGGAACAGAGGTTTAATCCTATTGGTTGAAGGGTCTGACAGCTCCCTATAAAAGGGCTGCTGTCAGACCCAAACTTGGTGGGATTGTTCTAACTTGTTGTACTTAATAAAGAGCTGCTGTTACTGTTAAGCCTGTGTGTGCCTGTCCATTACCCAATCTAACACTGGCGACGAAGGTGGGATTGGAAGGCAACTAGGCGAACCGAAAAGAGCGAGGCAATCCAGCAAGTACATCCAACCCAAACAAGACAAAGACACTGAGGTGGGGGCCCTTAAACTCCATATCATTTGAACCTTCCTGAAGCTAGGATTGGAGCTGCTGGAGAGAAGGAGGGGGTGAGTCACAAGACAAAGACACTGAGGTGGGGGCCCTTAAACTCCATATCATTTGAACCTTCCTGAAGCTAGGATTGGAGCTGCTGGAGAGAAGGAGGGGGTGAGTCACAAGACAAAGACACTGAGGTGGGGGCCCGCGCGCCTAATGGCGCGCGAATCATATATCTATAAACCAAAATAGCAATACATTCTGGATTAGTGTGTTTGAGATTGTGATTTTATTTATTTCAAAATGACTGGCTTAGTTCAATGTAATAGCTGTTTTGCACCTGTCTTTCGCAGTACTCTTTTCAAATTTGGATACTGTCCCCTTTGTAAACAAATTACGAGTCTACATAGGCAGATTACCTATCTAGAATCTGTAATCTGTGCTCTCCAAGCAGAAACTAGGTGTCTACATCAGCCATTCCACTCTATGGTGAAGCCACACTATCAGCCCCCTCTGCCACAAAGATCTTGCAGGAGAAGAGCTGTCTGGACAACTGTGGGATCTGGCAGGTTGAGAGCTGTGAACCATAAACCCAAAGCTTTTGCTGTGACCCAGCAAAACAGATATAGTTCCCTTGCTGACCTTAATGGGGACACTAAAGAGATAGGTCAAGGCAGTTGTGATAATGATGACTCAAATAAGCAGGGGATCGTGGTCCAAAACGAAGAACTTTCTTCGGAAAGGCGAAAAGGGGAACCAGGTATCACACATCAGTCGCAGAAGAAGATCAAGGTATGTAAAAAGAGAAGTCACCTTCTGGTTGGTGATTCAATCGTAAGAGATGTTAATTTAGGAGAGGATAAGGAGGTTTTAAAAGAGGTCAGGTGTCTGCCAGGTGCTACTGCCAGCAGAGACAAGAGGCGTATTCTTAAGATAGTCAAGAATGCAAGTAAGGACTGTGACGTTGATGCTATTATACATCTTGGCACTAATGATCTATCCCAGAAAGATGTACTTTCTGTGCAGAATGATTTCCAGAACTTGGGGTATGAACTTAATAGTATAGGTTGTAGGCTTATCTTTTCAGAGGTTTTACCTGTATATAAGGAACAAAAAGGGAAGGGCCAGCGTGTAGCAGAGTTTAATGTTTGGCTAAAGGAGTGGTGTAAAAGGGAAGGCTTTGGTTTTATTAGTCATGAAGCCTGTAGCTGGTCCAATGAAAAACTGTACAAAAGAGATGGGTTGCACCCATCCAAGAAAGGAACTGAGTTACTTGGCATTAAATTCACAGATTTTCTTGATAAACATTTAAACTGAAGAGCGGGGACAGAGAATTAATAGATACAGAACATCTCTGTCCCCAGCAAACTAAAATTCATAGGGTTATAAATGCATGTAACATAGATGTGTGTGTGGGTAAGATTATCACTCCTGCTGTCAAGCAAAACCAAGCATGTAATAGTGATTGTCATACCATGTGCATGAATCACACAAGTGGCAAGAAAATAGGGGCAGTCAGGCATAATACAGGTTATGTAGACAGTAAACACAAGGTCAATCAAAATGGACTCAAATGTCTATATACCAATGCACAGAGTATGAGGAATAAACAGGGAGAATTAGAAATTCAAGTAAAAGAGGGCAGATATGATATTATTGCCATTACAGAAACTTGGTGGGATGAAACTGACAAATGGAACATACAGCTAGAAGGATTTAAATTATTTAAAAGAAATAGACCAAATAAAAGAGGAGGTGGAGTTGCACTATATATAAGAAATAACTATGTCTCTACAGAAATAGAGCACAACAATAATGAGAACTATCTTGAATGCATTTGGGTCAATATTAAAGGTTGTGGGGGAAATGACATTGCCATAGGTCTATACTACAGGCCACCCAACCAAGCAGAGGAAGAAGATGAACTTTTTGCTAGTCAGCTAACTAAGGTATGTAGGAAGCACACCACAATAGTAATGGGAGATTTTAACTACCCTGACATCAACTGGGAAACAAACTCTGCACCAAGTGGAAGATCCAACAGGTTCCTAACAAACCTAGCAGACAACTTTGTTTTCCAAAAAGTAGAGAAGGAAACAAGGGGATCAGCCATACTGGACTTAATTCTCACTAACAGAGAGGAAATGATAGAAGGTGTTGAAGCCATAGGAACCCTGGGGGCAAGTGACCATGCAATATTGGAATTCAACATTATCCAAACACAAGTAGTAGAACAAAGTCAAACTAGAGTCTTGGACTTTAAGAAAGCTAATTTCAATAAACTTAGAGAGAGCTTGGGAAAAATTCCATGGATGAGAATCCTCGACGGGAAAACAACTCAAGAAGCTTGGGAAATTTTGAAAAATGAGATTAGAAAAGCCCAGTCTAACACAATACCAATGAAGAAGAAAAACAACAGCTCCCAAAAGAAACCAGCATGGCTGCATAAACAACTATCTGACAAACTGAAAGACAAAAAAAGTAAGTATAAAAAGTGGAAGGAGGGGGACATAACTAAGGCAGAATATCAGCAAATAGCCCGAGCCTGTAAAGATGAAGTGAGGAAAGCTAAGGCTCACAATGAAGAAAGGCTTGCCACAAAAGTAAAAATTAACAAAAAAAGCTTCTTCCAACATGTTAAAAACAAGAAAAAAGTTAAGGAAACAATTGGTCCATTGCTAGGAGAAAGTGGCAAGAAGGTGACAAGCAACAGGGAGAAAGCAGAACTATTTAACTCATGTTTTGCATCTGTCTTTACACAAAGGGATAAAACAGTCCAACCTATCAAAAGCAGCACCACAAAATTAGGAACACAAATTGAAATAGGGAAGAAAATGGTAAGTGAGCACCTGTCTACCCTAGATGAGTTCAAATCACCAGGACCGGATGGATTACACCCCAGAGTTCTGAAGGAACTAGCAGACGAGATCTCAGAACCACTGAATTATATCTTTCAGAGATCCTGGAACACCGGGGAACTACCAGAGGACTGGAAAAGAGCTGATGTGGTTCCCATCTTCAAAAAAGGGAAAAAATTAGATCCAGGAAACTACAGACCTATCAGCCTAACCTCAATACCAGGAAAGATTCTGGAAAAAATAATCAAGCAACGAATTTGCGAACACCTAGAAGCAAACAAAGTAATAGCCAAAAGCCAACATGGATTTGTCAAAAACAGATCATGCCAGACTAATCTTATTGCATTCTTTGATAATGTGACAAAATTAGTGGACCAGAGGAATGCCGTTGATATAGTTTACTTGGACTTCAGTAAGGCTTTTGATAAGGTAGACCATAACCTACTACTAGATAAAGTAGAAGAATGTGGGTTAGACAGCATCACCACCAGATGGATTGGTAACTGGCTGACCAACCGCACTCAACGTGTAGTTCTCAATGGAACTGCATCTACATGGAGGGAAGTATGCAGTGGAGTACCCCAAGGCTCTGTTTTAGGCCCAGTACTCTTCAACATCTTCATCAATGATTTGGATGAGGGAATAAATGGGGAACTCATCAAATTTGCAGATGATACCAAGCTGGCAGGAATAGCCAACACTCCAGAAGATAGGCTTAAGATACAGAAGGATCTTGACAAACTTGAACATTGGGCACTATCTAATAAAATGAAATTCAATGGTGAAAAGAGTAAGGTTCTACATTTAGGCAACAAAAACGGAATGCACAGGTACAGTATAGGTGATACCATACTCAGTAGTAGTAACTGTGAAAGGGATCTTGGAGTCCTAGTGGACAACCATTTAAATATGAGCCAGCAGTGTGCAGCAGCTGCCAAAAAAGCCAACACAGTTCTAGGCTGCATCAACAGAGGGATAGAATCAAGATCACGTGAAGTGTTAATACCACTTTATAATGCCTTGGTAAGGCCACACTTGGAATACTGCATTCAGTTCTGGTCGCCACGATGTAAAAAAGATGTGGAGACTCTAGAAAGAGTGCAGAGAAGAGCAACAAAGATGATTAGGGGACTGGAGACTAAAACATATGAAGAACGGTTGCAGGAACTGGGTATGTTTAGCTTAAGAGAAAGAAGGACTAGGGGAGACATGATAGCATTATTCCAATATCTCAGAGGTTGCCACAAAGAAGAGGGAGTCAAACTATTCTCCAAAGCACCTGAGGGTAGAACAAGAAGCAATGGGTGGAAACTAATCAAGGAGAGAAGCAATTTAGAACTGAGGAGGAATTTCCTGACAGTGAGAACAATTAATCAGTGGAACAGCTTGCCTCCAGAAGTTGTGAATGCCCCAACACTGGAAGTCTTTAAGAAGATGTTGGATAGCTGTTTGTCTGAAACGGTATAGGGTTTCCTGCCTAGGCAGGGGGTTGGACTAGAAGACCTCCAAGGTCCCTTCCAACTCTACTATTGTATTGTATAACCCGGAGCTCAGTGTGGCTTCGAGCAGCCATTTTGAGCGGCAAACTCAAAATGCCCTCTGAACACAAAATGGCCATGCACACCTCACCGACTCCGTATGACCCAGTCACTGAGCACTGGGACTCGTACATGCTACGATTTGACTGCTTCCTCGAGGCAAATGACCTCATGGGCCTTTCTGAAGGCCACAAGAAGAACATGTTCCTTGGGTACTTTTCATTGCTTTGCTAAAAAAACACAGCATAATGCAAAATAATTAAAATAAACTTTTTAAATATCATCATGCTAATGTAGCTTGGCACCCATTGCCTTTTCTGCAAATGGCAGAGCTGGCTGCAGAAAGCACAGACGTTGTTGCATGCAGCAGACAGGGTTATTACCAAGACAAAATGGTTATACAGAAAAATGTTGCTCATTTTCATTTCTCTCAAATGTCGCAGAGCTATACTTGTGCTTGGCCTTCAATTTAAACACAGGTTTACTAAGTGGGGGGAAGCTGTATCTACTCTGTAGAATGTATTTCTACATTGACCTGCGCTATTGACCTTGTCAGACAAATTTTAGAAATCCTCTTTTAACATTTTTCTTTTAATACTACTGCATGCTGGTTAGTGGATTGGGGAAACATGCTGAAGTATTTTCTATACAGGTGCCCTCACAGTTTTTAAAAAGCAGTTTTAAAAGAATGGTTATGGTTATATAAAGCAGCCCTGTGTTGTTTTGCGTGTCCTCCTAATAGTTATTGTGGTGGTAATAATAGAAATTGATCAAATTGATTACAAGCGGTTACACTGTGGTCTTATACACTATATTGCCAAAAGTATTCGCTAACCCATCCAAATAATCAGAATCAGGTGTTCAATCACTTCCATGGCCACAGGTGTATAAAATCAAGTACCTAGGCATGCAGACTGTTTTTACAAACATTTGTGAAAGGATGGGTCGCTCTCAGGAGCTCAGTGAATTCTAGCGTGGAACTGTGATAGGATGCCACCTGTGCAACAAATCCAGTCGTGAAATTTCCTCGCTCCTGAATATTCCACAGTCAAGTATCAGCTATATTATAAGAAAATGGAAGTATTTGGGAACGACAGCAACTCAGCCACGAAGTGGTAGGCCACGTAAACTCATCCAACATCAGTGTGTGATCTCACAAATGCACTTCCGGAAGAATGATCAAAAATTCCCATAAACACACTCCTAAACCTTGTGGACAGCCTTCCTAGAAGAGTTGACGCTGTTATAGCTGCAAAGGGTGGACCGACGTCATATTGAACCCTATGGATTAGGAATGGGATGTCACTTACAGTAAGTTCATGTGCGAGTAAAGGCAGGTGAGCGAATACTTTTGGCAATATAGTGTATATCAGTATTCCCCAACTGGCTACAATACTGGTTGGGACTAATATTAGTTGAAATTTAGCATAACTGGCAGTCTCAAGTTTGGAAAATGCAAGTCAGCTTGATTGGGCATAGTGAAATTTATTTTGGAAGATATATGTAAAATTGCATTGTTAGCCTTTTATCCTCATGCTAAATACGCATAGGACTGTAGTCATTAATAAATGAGTCATTTACATGACATTCTTGAATATTCAGAATGCTACACAAATTCCTGTTCATGATTATTATACTAGCTCTCTTGTGTGGGGGTAGTTTAAGGCTGCCAATTTACAGCTCCAATAATTTCTAGTGATAATCTTAAGAAGGGTTGAGTTCCTGGCACCTTCTCCTAACTACAAGTAGTCCTGCAGATACCACAGTTTACTTAATGAATGTTCAAAGTTACAACAGATGTTGTAAATTATATATGACCCTGTTTCAAAGTTACGGCTGCTGCAGTGCCCTACAGTCATTTGCCATTATGACTCACTATAAAGATGCTACAGTGTTCTCTCTACTCTTTTTCCCCATCCCATTCTGACAGAACCCAGTAATGCTTGGGCCTGCTCCGCACATGCCCATCACCCATTGCACTTACTTTTTGAAATTAGGTGAGATACTTCACCTAATAACTATCACAACATATGACTGTAATAGGCAGGCTCCATTGTAGTCATATTTTGAGCTGTAATAAAATCTCTTATTACAAACTTTTTAAAAGGCAGATCAGGTCAGATATCTTAGAGCCAACCTGACAAGCTACATGAAGTAGAAAAGCTGAAAATGTGGTCTCAATAGCTATAGAACTTCAAAATACTTTTGCTAACTGAGGGGAAAAAGGCATGGAGTGAGTTGTAAGGAAGAGGAAAAAATAACAGTTCTATTTCACTAGGTGGTTGTTGAAGATTTTTAAAGAGACGAGCTGACGGAAGCTTAATATGGATAGAGTTTGGTTTTTAGGTAGTCCTTAGCTGATGACCATTCATTCCGTGACTGTTCAAAATTACCAGGACTTTGACTCCTGCCTGAAGTTCTGAGCAGCACCTCCACTGTCATGTGAATAAAATGTGGGTAACATAAGCTCCCTTACAAGAAGTGCTGCAACTCCACCAAAAGCAATTGTGGGCCAGAAGCCACATGTACATGGGCTCCTTCCACCTCTGCCACTCTCAAGAGGCCTGGGCCTTCTCCCTGCCCAATCACACTTGTGTCCATTCACTTTTCCCTTTCCCTGCAGCTGTTAATACCCAGCCAATGCGAGGCAGAGCTAGAAAGCTAGCAAGGTTAATCTTACTCAAGGTTAAAGAAACAAATCTTTCTGAAGGCTGGCCCAGAACAGGAAGAGAGCCACAGAAGTTCCTGGAGCAATGGCGGCTCGCCCGTGAGCTCCGTATGTTTGCGGGGCTCGTTTGGGAGAGCAGGGGTGCTGTCGGTCCCCTGTGTCATCTTTGAGGACCGAATCCAGTGAGTGACCACCCTGGCTTTTCACCGTGACCCAAAATGGGTCTCCAGGGTGGTCTGGTGTCCAGAAAATTGGAAAGAGCTCGAGTGCGAGTGCGAGAGGGAGAGAGCAAAGAACGCGAGAGGGAGAGAGCTGGAGCGTGCCGGGAGCTGGTGAGATCGGAGCTTGCAGGCTGTTGCCGGCGCCGACGCTGACGCTGGCGCTGGCGGCGTCTTGGAGAGGCCGGGAGAGACCGGGAGCCAGGAGCTGAGAGCTCTGGTGGTCAGCCGAAGTCCCGAAGCGCCGGAAGGCTGGCCCCTGGAGCTGGAGCGGCGGCCTGGGAGCGGCCTGGGAGCGGCCTGGGAGCGCGCAGGAAAGGCCGAGCCCCGATTGATGGCCTGCGGTAGGAGCCGAGAGGAGCGGAGGGGGAGCGGAGGAGAGGGGACGAATGATGGCAGAGGTGTCTCAGCGCTGGAGGCTTGGGAGGAGGAGGGTTGCTCTCAGCGCTGGAGACCAGATAGAATGCAGGGGGCTTGCTGTGGCTAACAAGAGATTAACAAGAGACTTCAATAGCAGGGCTGCCAGGGTGCTGGCAGGAGAACCATCTATCTCCTGCTGGCCGCCTACCTTGTTTTTGACCATCCGCCCCCTGCTGACCACCACTAACCATCTGCCCCCTGCCTAACACCTATTTATCACCCTGCTTTCTACCTATTGACTAGCCGCCCCCCCCCCGCTCACCATCTAATTGACCATCTAATTGACCATCTTATTGACCATCGACTCAGGTGGCTGCACAGAGATCAGGGGGGGGGGCTTGTTGGGACTGCCAGGAGGCCCCTAACACCAGGCTTGGCAGAGGAGTTTTTTCTACCTCCTGCCAGCTGCCTCCCTGATTGTTCCCACCTACCCCCCCTGCTGACTATCTATCAACAACTGCTCCGTTTACTATCTGCGTGTGCCTGACTAACCATCTGCCCCTCGCCATCCACCATTTACCATCCATGAGCACCCACCTTTCGACTATTATCCGACCAGTCTACCACCACCACCACCACCACCTCCCCCCTTCTAGGATTGGACTATTCTCTTCCGCACTGGAGCTTTGCTTTCCTAATTACACTGGACTATGGCATCTTGCCCGGAACATCCTCAGCACTATCCTAGGCCCCTGACAAAATTTTAACATTCTATGTATTTAAGGGCAGACCTGATCCTACTGCGGGAGTCCCCCCTCTCGCAGGTGTGGCCCTCCGCCCTTTCAAGGGCCCACCTTGATGACGGATTTATTAATCCCGAGAGGTGGAGGAAGCGGAGGCTTAGAGGGTTTTTAGTTAATTGTTTTTTTAAAACTTTTAGGGGTAGGGGTTTAGGGGTTGGGGGGTGGGTGGGTCAGGTCAGGAGCGATGAGAGAGCCAGGTCCTCAGGTGTGGTCGCGAGCAGAAGGAGCGGAAGGGAGGAGGAGGGGGAGGATACCGTTCCTCTACAGGGCTCGCTGATTTCAATGGTCGTAGGGAGGGGCAGATACGAGGACAGATTAAGAACTCATAGTCGGTTGGGAGACCGTGGGTGCTGGTTACACCCGGTCGCTCGTACCAACCCCCGCGTTCTAGGTGGTCAGGAGCTGCAGACCCAGGGCCTGAGGCTGTTGCTATACAATGCGAGGTCCGTCGTTAATAAGGCCCCCCTCATCTACGATCTAATTTTGGAGGGGGAGCCGGACCTCGCAGGAATAACGGAGACCTGGTTGGGCCACGAGGGAGGTTTACCCCTCGTGGAAATGTGCCCACCAGGCTACCTAGCATTTCACCAGCCCCGGGCCCAGGGAAGGGGCGGTGGGGTAGCAGCGATTATCCGGGAGGATTTAGAGCCTAGGGAGTCCACTGTGCCACAGACGTCCGGGTGTGAATCCCTTGTTGTGAAATGGGGCCCTGGGAGACAGTTGGGCCTGCTGATAGTATACCTGGCTACTCGCTATACATCAGCGGCCCTGCCTGAACTCCTCGAGCTGATCGCATCGGTGGCGGTTGAGACCCCCAAACTCTTAGTGATGGGGGATTTTAACCTGCCATCGGTGGGAGAAGCATCCGAGGGGGTTCGGGAGTTCATGGCTTCCATGACAGCCATGGACCTGACTCAATTGATTCAGGGCCCGACACACGAGGGAGGACACACCCTGGACCTTGTTTTTGTCTCTGGCCAATGGTTGAGTGATCTGGGAGGACGGGACTTAACCATCACTCCCCTGTCATGGTCAGATCACTCACTCCTCCGACTCGACTTCCCTGGTGCTACCCCCCCCTGCGGGGAGGCGGAACCTGAAAACACTAGATGGTTCCGCCCCAGGCGCCTGATGGAACCAGATAGGTTCCAGACGGAGCTTGGGCCACCTCCTGCAACCCTGACCCGCCCCCGGGTAGAGGACCTGGTGGTTGCGTGGAATAATGCGACTACCGGGGCCTTGAACCGGGTGGCGCCTTTGCGGCCTCTCCGGCGGCAACGATCAACCCTGGCTCCTTGGTTTACCGAGGAGCTAAGGGTGATGAAGCGCCGCAAGAGATGCCTAGAGAGTCGTTGGAGATCCTCCCGATCCGAATTTGACCGAGCACAGGTACGAGCCCATTTAAGGACGTACCTAGTGGCATTGAGAACGGCCAAACGCCAATATTGTGCCGCTCTCATTGCATCCGCAGAGAACCGCCCTGCCGCCCTGTTTCGGGTGTCCTGCTCCCTTCTGTTTCAGAGGCCGCGGGAGGCCCCTTTACAGGGTAGGGCAGAGGAATTTGGGAAATATCTGCAGGATAAAATCGCTCAAATCCGGAAGGATTGGGTCCCCTTCAGTGGCCCAGTCGAGATGCCAGTGGCGAGTCTTGAGAAACCTTTTTGGGAGGAGTTTGACTTGGTTGTCATCGAGGATTTGGACAGATTGCGTGGACGACTGCGACCTACCACATGTTTACTGGACCCGTGTCCCTCCTGGCTTGTACTGGCATCCTGGGAGGTTACACGCGACTGGCTCCTGGGCCTAGTGAACGCTTCGTTGGGTGAGGGGTCTCTTCCGGCCGCCTTGAAAGAGGCGGTGGTGAGACCCTTGCTCAAGAAGCCTTCCCTGGACCCTACGGAGCTGGCCAATTATCGTCCTGTCTCCAACCTTCCATTTTTGGCGAAGGTTGTAGAGAGTGTGGTGGCTTCTCAGTTCCCACAACATCTGGAGGAGAATGATTATCTAGACCCGCGCCAGTCCGGCTTTCACCCCGGGCACAGCACAGAGACGGCCTTGGTTGCGTTGGTAGATGATCTCTGGAGGGCCAGAGATAGGGGTTGTTCCTCTATCCTGGTCCTATTAGACCTCTCGGCGGCTTTTGATACCATCGACCATGGTATCCTGTTGCACCGACTGGAAGGGTTAGGGGTCCGGGGCACCGTTTTGCGGTGGTTCGGCTCCTACCTCTCTGGCCGGACGCAACGTGTGTTGGCAGGGGAGCAGAGGTCGACCCTAAGCCCCCTTACCTGTGGGGTGCCACAGGGGTCGGTCCTCTCGCCACTCCTGTTCAACACATACATGAAGCCGCTGGGTGAGATCATCCGTGGTTTCGGGGTGGGATATCATCTGTACGCTGATGATACACAGCTGTACATTTCCACCCCGAACCACCCCAACGAGGCCGTCAAAGTGATGTCCCGGTGTGTGGAAGCCGTACGGGTCTGGATGGATGACAACCGACTCAGGCTCAACCCTTCCAAGACGGAGTGGCTGTGGGTTCCGGCCCCCCTGTTCAACCAGTTAATTCCATCTCTGGCCATTGGGGGCATTCAACTTGCCCCCGTGGAGCGGGCGCGCAATTTGGGCGTCCTCCTGGATGCCAGGCTGTCCATGGATGACCATGTGACAGCCGTGGCCAGGGGGGCGTTCCACCAGGTTCGCCTGGTGCGCCAATTGCGCCCCCTATTGGACCGGGACGCCCTACGCACAGTCACCCATGCGCTGGTGACGTCTCGCCTGGACTACTGTAACGCTCTCTACATGGGGCTCCCCTTGAAATGCACTCGGAGACTGCAGTTGGTCCAGAATGCGGCCGCGCGGGTGATTATGGGGAGTACGAAGTACTCCCATGTGACACCTCTCCTGCGCGAGCTGCACTGGCTTCCTGTGGTCTATCGGGTGCGTTTCAAGGTTTTGGTAACTATCTTTAAAGCGCTCCATGGCTCAGGACCTAGTTACTTGCGGGATCGTATTCTGCCCCATACATCCCTACGACCAATTCGCTCGCACAGAGAGGGACTCCTCCAGGTGCCGTCCACCAGACAGTGTTGAGGGGCGGCGCCTAGGAGTAGAGCCTTCTCTGTGGCGGGCCCAGCCCTGTGGAATGACCTCCCTCCGGATATTAGGACTACGTCTGACCTCCGTTCCTTCAGAGTTAAGCTCAAGACCCACCTATTCCAAGTAGCTGGCCTGGCTCAACCATGATCTAACTATATCGCTCCTGACGGGTTTTTTATTAATGTAATTCAATTGAATTTATTTTTTGGGGTTTTAAATAATGTGACTTTTTAATTGTTTTAATTGTTAATTGTTTAATTGTTTTTTAGCTATCAGCCTACCTCCTCCTTGTATACGTCTTATATACGTCCTTGTTATATGTATGTCCTGTCCAGATTTGTATTGTATTGTATTGTACTTTGTATTTTATTTGTTTTGTTGTACGCCGCCCCGAGTCCTTCGGGAGAGGGTGCGGCTTAGAAATAAATATTGATTGATTGATTTATATTCCTGGCTTGTCTTGAAAAAGACTGCCTCTTTAGCCTTGAAGAAAATTGCCTTTGCTAGGTTTTTAGCTGTGCCTCCCATCAGCTGGGCATGCCTGTCAACAGCTGCACTCAAGATCCCAGTCAGGATTACCTGAAACTTCCTTATAAGAGAAATTAATTGGCAATGTCACTTTGTTGCAAATTTCACATTTGGAACAGAACATCAATATTTCATAGCAAAGATTCACAGAAAAGCTTAAAATGCTGCTTCTGATCAGAATTAAACTTCAAAAATCACTGTATATTATAAGCACTTGTGGTTTTCAAGGTTCCATTTTCTATTCCTTCCGACCCAATAGAAAGAATAAAGGGAATTATATAAAGAGACTTGGGACTTTGTCATTTGTCTTTTTAGTAGTAACTGGATTTAAACCCAACTTTTGGGCTTTGCACTGCATGCATACACATAGATGTCATACAAAGGTAAAGCAGAAATGCACAAAAATATATCACATAGTATTTTAATAAATAGAGAGAAATATGGTTGTCTTTTACAATCACCGTCACAAATAGGTGTTATAATTATTTGAAGGATATGATTGAAAGAAGCATTGGTAAAACAATGCCTCCTGTTTTGCTCCTTTTAAATTTCTTTTACAACTTTCAAATTATTCTGCATACCAGTGTGAACAGTTTTGCCTCACCTGTGGACAAGACAGTATTTCAATATTACAAGGGCAAGCTTTTTTTCCCCTGAACTTCAGTTTTCACCACTGATCGAATCTGATAGAATTTTAAATTCTACCTCAACTATTAATCTTGACTCCAAGGTTTATAAAGTGCATATGTGTATTAGTGGTAAAATTTCTCCTTTCTTTAGTTCAGTCAAACTGTTAGCTGACCTTGATCTAGTTAATAATCCTTTCACAAGTAAAGCTTTCAGACATGGAACAATTCACATAAACCCGCAATGGAAAAATGGATGGTGACATTAATGGGGCTGGCAGAGATAGTGAAATTGACTGCTTTGATTTTTTTCTACTTAGAAACCTTTCTTGGTTGTTGTTGTTGTTGTTGTTGTTGTTGTTGTTTGGTTTAAAACTGACAGAAATGCATTTTTAACCTTGGATTTTGATGATTAGATTTGTTTATAATAGAAGTGCTGTTTGTTATGGTTTATTCTAGTTCAAAGGGTCACTGATGTTTAGATTTTTATCCCGTCAAAGTCAGAAGTCATTTTTTTCCCATAGCTTTACCCACTTTTATTTCCATTCTCCAATATTCCTTTTCCCTAGGACTTTCCTTTCTTTTAAACTTTCTTCTTTTTTGTATTTTACATTGTTTGACATTTAATAGTTTTGAAAAGAAGTAAAACCTTTCACTTTTGTTGTTCTACCATTCTTCTGGCATCTTAACATGCATTCTGTGTTTTATGACACTTCATACCACCCAGATAAATAACTGCCTCAACTAGTAATCTTCATACCACTTCAGGTAAATGTCTAAACTCTGCTTGAAAACCTGATGGAGTCCCCATGACTGCAGGCTGTTTCATAGATTTATAGTTTTCACTCAGAAAATTCATCCAATTTCAGTTTGGTATCTGTCACTATTTCCAATTACCAGTTTGTGTCCTACTCTGAAATACTACAGACAATAATGACAGTTATCTGAAGACTATCAGTATTGCAGAGATGAGAAGCCTAAGATTACCACATTTGAAAATTACAGTTCCAATCATTTTTTGCAATTAGAGTCTAACTCTGGAAGGCTACAGATTCTTGACCATTATGTAAGATGAAGTTAAACAGGTGTCTCCAATTACAGATGAGAAAGTAACTCTCAAATCAGTAGCTCGAATAAGATATAAATTTGGTGCTTTCAAAGTGTGTTTGATCACACATGCACAAAACAAAACTGGGCTACCTTGTGCCATCTGAATCTGTTTGGAACACAACACACTCATATGATGAGAATTAGTCCTCCTTGCTGCACTGAATATACACCCATAAAATAGTGCTACATGAATCATAAAAATAAGGTTAAAGATATGAGCTTAGCCATTGATTGCAAATGTTTTTCCTTTATAAATAGTAGAATTTGGGATATACAACCATTTTACAAGAAGTGTTTATTTTACTAAAAGGACAAATAAATAAAATGTCTATCTCACAATAGAACTGTAAACAAGTGGGAATGAGTTATCCTTCTGTTTTATTTGCTTCTCTTTAATTGGGACTTCTGAATCTCATGCCTGGGTTGAGACTCATGAACTCCAAATGACATCAGAAGTCCTGCAAGAATGAGAACGATATGATACCAGGCAGTTCCCTGCCATTCTCATCAGTATTTCTTCCTTTCCACCTGGAATGAATAGATGACTGTCTCTAATAATTTGCTTCCCTGCCCTTGTCATTGCACAAGAAAGAGACTGAGTCAGGCTGAGGACCTCATGCGGTTTTAATTAACAAGGCCAGAGGACTTGACTGCTGGAAGAGCTTTGGGAGCTTTGATTTTGTACCATAAAGAGGCCTCCCCAACTGTGATAGCTTCTTTTTACTGATAACTGTATATTTACCCTTTCATTCCTTTCAAGATGCCACAAAGGTTCCATATAGATCTTTAGTATTTATTAAGAAGATTAATTCAGACATGCTGGGCTGAACATAGTACTTTCAAGAATGAGAATTGCTTCTACTGGGAACAACAGATCATTGAAGGTGCTCCATGAAAAATCAAAGTCAAGGTCACCAACTAAAGACTGATGGGTTGATTTAGAAATAGTGATTTTCCATCAGAAAATGGTCAGTTTTTGAATGTCAAGGAAAAATCCATTTTAAACAAAGATAGGACAGCCATGGCTAGAGGGCCATATATGGCCCAAAGCCTAATTTCAAGCATTTCTCAGCCTGGTTTTGAGGCCTTTTCAAGTGAACAATTCACACCTCTGTCAAATGTGTCTATCATACCAGGCAAACTCCTGGACAAGGGATAAGAGAAATAGAAGAATGTCAGCAAAAGAAACAAATGTTTCTTTGTTCTTGTTCTACTTACCATAGCTATTCCTACCTGGTCCTGTTTTAAGGGTTATCTTTTTAAAAATGGAAGGAAGACACTGGATTATACTTTGTTCTTCTACTCCTCTGCCCTTTTTGCAATGGTTCTGTGGATATATTCTGAGATCATGGTCAAATTACATGATGCAGCCCAAATTAAGCACTTTTGAGTCCCATTATCAACATATTTTTTGCATATGTTTGTTTGAATCAATAGGTTTTAAATTATTTCATCATAACCGCATGATAGACACATTGTAGTATCTAAATCAGTCTTGTTTCTCATAAGTAAATGAATGCATGTTTTCTGCATGTATAATGCTAGACGTTATTTAGACATGCTGACAAATGTTTAACAAACATTGAAATGCAATTATTATTTTTCTTGAGGCGGATCTTTACATTTTGTATCTTGTATTTTCTGTACGTGTATGTGTTTGCAATATTTGTTTTCTTTGATTTTGACCACATTTCTTATCAACTAAATACTATGCAAATGTGTTGTGATGGGGCTTTCTAGATAGTAAATAGTTTTTTTTTAAAAAAAAGGTTTGTTTGCCTTATTTCATTCACATTTGATAATATAGTGTTTTAACTAAACTAAAAGAACTGGTTTTTCCCACTTCAAAGCATCCATTAATATGTATGAAGTCACTAAACAACTTATTGCAATTAAAAACTTTCAAACTTCTAAGTATTGGAGTTACTCAAGGGATTGCATCTTATAACTTTTTACTAATTCTTCACTGTTTTTCCAAAAAAATAGAAAAAAAAGAGATGTACACTAACTTTCAGTGTGCACTGATACCCTACAGTTTAGGGAAATTGCAAATCTGTCATTGCTGATTCATACCCAATATTGACTCTCTCAGCTAATATATAGTCCCTACTGTATAATAAAGCAATGTAATGTACTTAACAATGGCTTATTGCATCAGATGCAGACTATATTTTAAATTAAAATGTCCAGAAAACACTTTACTCCAGTTTATATGCAAATTCTAAATGCATTATCCCTTCAGTTTTGTTTTGTTTTTCTTACGGTGTTCATTACATTCCTCTCCCTGGCCAGTGTCTTGCTCTTCTTGGATTCGATTCTCTTATTTTTCTAAATCGGTTGATTAACCCAGTCTGTTACTGACACAATTTCAAGACAATCCAACCAGGTTGCTGATTCTATAAGTTTAAAATTCAAGTCGAGAAATCAGCAAAAAAAATGGTTCTAATTGCGGTAGGAGCCGATAAACAAATAGTTGACTATGGTTGGAATAAGAGTAGTTTTCTTTCCCTTAGGTGGTAACTTTATTTGGAGATTCTTTTTTTTCTAAAATAATACATATTCTGCATGTCTATTTTATTATAATAACCTTTCTACCAGCCTTGCCACTCAGATTATTAGAGAAGAACTCCTAGAATCCCCAGTACTCATAATACAGGCTGTCTGAAAATTGTGGACTTTGAAATCCAATATACCTGGAGAACATTAGATTGGGTAAAGCAACTTTGTCATTCTGCTGCCCAAAATCAATCAGACTGAGATGGGTGGCTTAAAAAAATGCTCTCTATGGAAGCATGATATTTTCAAACCAAGCAAGAGTGATATATATATATATATATATATATATATATATATATATATATATACAGGGACGTGCAGTCAGGGGAGGCAGGGGAGGCAGAGCCTCACCTCTCTTCATGAAATAATAGCATATAATATTATATTATATTATAATATTATATACATCCGGCCGGCCGCGCCCGGGAGCTGCAGAGGCAGAAATGTTGTTGCCACTGCCGGATGACGAAGGCATGAAAGCGACTGGGGAACGACGAGAACCTTCCTGCCTCTGCTGGATTTCGCGCGCTCCTCGCGACTGCAATATGCAGTCGCGAGGAGCGCGCAAAGTCCAGCAGAGGCAGGAAGGTTCTCGGCGTTCCCCAGTCGCTTTCGAGGACTGCGGAGCGCAAGCCGGCGGAGCACGCTCAGGAAGGCGGGGAATGGGATCACGTGTGCTGGAGGCTGAGGCAGCCTGAGCCTCCAGCACACGTGGTCCCATTCCCTGCCTTCCTGATGACGTCACCAGCCTCACCAGCCATAAACCTCACCGCACGTCACTGTATATATATATATATATATATATATATATATATATATATATATATATATATATATATATATATATATATATATATATATATATATATATATATATATATATATATATATATATATATATATATATATATATATATATATATATATATATATATATATTTGGTTGTTCGGGTTTTCTCCCGCGTAGAATTGGAAGTATCTTCACAATTCTACGCGGGAGAAAACCCGAACAACCAAAGACATACATACAAACACCCGCGAAAACCTCAGAAAACATATATATATATATATATATATATATATATATATATATATGTATATGTATATGTATATGTATATGTATATGTATATGTATATGTATATGTATATGTATATGTATATGTATATGTATTTATGTATTTATTTATCAGTACAATTACAACACACACGCTTGAAGATGGCAGATGAGATCCTGCCGAAACGTTGCAAAGACAATCTCAACCTTACATGGGAAAAGACCCGAATACAACAAAACCAGCATACCTACACCCGTGAAAATCTACGAAAACAAATATATATATATATATATATATATATATATATATATATATATATATATATATATATATATATATATATATATATATATATATATATATATATATATATATATATATATATATATATATATATATATATATATATATATATATATATATATATATATATATATATATATATATATATATATATATATATATATATATATATATATATATATATATGCTGGTTGTGTTGTATTCGGGTCTTTATATATCAGTTATACATTAATAGACCTGCTAATTAATGTTCATCTTTTAATATGGAAAAATTAGCATGAATTGTTTTTAGAATATATAGAATTCTACAAAGCTGATTAAAGTACATTTGATAACTATCATTCACACAGTTATTTTATGCTATACCATAATTGTGATAGCTTTTCATTAAAAATGATATTAAATATTGAATCTCTTAAGCGATTTAGTTCCTTGACCCACAGTAAGAGGAAAGGCAGAAAAAATGAATTGCAAAAAGGCTTTAATTTAGAAATATGCCGGCTACAGTACACAATAATATTGATATTGTCAAATTTCTTAGCGGACATAATATCATTTGCAAATTCCTCAAAGACTGCATTTTCTCCAACATCTTGGGCATTCAAATCCATGTACTCTTAAAATCTGTTTGCCCTGTTGGGGAGCAGAAGATACTGTATGTTTCACAAAGAAATAAAAAAGCCTAAAGTCTCTAAATTACAAAATATCACTGCTATTGAAATCATAATCAAATCAAATATTTATTACAGTCCTAAGGCCAACAGTCAGGTAGAACTAACACAAGTTACAGTGATGTTATATAAAACTTTAAAAAATTGAAACCCAAGGAGAGAATGGGTCTAAATATAAAAATGCAAAATTGGGCAGCCTTGAAAGATTTGAGCAATTCAAATAGGAATTCAATAGGAGAAGAAGGCAATACATCCAGCTTGGCCAAAGTAATATATCAACCACATGCCTGGGACCAAAACCAAGTTTCAAGAACTGTCTGGAACCCTAGGATAAAGGATGTAATTCTTATTACATTTTCAAGAAGGTTGGAATGACATAGAAGAGATGCTTCCCAAGGCCTGAAAGATGATGAAGTTTAAATACAAGGGAACTGGAGTGCACTCACTTCACCAGAAAATATGTATGAGGAAGACAAGGCCACTTGGCAAAATTACAGGCACTAGTACTGCCGTCTTTCCTTCCCATTTGAGCCTGTTCCTCAGCTTCAGCACAGCAGAGTTGCCAATAAAGCAACAAACTTGACCAAAAAGTGCATTCAGAAAGTATTCAGACCTCCTTCACTTTTGTCAATTTTATTGTGCTGCATCTTGATTCTACAGTTGTTGAAATTCATTTTTTTCCTCATTACAATGCAATAGCAGAGTTGGAAGGGACCTTGGAGGTCTTCTAGTCCAACCCCCTGCCTAGGCAAGAAACCCTATACCGTTTCAGACAAATGGCTATCCAACATCTTCTTAAAGACTTCCAGTGTTGGGGCATTCACAACTTCTGGAGGCAAGCTGTTCCACTGATTAATTGTTCTCACTGTCAAGAAATTTCTCCTCAGTTCTAAGTTGCTTCTCTCCTTGATTAGTTTCCATCCATTGCTTCTTGTTCTACCTTCAGGTGCCTTGGAAAATAGTTTGACTCTCTCTTCTTTGTGGCAACCCCTGAGATATTGGAACACTGCTATCATGTCTCCCCTAGTCCTTCTTTCTCTTAAGCTAAACATACCCAGTTCCTGCAACCGTTCTTCATATGTTTTAATCTCCAGTCCCCTAATCATCTTTGTTGCTCTTCTCTGCACTCTTTCTAGAGTCTCCACATCTTTTCTACATTGTGGCGACCAGAACTGAATGCAGTAGTCCAAGTGTGGCCTTACCAAGGCATTATAAAGTGGTATTAACACTTCACGTGATCTTGATTCTATCCCTCTGTTGATGCAGCCTAGGACTGTGTTGGCTTTTTTGGCAGCTGCTGCACAATGCTGGCTCATATTTAAATGGTTGTCCACAAGGACTCCAAGATCCCTTTCACAATTACTACTGTTGAGCAAGGTACCACCTATACTGTACCTGTGCATTTCATTTTTCTTGCGTAAATGTAGAACCTTACTCTTTTTACCATTGAATTTCATTTTATTAGATAGTGCCCAATGTTCAAGTTTGTCAAGATCCTTCTGTATCTTTTTTTTTTTTGTAATAAATTTTTTTTGGTTTTTCAAGATTTATAGGGAAAAGGGTAAATGGACAGGTATACAAATTTTGGCAGTTGCAAAATGTGTGAGGCCCCCCTCCCTCCATACCCATAGTATACATTTATATATAATGCATTAGTATATAATTGATTACAATCAGCAAATTAGTTCTATTATTAAATTCAATCAAATTAAACATTACAGTATAAAATCCAAATATAATTCCATTTTCACTTTCGGTCAATTTATAATAATATGATTTTCTTGTTTATTTTTGTGATCTAAGTCTTCTTGCTATTGCCCCATCTCCCTCCACTGGCAGAGCTCTGGCCCCTCCCGTGTCCTGCGTGTCCGTTGTAGTGTCTGGTGGTTTCTCTAGGAGTGTTTTATTTTTTTCCATAAAGGCCTGCGCCTCTATGGGTGAATTAATTCTAATTCTTGTCTCCTCCCAGAATATCAGCATACCTTCAGGCATCAACCATCTAAACCACACCCCTTTCTGGTATAATTTATTCGCTAATTGCGAATAATTTTTTTCTTTTTTCTCTAATCTTCTTAGGGATCTGCTTCAGAATGGTTATCTCCATATCCTGATATGTCAATGCTTGCCCCCTTTGTACACCCAGAATTTCATCTCTTGTGCTTTTTCTAAGGAATTTAATGTGAACCTCCCTGGGTACATTGTGTGTTCTAGCATAAGCTGAGTTCACTCTATAAACCAGGTCTATATCCCACCCCATCTGTTGTTTTTCTTTGTGTGTGTAGTCAGCCAGAATGTTTGTCATAATGTCCCTTATATTTTCCCCATCTTCTTCCATAACATTTTGAAATCTAAGATAATAGGACATTCTCTCAAATTCTAATTTCATCTGTTGGATGTCAAGATCTTTGTTCCCTTTCTGCACAGCTTCCACCACCCCCCACCTCCTCCACCCCCCCTTCCACAAGATCCAGTCTCTGTGAGTTCTTATAAATTTGGGCTTGATTTTCTTAAGATCCTTCTGTATCTTAAGCCTATCTTCTGGAGTGTTGGCTATTCCTGCCAGCTTGGTGTCATCTGCAAATTTGATGAGTTCCCCATTTATTCCTTCATCCAAATCATTGATGAAGATGTTGAAGAGTACTGGACCTAAAACAGAGCCTTGGGGTACTCCACTGCATACTTCCCCTCCATGTAGATGCAGTTCCATTGAGGACTACATGTTGAGCGGTTGGTCAGCCAGTTACGAATCCATCTGGTGGTGATGCTGTCTAATCCACATTATTCTACTTTATCTAGTAGTAGGTTATGGTCTACCTTATCAAATGCCTTACTAAAGTCCAAGTAAGCTATATCGATGGCATTCTTCTGGTCCACTAATTTTGTCACTTTGTCAAAGAATGCAATAAGATTAGTCTGGCATGATCTGTTTTTGACAAACCCATGTTGGCTTTTAGCTATTACTTTGTTTGCTTCTAGGTGTTCGCTTGATTATCTTTTCTGGAATCTTTCCTGGTATTGAGGTCAGGCTGATAGGTCTGTAGTTTCCTGGATCTATTTTTTTCCCCTTTTTTGAAGATGGGAACCACATCAGCTCTTTTCCAGTCCTCTGGCAGTTCCCTGGTGCTCCAGGATCTGAGATCTCATCTGTCAGTTCCTTCAGAACCCTGGGGTGTAATCCATCCGGTCCTGGTTATTTGAACTCGTCTAGGGTAGACAGGTGCTCACTTACCATTTTCTTCCCTATTTCAACTTGAGTTCCTAATCTGATTTTTGTGGTGCTGTTTTTGATAGGTTGGACTGTTTTATCCCTTTGTGTAAAGACAGATGCAAAAAATGAGTTAAATAGTTCTGCTTTCTCCCTGTTGCTTGTCACCTTCTTGCCACTTTCTGCCAGCAGTGGACTAATTGTTTCCTTAACTTTTTTCTTGTTTTTAACATGTTGGAAGAAGGTTTTTTTGTTATTTTTTTACTTTTGTGGCAAGCCATTCTTCATTGTGAGCCTTAGCTTTCCTCACTTCATCTTTACAGGCTCGGGCTATTTGCTGATATTCTGCCTTAGTTATGTCCCCCTCTTTCCACTTTTTATACTTATCTTTTTTGTCTTTCAATTTATCAGAGAGTTCTTTTTGCAGCTATGCTGGTTTATTTTAGGAGCTGTTGTTTTTCTTTTTCATTGGTATTGTGCTACACTGGGCTTTTATAATCTCACTTTTCAAAATTTCCCAAGCTTCTTGAGTTGTTTTCCCCTTGAGGATTCTCATCCATGGAATTATTCCCAAACTCTAAGTTTATTGAAATTAGCTCTCTTAAAGTCCAAGACTCTAGTTTGACTTTGTTCTACTACTTGTGTTTACATAATGTTGAATTCCAATATTGCAAGGTCACTTGTCCCCAGGGTTCCTGTGGCTTCAACACCTTCTATCATTTCCTCTCTGTTAGTGAGAATTAAGTCCAATATGGCTGATCCCCTTGTTCCCTTCTCTACTTTTTGGGAGACAAAGTTGTCTGCTAGGTTTGTTAGAAACCTGTTAGATCTATCACTTGGTGCAGAGTTTGTTTCCCAGTTGATGTCAGGGTAGTTAAAATCCCCCACTACTATTATGGTGTGCTTCCTACATACCTTAGTTAGCTGACTAGCAAAAAGTTCATCTACTTGCTCTGCTTGGTTGGGTGGCCTGTAGTACAGACCTATGGCAATGTCATTTCCCCCCCAACCTTTAATATAGACCCAAATGCATTCAAGATAGTTCTCATCATTGTTGTGCTCTATTTCTATAGAGATGTAGTTATTTCTTATATAGAGAGCAACTCCGCCTCCTCTTTTATTTGGTCTATTTCTTTTAAATAATTTAAATCCTTCTAATTTAAATCCTTCTTAATCTACATTCAGTATTCCATAATGACAAAGTGAAAACAGAATTTTAGAAATGTATATAAATTTATTAAAAAGAAAAAATTGAAATATATTGGCATAAGTATTCAGACCCTTTGCTGCAACATGTGAAATTTAGCTCTGATGCCTCCCATTTCTCTTGCTGACATGTTTCTACGCCTTGAATGGAGTCCACCTGTGCTAAATTAAATTGGTTGGACATGATTTGGAAAGGCGCACACCTCTCTATAGAAAGTGTCACAACTGACAATGCATACTGTAGCAGAGCAAAAGCCATGAGGTCAAAAAACTGTCTGCAGAGCTCAGAGACAGGATTATTGCAAGACACAGATCTGGGGAAAGCTACAATAAAATTTGTGCTGCACTGGAGGTTCCTAAGAGCACAGTGGCCTCTATAATTCTCAAATAGAAGAGGTTTGGCACAACCAGGACTCTTCCAAGAGCTGGTCACCCAATCAAACTGAGGAATCGGGGGAGAAGGATCTTAATAAGAGAAGTTGATGGTCACTATGACTGAGTTCCATAGATCTTGTGTAGAGATGGGACCCAGTTCCAGAAGGACAGACATTACTGCAGACATCCACCAATCTGGGCTTTATTAAAGAGTTGCTAGATAGAACCCTTTCCTCAGTGCAAAACACATGAAAGTCGGCTTAGAGTTTTTGTTCCTCTCAGTCTGAGAGTCCTTCAGGTGCTTGTTTGCAGACTCCAAGTGGGCAAACAGAGATGTGCAGCAATCAAAAGAAAGAAGGTGTTTTTTCTTCAGAGCAAGTAGACAATTCAAAAAGAAAAAATAGTATAGAGATCCAACAAAGGAAAACATCACAGGAAAAGGTGCAAGAGTCTATACATGCTGGTCATTAACTGACAAAAAAAGCGACTATGAAGTAGTTCCAGAGAGAGGAATTTATTTTTTACTGTTTTTATTATTTTTACAAATAATGTAGCAAATTTATCCAACACATTCCTCCCCTTATTTTTACCACAACAACCCTGTGAGATGGATTTGGACTGGGAGAGAGTGATTAGCTAAGGTCATACAGCTGGCTTTCATGACTGAGATGGGACTTGAATTCACAGTCTTCTGCTTTCTGGCCTGGTGCCTTAACCACCACCAAACTGGCTCTCAACTCTGCCTTAATTAAAACCAAACAGGGTCTTTAAGAAGAAAACATTGTTATATAGTAGTAATAATAAAGAACCAAATATAAAAAATACTATCTTTAGCAAAGTGAGATGTTTATAAGTGCATACCTAGTGGATGTCAATGATTGAATTAATAAGTAAGTTAAAAAGGAGAGTTGCATAGTAAGAGTGTAGTTAATACACCTTTGTCTCTGGGTAGTGACAGTTCCAGGGAGATATGCCATGGAGAGCATCTGATTCTCAAAACTGGTATTTGGAGGAAGGACTTGAAGGAGAAGAATCAACTTTTTATTACTGAGAATCCCTTAGGGCTGTCACTTGGAATTAAATCACAAGAATTTTGGGCTGTCACTTGGAATTAAATCACAAGAATTTTAATTCTTAAAATTAAGAAGGCTGAAAGTTATTGAAAAATAAACAAAATACTCCTGGCATTTAGCCCATCGAACATTGTTCAGTTGTCATTTCTCTGTTAAATTGCTCAGGGAACACTGAGACATAAAGTAAAATAGCATCGTGTCTTAGACAACCTTGAGAAAAGGAGGTTAATGAGAAGTCTAAAAATATAATGTAAAAAATAATGTGCAATAATCCAGATGGCATCTATAGGGAACTAAAACAAGCCATAGTTCAACTTGCTTACAACTCACATCACCTTTTGGGAAATATACTTCCAATGCCATCATACCTCTTTTTAGATATGTATTTGGAAATAGTCACACCGGCATTCTTGCAAGAAACAATAGCACTAAAAATAAAATCCTAGATTTAGAGGCATTTATGAGAACTCCAATATCTGTATGCAGTAAGCCCTGTTACCACATAGGATTATAATAAGAAAACAAAGTCCTGTGTTCAAGGTTAAGTGTGTAGAATTATCGGGGAGGCTCTCTGCCCAGTTTTTCAAGTCATTTGCAGGGCTTGGCCACATTAGAGGGGAGAGTACTTAAACTTTAGACCTTTTGTGATGACTGATCAGAAAAAGGGGATAAAAGAAAAGAACAGCTGGAGAAAAAAAATCAAGAACAGAAATAAGTTAGATGGAAAGCCATTTGTAGCAGAGTGTCTACAAAGACTATGAAACTAATTTTGGGATTATCTCCAGATACTGAATTGTGAAAGGTAGTGTTAGAACAAGAAGAAACCTTCAAGAGCTGCCATGGAGGGACAAGAAGCTTAGCAGTGACAGGCTGCACTAAAGAGGAGGTGAAACAAGTGGAGAAAAGGGTAGGTTTTCTTCTTTTTTTCCCCTTATCCCCCATCATCAAAGTGCAGCTGATATCTTTCCAGTTGTATTTACAGATGGGGTCAGAGCTTCAAAGAGCAGTGCCATTAATGAAGAAGAGCACTAACGAGTTCAAAACATACTCTGAACTTGGCTACTAAGACAATCACTACTGGCCAGCTGAAAGAGAGAGAGAGAGAGAGAGAACAACTTCAAGAAAAACCAGTAGAATAGACCTGGTAGCATTACCTAAATAATAATAGAATAAGGATGGAGGGGGGTAAAATAATAGCAATAGCACTTAGACTTATATACCACCCCATAATGCTTTACAGCTCTATCTGGATGGTTTACAATATCAGCATATGGTCAACAATCTGGGTCCTCATTATGCCATCCTCAGAAGGATGAAAGGCCTGAGCCCTGTTAGGATTGAACTCTTGGCAGTGGGCAGAATTAGCCTGCAATACTGCATTCTAACCACTGCACCACCATTAAATTAAGATAAATGCACATGCAAAACATAGAATGAATTGTTAGGATAAGGAAGTGAGCTAAAGTTAGGCAGGAATAGAAAGCTACTGCCAGGTAAAGAAAAAAAAAGACTAGCAGGAAGTTGGTGAATTACTATATAGAACCTGCTGAACGTGCATATAGGATTTTGTAAAGAAGAGGACTCAGAATTAAGTGCAGCTATAACAATACGTTCTAGGGCAAATAGAAAATAAGTGAGGGAAATAGAAAAAGTATAGAAGAAATAGAAATATACTGTAAATAACCATGCACCTCATTGTTCAATTTACAAAGTTTATTTTTATAACACAAGTACTAATAAACACAATTATACACTAAAGACATTGGTTGTGTCTTGCCTGGGCTATTTCTATCCCAGAACAAATACATTATATGACAAGTATACTGTTAAGTACCATATTTTTCGGAGTATAAGACGCACCTTTTTTCCTCAAAAAAGGCTGAAAATCTGGGTGTGTCTTACACATCGAATACAGCATTTTTTGTCTCCCGAAGCCCCGCCCCTTCACTAAAATGGCCATGCATAGTCTTATGAAGGCTTTCAAAGAGTTCCTGGGGGCTGGGGAGGGCAGAAATGAGCAAACAATGGGCCATCCCCCCCCCAGGCCCCAACAGCACTTTATAAGCCTCCATAAGTCTGTGCGTGCATTTTTCTTTTGACTCGTTTTTGTGAAAAACAGGCCTTTTTTTGCTCTTCCCCCCCTCCCAGGAACACTCTGCAAATTCCACCAAGGCTATTCATGCCTTTTATTTGAAAAAAAAGGGCCATTTTTTTCAAAAAACGGGCTGTTTTTTGGAGGTTTGCAGAGTGCAAAAACTTTTTTTCCCTTTTGGAAAGCTCTTTAACTGATGAGAATTACATTGATCAAGTGCTGTGCCAGCAGAAACAAAGTCTTAAGGTTTGTCAGCGATTTCCTTCTCCAGCACATGGATAAATACACTTGGAAACATCTACCTACCTACCTACTCTCTCTGTCTCCCTATCTATCTAATGTATTTCTCTCTCTTTCTATTTCTCTCTATCTCTCTACCTACCAACTTACCTACTCACACACACTCTCTCTCTCCCTACCTACCTACTGTATTTCTCTTTCTCTCTCTCTCTCTCTCTATCCCTCTACCTACCTACCTACTCTCTCTCTCTCCCTATCTAGTGTATTTCTCTCTCTCTTTCTATTTCTCTCTCTCTCTATCCCTCTCCCTACCTACCTACCTACACACACACACACTCTACCTACCTACCTACTGTATTTCTCTATCTATCCCTCTACCTACCTACTCTCTCTCTCTCTCTACCTATCTACTGTATTTCTCTCTCTCTCTCTTTCTATTTCTCTCTCTATCCCTCTACCTACCTACCTACACACACTCTCTCTCTCCCTATCTATCTACTGTATTTCTCTCTCTCTCTTTCTATTTCTCTCTCTCTATCCCTCTACCTACCTACCTACCTACCTACCTACACACACACACACACACTCCCTACCTACCTACTGTATTTCTCTCTCTCTATCTCTCCCTCTACCTACCTACTCTCTCTCTCCCTACCTATCTACTGTATTTCTCTCTCTCTCTCTTTCTATTTCTCTCTCTATCCCTCTCCCTACCTACCTACACTCTCTCTCCCTACCTACCTACTGTATTTCTCTATCTATCTATCTCTATTTCTCTCTATATATATTCCCTTATCTACCCACCTACCTACCTAACTACTCTCTCTACCTACCTACTTACCTACTGCATTTCTCTTTCTTTCTCTCCCTTTCTATCCCTTTATCTACCTACCAACTTTTTTAAAAAATTGCCTCTTCAAAACTTTGGTGCGTCTTATACTCTGAAAAATACGGTATTTGAGAGAGTCTTGAAGTCAACACATGTACTCCAGTCAGGATATACAACTTGAGAATAGTCCAGACTAATACAGTACCACACACACACACACACACACACACACACACACACCCCAATACCAGTATAAATTCACCTCCTCACACACACTCACACACACACACACACACAAATATAAATCCTCCACTGAATAGAGCTACTAATGCATCAACTTAACCCTATCATTAAGCTTCAAAATATTTTCTTGACTAAGGACCAGTGATATGCTTGCTCTTAGCAAGAGGGAGGGAATAAATATATTTCCACAATAATTTCCTTCTAAAGAAAGCTTTTATCTTTTTTGAACAAAGTGTCTAATATGGAACAAGGAACTTAGTTGTAGTCCCAGAAGTAATGAATATATCTTATTTCTAGATAATGGGGTTATAAACTTGTATTTAATTAAAAATGAAACTAGGTTTGTAGGTCAAACTTTGAAAACCTTAATGCTATTTAC
This sequence comes from Natrix helvetica, assembly GCF_964273705.1. Lineage (NCBI taxonomy): Eukaryota > Metazoa > Chordata > Lepidosauria > Squamata > Natricidae > Natrix > Natrix helvetica. The sequence continues at coordinate 281,628,120 of NC_138548.1, forward strand.
TATTAAAACTCTCCTAGTCTTTGGTTGCCCAATTAGCACAAATGGTACATCTAGTATATGCAATCCACTACGACTTTTATTGATGTCTTGCCCTTTTTTCAGTCTTAGTTCAAGCTGAGTTGATAACAGAATTAGACTTGATCACCCAATATCTTCTGTCATTTGTTATCTGGATATACAGGATAATACTGGACTAACAAATGAACCAGGAAAATATGTGACTTCTTTCAGGATCCATAGACAGAAAGACAGCTTGGGATGTTTTTGGGCCACAAATGAAATGCTAGGGCATAGGAGGGTCTTATTGCATATAGATTGCCTATTCCAATTCAAATAAATTACCAGCTACAGGGAAAATGTTGGAAGCAGTGTTCTGTTGATTTCCTTATAGGCAACCATGATATTGTATAAACTGGGATTTAACGTATCTGAATTATCACAGTAGATCCACTCTTACTTGAAAGAGTCAGAAATTAACACTGGGTAATGGAAACGCGGTGGCTTAGTGGTTAAGATGCTGAGCTTGTCGATCAGAAAGGTTGGCAGTTCGGCGGTTCGAATCCCATATTCAAGGAATGTGTTCTCACTTGAATGAGTTCAAATCTGCAGACACAGATTGATTGTATCATAGATTGATGGACTTACTGAAACTATTCATTAACTTTTAGAAATCCTAGAGAACTACCACAAAACTGGAGGAGGGCAAGTATTCCTATATTCAATGTGGACATCAAATCCAGTGAATTACAAATCAGTCAGTCTGACATCAATACCTGGAGAGACTCTAAAGTACATTATACATTTATTGATCTATAAGCACCTTGGAAGTAGTGTACTGATTACTAGAGTCAGCATGGATTTTTCAAGAACAAAGTACCTGATATCGTTCTGATTGCAAGCTAGTTAGATGTCTGTTGAATGCATATATATACTGTGTGTGTGTGTGTGTGTGTGTGTGTATAATGTTGTATTTGTACTGATAAATAAATAAAGGGAGACTAGTATAGATCTATTTCGAGCTAATTAGCTCTCATCAGCTAGCCATACCCTTACTGGGATTTGAACCTGGGCTGTATTATATCTTAGGCAGGAGTCTTAGCCACTGAGCCACAGGCTCTCCTCCTTATCAGTTGAGCCACAGAAATTGTATTTGTGTTAGAACCCCTGGTATGCCTAAATATGGGAGGAGAGTCACTACTCCCTCTTTCTGTCCTTCGGCTCATCACAGAAGACCATGCAGGCAGAAAACCATATTTTTATTTTTAATGTTGCCTTTTTATATTTGTGTTGTATTTGTACTGATAAATAAATAAAGGGAGACTAGTATAGATCTATTTCGAGCTAATTAGCTCTCATCAGCTAGCCATACCCTTACTGGGATTTGAACCTGGGCTCTATTATATCTTAGGCAGGAGTCTTAGCCACTAAGCCACAGGCTCGCCTCCTTATCAGTTGAGCCAGGGAAATAGGTATGTATTTGTGTTACAACCCCTGGTATGCCTAAATATGGGAGGAAGGTCACTACTCCCTCTTTCTGTCTTTCGGCTCATCACAGAAGACCATGCAGGCAGAAATAAATAAATAAATAAATAAATAAATAAATAAATAAATAAATAAGACTAAGACACACACACACACACACACACACACACACACACACACACACACACACACACACACACACACACACACACATATATATATATATATATATATATATATATATATATATGTTTGAAAACCCTCACTTGGGCTCCAAATTAAACCAGAACACGTTCTCAAGGAGAGTGCTGTAGGGTTGAGACTTTGTTACTTTCATCGGTGATATAGATAAAATGTGAACTTTACAGATAAGCTATCCCTTTCAGTAGGTAGTATATGGGAAGACAGAAGTACAATTGTAAATGAAATAAGCTGAAAATAGCAGAATAATATGTAATGGAGACAATTGCAAAGTTATTTACTTTAAAAAAGTAGGTAATATTTGGGAAGGCAGAAATATAATCTAAAATGAAATAAAATAAAATAACAGAATAAAATATAATGAAGTTCTTCACTTGGTAGGGGGGGGGATGAAATGGCCCGGTGTAGGGATACGTGGCTTGTTAACAGCTTGTATTATGAATGTAAATAATATAGGTCAATGCTCCTGAACCTTGGCATCTTTAAAATGTATGGACTTCAATTCCCAGAATTCCCCAGTGAGCCATGCTGACTGGGAAATTCTGGAAGTTGAAATCCACATGTCTTAAAACTGGTTTACAAACAGTAATCTATGTTAAGAGGTATCCTGTATGATAACATACAGTATATTAACTAAAGTAATATGCTGTGGGAAGTTATCTTATGTAAATTAAACTATGAGGGGCAGCTTCAAGAACTGAAGGAAGATGAAAAGCATTTTTTCAGGAAGACCATTATTTCATAGGGGTTTTTTTGTCAACAGAATATATGTTTTTGTGACTTCACTTGTATTAAGTTCTTTCACTTAAGTAACTCTCCTGTATCTTTTGTAGTGAAGATAGATGCAAAAAAAAAAAAAAAAACCATTCACTTTCTCTACAATCTATAGACAATTTCCTTTGCTGACTAACAATCTAGCTGCTTTTGTGACTAGTTTTCTATTTCAAATTTTTGAAGTCTTTATTCTTTATTTCATTTTTGGCCATATCCTTGAATTCTTTTTTTAAAAAACCATGCTTTTATTACCACCTTATGCTTTTCCTCCCAGAATCTGTGTTCCTTTTTGTTCTCATTATAACAGACTTTCTATTTCCCGAAACACAACACCATAAACTCTCTTAACTTTTAATAATAGTGCTCCTGGACTTTATTAAAAAGCCATGCCAGACTTTTTTCTTCCTTGGCTGACCCTTTCTTATATTGTAGAAAATTTTCCATTTGAAGTCCATGTGTTGTGGATTTTAAGTAACCTCCATGGCATCATGTTTTGGTTCTTTTGAGTTTTCCTTTTTCTCTGTTTTTCACTAGCCAGTCATTTTTTTTCCATTTTGTTTTCTATTTGTGTGGTCAAATATGACAACTGGCAATTTTTGCTGTTGTACCAGATGTAATAGTATTGTGTTTCTTATCAATTATGCCATACTTATATTTCATTCTAGATTATGGTCCTCATTTAGAATTACCTCCTTTGCATCAGATTCTAAGACCAAATGATCTTTGAGTATCTTTGATTTGTCAAGAATCAACAGCTATTATTATTATTGATTGGTCTTGGTCATCACACAGCCAGATGTTTACACTGGATTTGGCATTTTTATCCATCTGTTGAATCCTTCCCAAGAATCTAGGATAGGCAGATGTTGTTGTTTCACAATATTAAAGTCCCTCCGGGGAGAGGGGGCGGTCTAGAAATTTAATAAATAATAATAATAATAATAATAATAATTATTATTATTATTATTATTATTATTATTATTATTATTATTATTACTACTACTACTACTATTATTATTGCATCAAAAGAATTGTATCACAGCAGCCAGTTGTTTCGCCGGATTTGGCATTGATTACTAGTCGGGCCCCACCCAGGGGCCTAGGACGTCGTAACATATTTTCGTAATATGTGTGCGGATCCAAGCAGTGCAGCCTTTTGCATTTGACTGATGGTGATTTTGTCAATTTTTAACTGTTTTAAATGTAATTCCAGTGCTTTTGGAATAGCACCCAGTGTGCCAATTACCACTGGAATTACCACTGCTGGTTTGCGCCATAATCGTTGAATTTCAATTTTTAAGTCCTGGTATTTTGCGATTTTTTCATATTCCTTCTCGGCGACCCTGCTATCACCTGGTATTGCGATGTCTATGATTGTAACCTTATTTTTCTCAACCAGTGTGATGTCTGGTGTATTATGCGCCAGTATTTTATCCGTTTGTATGCGAAAATCCCACAAGATCTTGACCATCTGACCCTCGATGACTTTTTCAGGCTTATGTTCCCACCAGTTTGTTGCTCTTTTAATGTTATAATTTTTGCACAAATTCCAGTGGATCATTTTTGCCACTGAATTGTGCCGCATTTTATAGTCAGTCTGAGTGATTTTTTTACAGCAGCTGAGTATGTGGTCAACAGTTTCATCAGCCTCTTTGCAAAGTCTACTATTATTATTATTATTATTATTATTATTATTATTATTATTATTATTATTATTATTATTATTATTATTATAGGTATTTTCACAGGATGTAAGTGTTCCATGTAAAACTGCCTTTTGCAATTGTCTGATCATGATTTTATCAATGCTGATGCAGTTGTTTTGGGAATGCATCAAAGACACCTATCACTATTGATACTATATTTGCTCTAGAACAACATAGTTGTTCTACTTCTATTTGCAGGTCTTTTAATTTTGTTCATTACATAGTCAGCCATGTATTTAGATTGGATTTGGTATTTTTATTCATCCACTGAATCCTTCCCAATGCACAGCAATTTGAATTTTCAGCTGCTAGTTCTTTAGATGGTGTTAACTTTTATCCACATTGAGCTCCTCTCAAGAACCTAGGGTGTTGTAAACTATTGGTGAAGTAAATACGTAGATTCAAGCATTGTGGCCTTTTATAATTTACAGATGGAAATTATTGACCCTGATCATTTGTGCCTCAAGTGGGTAGATTTGTTCAATTGGTTAGATTTGTTCAATTATCTATTGGTCTATTTTCTTGACTCTTCTCCAACACCAATGTTCCAAAGTGTCGGTATTCTATCATGCTTCTTTAAATTCAAGTTTTTTGTCTGTAGACTGTCACAGGAAATCCATTGTTTCCAAGATTTTGATTGGCATATTTTCCAAAACTCTACTAAGTGCAAGTCTGCAGCCTATTTTCAGACTGCTGGTTTCTTTATTGTTGATAATTGATCCCAAAGGCAGAAGATATCCACCAATTCATTATCTTCATTGTCAATTCTAAGGCTGTTTACCTGTGTCATTAGTTTGGTCTTCTTTATATTTAATCCTAATATCATTTTTTCACTGTGATCCTTGAATTTCATTACTACAGCTTGTGGGTTCTATGCATTAGGGGCTATTGGATTAGTGTCAGCAGCATGTTGAATCAATAAGGCAAGAGTACACAGACTTATTATTTAAAAATAGGCTGCTGACAATATTTTTGTAAATTATACTGTAAGTGCTATTGCATTCAGTTAGATAATTATTAAGACCAGAAGCTTATTGTGTTTTCTTTTTTTAAGACCTAATTTTATTGAAAGTTTTAAGTGAAAATTGATACAAACCTAAATAGAGTAAGAAGGGACAAAAGGAGAAAATGGAGAAAGCTAAAGTGAAAACAGAAAAGAAAAGAAAAAAGAATGTTCTAGAAGAAAAATAGAAAAGAAAATAAAGAAAAGGAATAGAGAAGGAAAATGGAGAATAAAAAATAGAATAGAAAAAAAGGAAAAAAAACATTTCTGATCTTCTTTAGAGCTTATAACTTACAATTATGTCCAATTATAGATTTATCTCTTTCTCTAAAGTTACATTGCAACCTTCTTCTTTTTATAATCTATCATATATAATCGTCAAAATCATAGATCATAAATTCATTTTATACAAAAGGTCCATAAGAGGTTTCCTATCAGCTTTTCCTATTTTCAAAAAATTAATGGTGTCTATAATTCTTTCAAAGGTAAAAAGTTCAGCTAAATAGGCAACCTGAGCTTGTATAATTTTAGGACTTAGTTTTAGACTTTAGTTTTATTGAGAATAAAAATTTGAAAATTTCCCTTATGGACTCAGAATTATTATATCTATTTGTCCTCTCTGTCCTTAATAGTATAGATAATATTGCAGAATACTGCTTTATTGTAACAATTTCAGCTTAGAGGCTAATAAATTTCCAGGTCCTTCACCTCATTCTCAATACATTCCCTTTACACAATTCGATGAATACTCTGTTTCAAGTATGTAAAGGGAATTAAGTTCCAGTTTAGTAATGTACTTATAAATATTTTACATGATTCTGGCATAGGTTATCTTGTAAACATACAGTAATTAGAAATTCCTTAAGTTTCCCCCCCCCCCAAAAAAAAATTTATATATTTGAAATTTCCATGAAGCATCAGTAACAATATGAGTATGTGTACATTCCTTGTAATTGTCTGAAACAACCATTAAACTCACAGAACATCCATTTATAGGGGGGGGGGGGATTAAAATTATTCATGTGGCGTCTTTATAAAAAAATAGATTTTTTTTTACTGATAAAATGGATAAATATCATGGTGAAATATAAAAAAATGGGATGGCTCTTTTATGTACTAATTAATAATGTTAATGGAACGAACGAGCCAGACGTCGATAGTCCGAGACCGCCGTTGATTCTTTTACCAGCTGCACGGTCCATATTGACCTAAACTGTCCCGGAGAGACAGTGACAGGGAGACAAATCCTTGCTGGTCTCAGGGATACCGCAAAGTCCCTGATTGACCCAAGGGAAGTTCTCCAAGCCGGCAGTAAACAGACAGCCCCCAGGCTGACAAAGTCGGAGACGGCTCCGGAAAGAAGGCAGTGAAAGTGAGTCCAGCTGGTGAGATTTTTTTTTCTTTGAGAATGATTGCCCAAAGAAATTTTTTTTAAAGATAAATTAGTCCTTTAAACAAAAGAACAAAGCGGCAAAATTTATCTTTATTGGACTGCCTTAGAAAGTTTTTTTCTTCCTCTTCTATGTAACAATGTTTTGTGGATTGAAGTGATTGGAATGCTTCCCGTTTCTCCTCTTAAGTGAATTAATTGATTTTTTTCTCCTAATCTCTGCTACCTTTACTTTTTGGCCGATCTAAAACTTTTTTTACTTTAATAATCCTTCCTCTTTTTGTTTATTAAATTTTATTAAAGACACTTAGAGGTTTTTGTTTTCCTTAAGCTTGATACAAATAAGAGAAAGTTGAATCTGCCATTCGGAAGCCAGAACTTGGGTTTTTTTTTTCTCTTTTTGAAACAAAGTATCCTTGCTCTATTTTCCCTGAGCTTGTTGACATTGCTAACTAGAGGGTTTGCAAGCTTGTCTGTAGAGACTGATAATGGCTGAAGGACACGGACTGTTTTCTTGTAGGTGTCTTTGTGGAATATTTTGAACAAGGGAAGGGAAAGAAAAGAAAAGATAGAACCCTCTTTTTTTTGAAAAAATTAAAAGGATCTTATGTTTAAGCAAATTTAAAACAAAAATATTTTTATACAGAAAAGAGATATTGAAGGCGAGAGTGGCAGTGGACTTTAAACTTTTTCTTTTCTTCTGGGAAATATGCATTCATATACAGATGAAGAAACCCTAAGTTACGAGGATTTTTTTGGATGGAATTCTAAAGATATTGGAAGGATTTGAGAGGTTTTATAAGAAGTTAGATAGATTATTGTCTGGCTCAATAAAAGATGAAGGGACTGGAGTCTCAAAAATTAAAGAAGGGAGTGAAGATAAAGAAGATAAAGACAAGATAACAGATGAACCTAATAATGGAGCACCTATGAGTGAAAGTGGAGAGGAGGGAACATGGAAAAGTGAATCTGATTATTATTAATTATATACTTGATGATCTGGAGCTCTACCCGCTCCCCCCATCAAGATATGGTTTTGATGATGGAATTAAGAAGAGCTTTAGAAAGACATTGGATAATCAAAGACATGTTAATTTTAATATCAGTTCAAGGGCAACAAGACTATATGAGAGATCTTTCAAGCAAAAAAGTGTGGAGAGAAGTTTTTAAAAACTTGATAAAGAAGTTTATAAGAAAATTGACACAACAACTGGCTAAAGAGATAAGACAATTTTGTTACTGGAAAGACACAGGTTGATGATGAAGGTTCATAACTTAAAACTTAGTTAACCTTTGGTGATTAATAAGTAGGATTTCTTAGACACTGAATGTTTTCTTTAAAATCTTTTTTGTTAATTAATAATATATGAATAATAATAATAATAATAATAATAATAATAATAATAATAATAATAATAATAATAAAAGTAATAATCTCAATTAGTAAAAATAATTTGGATATAAGCTGTAAATGGGGAAAAGATTTATCAATTTCACTAATATATTTTTGTTTAGATTTTATTATAAAGAGGTAATTTTTCTTGGGCACGTATAAACTTTACTAACAAACTTTTGTTTAGACTTTATTATAAAGATGTAATTTTTCTTGGGTCGGAGGGGAGGAGATGTGATATAAATGTCAAAAAAATGTTTTTGCTGTTTTTTTTCTTTAGATAATTATAATAACAATAAGAAAATGTTAATGGATAATATTTAATGATTTTTATATGTCTTGGCATTGGTAAAAGCAATTAGATATAAGCCTTAGATAGTGAGTTTGAAAAAAAAAGGGAATATGCTATAAAAGGGTAACTATTGGAGGTTTATAGGAATAGCTAATGAATGCCAGTAGGTGGTTTTGTCTTCAAGTGCAAATGATTCTAGATAAAAGCATATTTAAATAATTATAGCTAAATGAGAATGATGGTACATTGATGGTAAAATACAGAAAGATCTTCGATTTTAAAATGTAAATTAAAAATATGAAGGATGTATAGTAACACACGAAATTTATTTGTAACCAATCGACATGCTTTCTACAAGATGTAATTAAGAATGAGGTTTTTGTGTGTTTTTTGTTTAATTAAAACAATAAAAAAATTTCCCAAAAAAATAATGTTAATGGAACATGATCAGGTTTTTGAATTGAAGCTCTATTATACTTAACTAGCAATTTAACTGAAAGTTAAAATAAAAAAAACACCTCACAATTAGTTCAGGAACAAAGTTCTTATGAGTTTTTTTTATAAAAAAACTATTTTTCATGTGCAGGATTTAAAAGTTATGATATGTCTATTAAATTGATGTATACTTCTGCAATGTTTTCCATGTTTAAGAATTAAATAAGCTGGTATCATGACCTAATGAGGGATCCAAAACTTGATTAAAATGGTATCTGGTTCATACTTAGACTTTATAAAATGTATGTATCTGTATGTGTATGTGCGTGTGCATGTGTGTGTGTGTGTGCGCGCACCATGCTTATTAAAACAATACCATACATATCAAAACAATCATGAGTAATTAAATGTACCATTTAGATTTACTTACTTTATGCTCCAACAAAGGTTTTAAGTAATTATCAATAAAAATGACCAAATCCCAGCATTTTTTAAACTTTGTCCAATACAGCTAGTTTAGGCTAGTTTATTTCTCTTGTGGAAAGTATGAGTTTTGATTAAACCAACAGGTTTTAATTTGCACAGTGTAGTACTAGTCCCCACTTGGAAGGATATTCATATTCCCCAAAACTAATAAAAAAGGTCTCCAAGTATAAAGACCAGTACTTCTGTAGGTTAAAAGGAAAAAATTAAAACATAGAAAAAGCAGCACATCATATGGTAATTAGTTTTTAAAAATTGGGGGAGCAGTATGAATAAAATTAGAGATGGAGAAAATCAAGACGACCCCCCCCCCCACTCCAGAAAACAGAATAGAAAACTAAAACTAAAAAAAGCATCCTATTCCAAAGCCAAGAATATCTTCCTCTAAAATGTGGAGAAAAAAAATATAATGATATTTTTTAAAAACCTGGACTTTCTTTTCCATCTGATTTCTTTCAGGAATGACGATCTTCCACTGAATCTCTATTTCTGCTGTGCTTACTGTATTTAAGTTCTTGCTTACAAACACTCTAACCTTGGCTTCAAAACTTCTTTCACTGGTAAAGAAACATTGGTACAGCATGCCCTTTTCCAACTGTTGTTGACATGAACTTTTTTGAAGCTCTTTAATCTCCTTTTCATCTGCCATTATCCAATAATCCACTTCCAACATAACCCTTGTCCTCTGTAGTATTATGTAAAATATCTGTCAGATTTGAACAACCAGACCTTTGCGTGAAGACTTTAAACCAGCTTCTTTATAGTTCTATTGCCTGTGTCACAGGAATCTTCTCCGATTCACAGTTTTCCCCTGAGAAAACTAGATAAGGTTCAACTGCATTACCAGGAGGTGGGGAGGGTGGGGCTTTAAGCCTTGCCATCTTCTGCCTACATAGTATTTCCAGTCTGATCCCTCACTTGATCCCTCCCCCTGACTGGGACAGTATCTTTCTGACAATATCTGCATACATCTAGTCTGTATGCCTTCTGCCATTATTAATTTTCTTGTTAATATAACGGTGTGTAGATTGGCCATGCGAACTTCTCCTCAGGAATCACTGTAAAATTGCTATGATTTTACTCAAATCCGAAGCTCAAGTTATATCTGTATACCCTTGTCTCAAAGGCGAATCTCTAGAGACATCTGTATATTTTCTTTCCTTTCCACATCTTTGTGCTTGTCAATTACCCATTACATAAACATTTCTCATTCACAGAATTTTTCTTTATAATTTTAATAGGTAAATATTTCAGCATTTTTATTGAAAGATCCAAACAATCACTATAAATTTGAGTTCAACCAACAATCCTCTGCCACAATCATCTAACCATGTGCCTGAGCTGATGGGAATTGAAGTCCATAAATGAGGGCATTAAGTGGTCTTACTGGTATAGCATAATAGAGTGATTGGACTAGAATTAAATAAGCCACAGTTTACATTATCATCCATCCATGAAATGCACAGTTGGATCTGAAATTCACATTCACTATTGTAATTCAAACAATTGTTTGAGGCTAAAACAGGGGAACTTAAGTACATCACCATGAGCTCATACAGCAACAGCAAGAAATAAATATAATATAAACAGGTAATATAATTTGACCTTAGAGTGCTGTAAATGCTATATACTTCACTGACATAAAAGTAATGCTTATATTTTATGGGAAGCTCCCTAGTAGCTAGTTTACCTGAACAAAACAATATACTGTAATAAATGTACAATTGTCCTTTGGTGTTTTTATGACAGATACTGGAGAAAAACATGGATAAATTAAAGATATTTAAGTTTATCTTCAGTGTAATTAATATTCAAATATGTGAGATCAAATACTTAACATATATTAACAGGAAAAAGTCAGGTCATTTGGGGTGGAAATGAGAAAATCAATATAGATTGGATCTCTTCATACTGTTCCAAATACCATAGAATCAAAGGCTTTTTTTTAAAGCAACTAACATTTCTACAGCATTTCTGTCATCAAATTTCAGCATTTTATGGAATTTTTTTAACTCATCTGCTTATGGATCATTTTTCTTTTTTTAACTCATGATGCCGTGACAATATAATTCTATGGAAGGTAGACAGTAGCCTTAACTACTAATTATCTGAAAACATTTTAGGAATTCATTACTGACATTCATGATAATTTACCGTAAGAGCATAAGATGGAATTTCTGTTAGCCTTCTGTATCCTAAAAAAAAAAATCCTGTGCTCTTTAATACTGAGGTTTTGCAGCAAGCTTGCTCTGAAAAACAAGTTGTTTACATTAATTAAATGATGAATAAAGTTATAGCCTGTAATAGATTTATTAAAGGCATAAGCAGAAGAATATGGCAGAGGATTAGGTTCTGACATTTTTGCGTATATTACAATGTACTCATTTATCTAAATGTTGTGTCAGCCTCAGATATGTTAAAAGATATTTTGTAAAAAAGGAAGTTTTAATAGGTAGTGAACTATACATTATATCTTAGTTTTATTGCAGTGTATGTTGCTTCAATAGCTGCCAGGAGATCTACAGCATAGTGATGTCCTGAGAATAAAATATTTGCTTATTTATGTAAAACAGACATAAATATATTTGACTGATGAATACAAATAGACATATTGAATAATCTCTGTGCTTTTAAAGATACGGTAAAAGAAATACAGTCACTTTTCATGAACACTTTAAATATCTTCAAATATGGGCAGGGCTTCTGCATTTTTACACATTTATAAAAAAACCAACATCCTTTGAAGCTTGACTGGGTGACAGCTATCATTATTTATCTTTGTAATTCTTTTTATTCACGGAGATGGTTCCACGGCTTTGATTGGGCCAAAGAAACACAGATTGGTACCCTGAAAAATCTCCTAAATTGTGCCTCGTGTATGCCCCTGTCCAACATTTGTCCTGTTTTTTCTCAGTTAAGGGTTTAACTGGCACTTTTTATCCTTTATTGCCAGATTAATAGAGAATAATTTGGTCAAATTTCCTTTTATATATCTGTTATCATAAAACAGGGGGGGGGATTACATTGTTCCTCTTCAGACAGTCACATCACTGTTAGGAAGCATCGGATGCTAATTGACTAATAAAACTTGACTTGTGAGCTCCACCCACATAGCCAGTTGGATGCTATTTAAAGATTATTAGCTCCCATATAGTTGAGAGCACTTCAAAATACAACTTTATGGCCGAAGGAGATAGCAAAGAATTAAACCATTGATTTTACTGTTCTGATTCTTATCATCTTAAGAACAGTAAAACATCATCAATAGATCACATCCTTCTTAGGCATTTCCATTAGTGTGTCTGCCTTTCGCTTAACCCAAATTATTCCATTGAGACATTTTTAAAATCTAAGAATGGCTGTGATTTCTTTATATATATAGTATAGCAGCATATTGCTATCATCAAAGAACATAACCAATATAGGATCCTCCTTTCTCAGAACTGGTATCTTACAAATGTTAATTTAGAGCAGAACATAGTATATTAATAACAAATGAGTGGAAAGAATTAAAAATGCATTCCCCATGCATTATGTCCTAATGAGTAGGTTGGGAGAAAGTGCAAGTATTCAAATGAGCAATTTAGAATAGAGATTAGCAGTCAGTTATATTATTCACCTCCCCCCCCCCCAAGTAATAAATAAAAAGCAAATTCCACTTCCAATTTCATTCTTAGAACTTGCCTGCCAGCCTTTCATGCTGGTTTAGACATTTGAATCAGCAACTTCTCTCAGGCATGATCTTTGGTATGTATGCAACTTCTCCCCCTCCCCCTTCTAAATTCTTTCTACCCCTGCTGTAGGCTAGAGATTGGGAAATTGTTTGAAAAAACAGAAGAAAAGGAAGAAAAGGATCACACTGGGAGTAATCTGAACTCTATACCATTGGGCTGAAGGCTTGCCTACTAGCAAAGAGGGACACATCAAGGAATCCCTCAGAACTTTTGGATATCCTAACTGGGCCTTCATCAAATCTACAAAAAGACCCAGCAGGAACTCCTTCATAACAGACAAAGAAAGGAACAACAAATCAAGCAGCATTGTCTTTCCATATGTTACAGGAATATGGGAAAAGCTCAGGAGGATTTTCAGCTACCACAACATATGTTCATACTTTAAATGCAGGAATACATTAAGACAGAAGCATGCCTATCTCAAGGACAGAACACCCAGACACAAACAGAGCAACGTGGTATATGCAGTGCAATGCAGTGAAACATGTGCAGACATTGGGGAAACATAACAACTACTTCACAAAGGCATGGCACAACACATGAGTACAAATCCATCAGGACAAGATTTAGCAGTCAATCTGCATTTGAAAGGCAAAGATCACTCCTTTGAAGACAGAAAAGTCCATAAAAGTCTCTGGGCAAAGATGACTACTGGTTTGAAAGAGAGGTAAAAGAGGCTATCTATGCTAAAACTGACAGCCTTCTCTCAACAGAAGGGAAGGAATATACTACTCTTGTTTACAATACAGTCCTTTCAGCAGTTTCAAGAAGACCCATTTGCACTCTGATTCAAGTGACTCTGAAGGTAAAGATAAAACAACAAATGGCCTCAGTGACTCTGAGAGAGTTAATGACCTACCCTCAGAGTGCTCACAACCAGATTACTGCAAAGAAAATAAACCCTTCCATTCCCCACCAGTCAGTTAGAACTGAAGAAGCTTCTTCGATGAGAAGCAAAACATTTTCAAAGGGAAAAAAACCAAGAAGAAGAAAGCCCAGTTTCAGAAAAAGCACCTTTGGATCAGCCATGAACTAGATAATTGAAAATCTCCATAGACATTAAGCAAGAAGGTACATGCCAAAATGGGGACAAGAAAAAGAAAGTTAATATTCTCTTATAAACCAACCTACTTATCTACTATCTTTCTTATTTGAATTATAGGCCTGACTCCATTATGATTCTGAAAGGCTCCGAATTTAAAAACAATATAAAACAATAACTGTTGTGGCCCAGCAGGAGCCCTTCGAGTTGCCACCAGACTCCGACAGCGAGGGTCCCTCTGAGTCGGCTCAGGAGGATGTGGAGGACCCTGGACAGGGTTCCGACTCTGAGCAGGGCGCAGAGAGGCTGGTTGGCCACCAGGAAGCGCCTGAGGCATGGAGCAGTGGTGAAAGCCAAAGGAAGGGGGCTCCTGATGTCATGCCTTGGAGCAGTGGGGAGGAGTCACGGGACAGTGAGTCAGACATCAGCAGTGAGCTATTAGATGCTCGTTACCGGCGTGCTATCCGGCGTAAGGAGCAATTGAGCAATTACAGGAGGTAATTGCTCTCAGCTGCTGAGAATTAGACTCCTCTCCAGACTATAAAGGGACTGCTTGTGGACACACCCTTTGCAGGAATCAACTGATCATTGGAGTTGGTGAAGCTCTCAGATCTGTGCTGTACTTTGACAGGCTGGATTGCTGCCAAAGAGTTTACCTGGATTGCTGCCAATCTGTTCCCTGGACCTTGGCAGGCAGGAGTGCTGCTAAGGTGATTATCTGGAGCTTGGTAGCTGGATTGCTGCCAAGGGATGTCGCTGTAGCTGGATTGCTGCCCAGAGTGCTATCTGGATCTTGGCAGGCTGGATTGCTGCCAAGGTGGAACTTGTATGAAAATAAACATCTTGAAGAGTCTTTGTGTGGGAGTGACTTGGTGACGAGGGGTGGTGGTCAGAACAAATAACATAACCTAAACAGGGAAAAAGGGTTAGGAAAAAATATTAAAACATCCATTCAACTAATTATCCCACAAGGGTCCACTATACAGCCTAACCAAGAGATAAAGGAACAATCAGGTTTTAAGGTAAGGTGACCATATTTTAACATTGGTAAAGCGGGACACCATTGACCGGGGGGGGGGTCTTGATTAAAAATTTGGTCTATATGGAGCAACAAAATTTTTCATAGAATGCAAAAAAAGTATTGTAATATATTTTTTTAAATCTCAACATAAGTACAATTTACAAATATAATAAATAAAAATATGTATAGCCTTGCTATTCAGCAGTGATGCTTGCATTACAAATGGAGAATCACAAATACAAGCATTCTTCTCCAGAGAGTGAAATTCAGTATCTATTGCAAATTTCTCAGATGCAACAGAAGATGAACTACATCTAACCTTGAACAAGGGGAAAAGAAACAGTAGAAGAATAAGGCACCAGTATTTTGATTATTCCACAAATAAACCACAAAGGCATGTTCAAGATCCGCAGCTGAATTCATATTCTCAAAGGACACGAACACTTTAAACAGCAGAGAGACTTTCTCTCCAACAACTTCTCCACAGAAGAATGTGGGCAATGGAGGACAGAGTTTCCTCTGCAATAGATTCAGATATATATATATTTTAGCCACAACTTTATCCATCCTTGCTAGAGAATAAACCTTTTGACAAAGTCCAGAGAATATTTGAAGAGACCTGCAAAACATTGTCTTTTCTTCTCTGACGTCCTTTCTCCCTTACAATAATACACACTGGGTATGCACAAGATGAAATGTACTAGTTTTGGAAATGAGCCAACTACTGCAAATGAAACCCTGATAATTTTAAAAATACCATTTCCCTAAAATCATGAATTATGATTCCAGTGTTCTCATAAGTCCTAATTTACAAGGAAGACTGTTCATCTTTTTTTTCCCTTCCCAAAGAAAAAACAACAACTGCATCCACCTCTTCCCACAGCATAATCCAAATTTCCATTTGGATCTATCAAACACAACTCAGCTGATGCCAGGCTGGATCTGCAAACACACCCAAAACTGTCACATTCAGAATCACCATGGTATCATGTTCTCCTAGAGTCCAGCATTGAATTCAGCAGACCGAAGCCACGAAGGAGAGGTTTGAGTGATAAATACACCAGACAGTTTAACAACTGGAGTGCTAAATCATCACTCTAACTCTCTCGCCTCCCCCCTTCAAAAATTGTTTTTACGCTCCTCTCTTTCAGAGTTTTTCCTGTCTTATCCCATTTTTTGCCATTTGCAATTTTCAGACACATTTTTTTAAAAAATAAAACCATATCCCAAGAGTTATCCCTAGCCTTTCCAAAGAACTAAGGCCCCCTCCAGTTCAAAAGCCTGCTTCCCACACACACACACACACACACACACACACACACACACACACACACACACACCGCCAAATCCCAGGAGGGAAAAACATTTTCTACCCGTCAAAATAAATATATAATGGTTCTCTCTGCCCTTCCCCTCCCCCCATTTCACATATCATTAAGCAGGGCGCCCCTCCTGTTTAAAAAGTTTTGATCTTTGCAAATGACCTTAGCAAAACTTCTGCGCAGCAGATGTGGGAACAGCGGGGGCATCTTATCCTTTCCTCCTGCTCCAGATTGATCCCCGTCCCACCGCCCTTCTTTCTACAAGTCGAGGCCGAAGCCAGTTTCCGAACCAAGAAACTGGGATGTCGGTGCTGGTTTTTTAAAATATACCCACTCTCCTCCCATCACCCCAGGATCCAGCTAGAAATTGCCCGTTAAGGCAGAACGGCAAAGAGGGGAAAAGTTCCCCAAGAGTTAAGAGCAGGAAAGGAGAGGCACCCGCTGACCCAGTGGACGGAAACCGTCCGAATCCAACACAAGCGCCCCTCGCAACAGCTTCTTGCCCTGCTTCACCGTTCCCCAAAGGACACGAAAACAAACCCCCTTACCGTCTCGCCCGAGATGCAGGCCGACAAGGCGAAGACAAGCACCATCCACACGTTCCACATTATCCCCACGTTGCAGCTCTCGCTCCGGCCCACCACTGAAAAGGAGAGGCATGAATAGCCACATGGCCGCCGAAAAAAATCAGGACTTTTTAAAAACGCCACGGGACGCGGGACAAATTGTTAAAAATCGGGACTGTCCCGCCAAAAGCGGAACTTCTGGTCACCTTATTTTAAGGGCTTGTTTAAGTAAGATCAGATTGAAAGCCTGTTGTTTTGAGGAAGGAAATGCAAGAATTGTAACATATGCATTATTATCATTATAAACTTTCTCCAACAAAATGCAGAGGACCTTTGCCTCATATAGCCCCACTTTTTAAATAATTAATCTACGTGGAATGGTCTTTCCTTCCTAAAAAAATGTTGTAGAGCTCTGGACTATAAAAGGTGGCCTATTTCAGGTTTAGCATATGGAACCCACCTATTGGTTAATGAATTATTGTAAAGTAAAGCATGGCTTAACGAGAATTAGAAACCTGATTTAGGTTTGAACATTACATTAGGTCATAACATGTCTTGATCGAATTCACCAATTATAGTTTAAAATGGCAGATACCTGTGATAATACCTTTAAAATTATTGAACAACAATATCTGCCTATCCACATGTTCTTGGAAAGGACATAGTAAGTGAACAAAAATGCCAAATCTTGTCTAAACGACTAACTGACCAACCATGAATGGCAGATATTATTATAACATTTTCATCCTGCCTTTTAATATATAACTCAAAGCAACAAACATATCTAGTACTCCTGCCTCCTATTTCCCCGCCACAGCATAGGTGGATTAAGCTGAGAGAGAGTGATTGGCCCAGATTCCCCCAACCAGTTTTCATATATAAGGGAGGCTTAGAACTCACAATTCTCCTGTTTTTTAGGCCAGCACTTCAGTCACTACATCAAACTGGTGTAGCAGTCGTATTAAATCATGATTAAGCAAACCATGGTTTGTACAGTATGTTAAACCAGTTTCCAAGCACTACAGTAGTTTCAGTTATCGTTGAAGACTGCATGAATGTGAAGAAAACTGGGAAGATTGCTGTAGCAAACATATGTATCACTACTTTAGAAATTATTATTTTTGTCCTGGAAGAGAGTGACAGAAACATGTATTCTTCCACAATCCAATTTTGAATGCTTCTGCCAACCACTTACATTTGTGAAAGTATAGCTTGGGAAAAATCAATAAAATAGACGAGCAGGAGGAAGATTAGTTTGAGAAGAAGAACAGCAGCACAGAAGCATGCCTTTTTCTGATTAACCTCATGTTCTGTCTTCAGCTACAAGAACAATATCTGTGACGATTCTGACAGGAAAAGAAGATACAGTAAGGTAAATAGAATCTCCGCGGTCTCCCAGAGAAAAAAAAATATTTTAGAATAAAAATTAGCTTTTTAAACTTTATGTCAAAAGCTCAGTTGCAGCAACAAAAATATTAAAAACAGTAATCCAACTCTTCCATAAAAAGATTGGCCTCTTTCGCCATCTGATATGTGTGAGAGAGTGACAGGCAGACAGATTGTTGTATTAAATAAGTCTAAAAGGAGTTTCTGGTTGCATTAAATTGAACATGTCTTGGGAAGACAAATTCTGCTAATGCGAATATTTGAATCATAAAGTATATTTATGCAATAGTGTATGAAGATGAACTCCATTTGTATCTTGCCACTCAATAATTAGTCAATGTTTAAAAAAAACCCAAAATAAATAAAATATATTTTCAAAATATCTAACAAGCATCAACATCCCAGAAAAACAGTGAAAGCTTTCTCAGTTTTAGCATTCATGCATAATAGATATAATAATAATTTTGATATTCTTATTAGAGATAATCTTGCAGAATTTGGCACTCCCGAAGTATGCCAACCCTTGGGCTTTAGAGTATTGCATAGAAGGCCAATGTTAGCTTTCCCATCTTCCTTGTCCACGTTTTTCTACAGCTTGTGAATGTTACTTTGTGCAAGTTTCCTTTGCTAATTAGGCTGCTTTGTCTAGATCACTCCTGTGTTGAGACAAACATGATGAGTCTGATTAGTTGCGGTACAGACCTACTTCACAATATGCTAGTATAGAAATAAATCCATAAATTGATTTTAACTATGTTGTCTGCCTCTGCTTAAAATGAACTTTGAAATTAAAAAAAAAAAGGAACTATAATGGAGCACTGAAAAGTTTAAGCTCTTCATTTTCTTACACAAAATAATCATCTAAGCTTCAAACACTCCACTGATTTATTATATTTCAGTTTGATTAAACAAAATAAAACAACCTATATAATGCACTTGTTGGCTCAATGGTTAATCCACTGATATAGTTCTGGTTTTCATTTAAATGATGAGGGAAGACATTTTTGTAATGTAATTACTTCTTTATAAAGCAATGGTGAACAATAAAAATTAGTAGGTCACCTATAGATTTGTGGTTTGTGTACATCGTTCTAAATAATTTTAGCCAGTGCTCCTTTGTTGTTGCTGTTTGCCAGGGACTGCCAAGTTCTCCATAAGAATGGTTGTAAAATTCACCTTCTAGACAAGTCAGAAAATTAGCTTGCATGGCTAATGATTCAGGGAGATGACTCAACACAGTTAATCTCCATATGGCAGACAAGAATAAAGGATCCCCCCCTCCCCGAATCAGACATATCCTCAGGTATTTCTTCACTGGGGGAATCACTATTTTCAACTCCGCTGCAATATTTCTACTTAGTGGTCTAAAGGGGATGAGATGTCACTCTTTTAATGTAGGGGGAAGGGGGAAGAGGCTCCTCCCTTCCCTGTTTTAGAAAGTGAACCAACTGTATCTAAAGCTTGGTCTGGAAGTGGTTATTTGCTTGTTTGTTTTTATCAGTGTGAGCGCCTGAGTTCACAAAGAATGCAGCTGAAAACAAATATCTAGAGGATAAACTTGTTTTCTAAGTGTGGAATGGAATGTGAAATTAACAAGCATTGCCTTTTTCTCAATGGGCTGAAAATGTATTTCTTGCTGGGCATTATTTAAGAGGTACCTTCGTGGTAAAATAGAGTCAATTGGGAGGGCCGTGGCATCCATCTTCAACAATAAGTCCATATAAGATTTTCAGTGTTTTATAAAAGTAGTTCTTGTTCCCATCCGATTCAAGCAAATCAGCTATACCATTTCTGCAAGTAATTTTGCTATCTTCACCCTCTATTCCTCCATTGTGGGTTCCTTGAATATATTTCTATATCAGTAGTTGGGCAATGGATTGTTTCACGTAAATAATAAAAGTTATTAGGAGATTTCATTAAAACTATATTGTCAAATTTCAATTTTAAGTTTATTTAGTTAAGATATGCCACAAGGATACCAAACATACTCTATTTTTCCATACAGTAATAATCATTTTTTGAAAAATCTCTCATATTCAGAATTTTGCACTGAATACATACAGTAATTTGTTTCAATGGATATACTTCTGCTTTCTATAGTTGTCCTCTTTTAAAAAGTAATGATGTTTTCCTCTTATCTGATCAATAAAAATATATATATTTTGAAATAAGGGATAACAATGTTTGGATGTTTTTCTCTCCAAACCTTTCTTCGCCTAATCATTTAGAGATTCAGGCATTCCTTAGATAAGAAGATTTTGTTGATTTGTATTGAAGCATTATCTGACAACATCCTATGGGCTTATCATTATAAATCTTCCTGTTAAGGTGTTTGTAATGTAGTTTGGTGGTTTTTATAGAATACAGCACTGTAGGAAACAAGACAGCTAGCTTTTTAACAAACTGCAGAATTAAAAAAAACAAATGTTTATAAAATATACCCACAAGGATGAATATTTTTTTAAAAAAACTAGTGCTGTTTCACTTATGTGGTACCTGCTATTTCAAAGCAAGAAGATTTAGAAATGAATTTAACATGAGTTATTTGAGTAGCAAACAACCTTAAACATATAGGTTTTGATGCTTCTCTTACTGAATTTCTTGATCCCAGGCTTTTAGTTGATATCCTTCTACTTTATTGCTATAATAGTTTCATCAATTTTAAGTGTCTTGTGTCCAGATTTCTTGATTATTTTTGTGGAGTAATGACTGGCAAATAGGGTGAATAAACTAGTCTCAGCAATTTATTTGCTCTTGGTTCCTCATTGTTATTGATGAAGGTGAATTTACCTTTTTGCAAAGGAAAGAAACATTTAGCCAATTAACTTCATGCCTTTTCATTTAAGGAGAAACACATACAACTAGAATTATACTTTTTAATAAATGATCTAATGAACAGCAGGATTCTCTGGCTGAATATGAATCATGGTTATTAATATTAATTGACATTAAATCTG
Source organism: Natrix helvetica (assembly GCF_964273705.1). Lineage (NCBI taxonomy): Eukaryota > Metazoa > Chordata > Lepidosauria > Squamata > Natricidae > Natrix > Natrix helvetica. The sequence continues at coordinate 281,649,307 of NC_138548.1, forward strand.
CCAGTAGTGGTGGCCAAGACCACCTAAATGACATTCAGTGTTTACTGTATAATATGTGTTTAGCCATCTGGGAAATGTGTGTGTTGTATTTGTTTTCTAGAATGGGTATTATTTGCCTTTCTGAATTTTACTGCTGATTAGGCTAGAAGTACCAACTTTATAAGTAACTAAATGTTGATTGACACATAAGACCATTATTGACTATTGTGTAAATGAATACACATTAAAAACTCCCTTCTTGGTTCATATTTATGCTTCAGGCTAGCAGCATTTAACCATGTAGGAAAACAATATACATTAGGAAAGCTGCCATAATAAAGGAAATTTACCACATCTTTACAAAAGATATTGAGAACATTTATTAGGTGGAAGAATTTTTTGTTACCTAAGAGCCACTGAAAAGGCTGCAAAAATGAGCTCCTGGTAAGGCAAGTGGCTGGGATGACTTGCTATATGGTCCCAATGCTGCCTCCAGGGAAAATGACTTTGGAACGTGATTTCAATAAGACACTGTAAGCCCCAAAATGGTGTGTCGCTGGATTCTGAACTCTAGTGGCTGGTATTCAAACTATTATAATGTAATGTATAGTATTTGCTCACATCATGTTCGATGGATATATATGCATGAAGAATTAAAACAATGAGACCAGACCTGGTACCCGTACATCCACCTTTCACACAATTATCTGACTTTGTTATAGTACTTTAAATTTGGTTGAGAATTGGCTAGCACCAAATTATTACTCTGAAAATAGACACAAACCAAGCCAGGATCCTGACCTTTTCTTTCGTGTTTATAATGGCTAAACAAGATGTTCTAACAGAATAAGTGCTAGAAACATCTGCCCCATGGCTGAATTCTCACTCCTGGTAACAAAGCTGTGGGTGGCATGAGTAGGATGTTTGCTTGGAACTGCAGCTCGTGAAGGCGTAATCTTCGTTGAAAACGTTTCCTGCCTCCAGAGATGATTTTTATTAAGTGCCACTAGCCATTCCATGCAAAAAGGAACATTTAGAATTAACTCTGTAGATTTTACTATCTGAAGCCATGACTGTAGAATAAGCAAATCCAGACCATTTTGGAAATACAGAGCCAGTGGTTTTCTACAGCAGCTTACTGGCACGTCAAAGAGATTGTAACTCAAGGTATTATATGATTTCTACTGTGGATCCAGTCTGCTTCAATTAAAAATACTTCAACTGATATCTTAATAAAACAATATATACAATTTTAATAGAAACAAGAACAAGAAAAGATCATGCCAGACCAAAACGGTAAATCATAGCATCATCAGAATATCCAAAGTGTCTAATTTGTTTTCAACAAAGAGGGGTTTTTTTCAGATCAAGCTATTTCTTTAACCATATTCATAGACATAAAATTGTAAGTCAGATACACCTTCAAAGATTTCTAAGAAAATATGCTTCAATAACATTTCATTACAATTAATGATGAATAATGTAAGATCTGTTTCTCATGCAGCTACAACTATTATTATCTCTCCAAAATCTAGAGATCATTCTCAAATAGCTACCCAAATATTATTTCTGGACTGAAAAGCGCTGGGCTACCACAAGCTGGCAGCAGAGTTTTCTGTATATTTTTGCTACTATTTCATGGAATAGAAAGGCTACATTTGGTAGCAGTTATCAAAATAAATACCCATACGAAGTATCCACCAAAAGACCATTCTGCAATTCATAAATTCATTCATTGGAATCTCAATTTTTAAAAAAATTCTTAAAAACTTGTTTTGGAGTATTTTAGCTGATAGCCTTCTTAAATTCTAACAATATTTACCTATGAAGTAGGGCTGTATTACTATTATGCCTCTAATTTTTTTATTACCTCTCCTATTGGTATCCTATGATTATATTACTTTGTTGTTTGTATGTACACAAATAACTTACTTACCAGAGACAAATCCCTTACGTGTCTAATTACATTTGGCCAATAAAGAATTTATTCCATTCCATTCCATTCTTTGCATGGTTGTGCAATTGAATGGTTGTGCAATTGACCAACCACACTCAACGTGTAGTCCTCAATGGAACTGCATTTACATGGAGGGAAGTATGCAGTGGAGTACTTCAAGGCTCTGTTTTGGGCCCAGTACTCTTCAACATCTTCATCAATGATTTGGTTGGGGGAATAAATGGGGAACTCATCAAATTTGCAGATGACACCAAGCTGGCAGGAATAGCCAACACTCCAGAAGATAGGCTAAATATACAGAAGGGTCTTGACAAACTTGAACATTGGCACTATCTAATAAAATGAAATTCAATGGTGAAAAGAGTAAGGTTCTACATTTAGGCAACAAAAACAAAATGCACAGGTACAGTATAGGTGGTACCTTGCTCAACAGTAGTAATTGTGAAAGAGATTTTGGAGTCCTAGTGGACAACCATTTAAATATGAGCCAGCAGTGTGCAGCAGCTGCCAAAAAAGCCAACACAGTTATAGGCTGCATCAACAGAGGGATAGAATCAAGATCATGTGAAGTGTTAATACCACTTTATCATGCCTTGGTAATGCCTTATCATACTTGGAATACTGCATTCAGTTTTGGTCACCATGATGTAGAAAAGATGTGGAGACTCTAGAAAGAGTGCAGAGAAGAGCAACAAAGATGATTAGGGGACTGGAGACTAAAACATAGAATGGTTGCAAGAACTGGGTGTGTCTAGTTTGATGAAAAGAAGGACTAGGGGAGACATGATAGCAGTGTTCCAATATCTCACGGGCTGCCACAAAGAAGAAGGAATAAAGCTATTCTCCAAAGCACCTGAGGGTAGGACAAGAAGCAATGGGTAGAAACTAATCAAGGAGAGAAGCAACTTAGAACTGAGGAGAAATTTCCTGACAGAACAATTAATCAGTGGAACAGCTTGCCTCCAGAAGTTGTGAATGCCCCAACACTGGAAGTCTTTAAGAACATGCTGGATAGCCATTTGTCTGAAACAGTATAGGGTTTCCTGCCTAGGCAGGGGGTTGGACTAGAAGACTTCCAAGGTCCCTTCCAACTCTGCTATTGTATTATATTATTGAGATGTATATATGACTGATGCTTTGATCCAACAAAATTTGCTTTAAAAGAAACTGAAGATCTTGAAACTTAAACTAACTGAGAAGGGGTGAGGGTGGGATTTCCTTCTTTTTTATTCTTCAGACATTTTATCACATTTTTTTTGTTTTTAACTTATATTTGGATCTGAGTTTTTCTATCCACTCTTTACCTTATCAGCCACCGTCGTTTTATAATTTGAATTATCATCTTCTTTTGACTAGAATCCAAGTACCCACAATGCCATAGCCGCATGTGAGATTTACATCAGTGGTGGATTCCTACAGGTTCAGACAGTTTCGATGGAACTGGCAGTGTCCCAGGCCTGCCACACCCCTGAACTGGTTCTCCGGCTCTGGTTCTCTCCATCTTGTTTTTAGCTTCTGCACATGCACAGAAAAAAATTTATTGCCCTGCGCATGCGTGCATGTATGTACGAAGCGTGCACACTCACCATGCACACCAGAGAACTGGTAGTAGTGCCTGCTGGAACCCACCCCTGATTTACATGTGGGTCTTACATGTGTATAGAAAAAGAAAATGGCATCAAAGGCGCTCTGAATTTATCCACAAGCAGATAGCAGGCTGTATCCATAAATATTCCAAAACTGAAGAGCAGAATAGCATATGAAGTTAGCAGTCCTCAGAGTCTTCCGAAATCCAGAAAGCACCTAGGAGATAATATCATTGGGACAGAATGTTGTCAAAGAATAAACAGTCTCCCGCTACTAGATTAAAGCCTGGGGAGGTGAACTCGCTTACAAAAATACACACAAGCAGCAGCAAGCTATTTCTGGCATTTTCAAAGTAGGAGGCATTAATCTCACAGCAACCTTCTGCTTCATTCATTCTGCTTTTTTATTGTAGTAGAATACAAAGCAAAAAACATATTTTTTTTCAAAACACACGGTGCTTCACTGGTTTAATGATTGATTTACCTGACGTACTTACATTGCTTTGGTTCCTGCACAAGAGTTGTAAGCATGGATTCAGCACCATCACTAAGATATAGAATCTTGTTTAGGAATTCAAATAGACATGTTTTAAAATTACAAAATTATTCACTTTTGTCAGAATTTGTTGCATAAAAATCAAATCTAGAAAGCACACACAGATAGCTGATTCAGCTGGATACATAATAACAGATGAATAAATGTACAATACCAATAGTAGATTCTTTCAATGTGGTGGAAGTTACAAGCAGCATACAAGCAGGAGAGAACAGTTAGTTTCATTTCAGAGTTCAGAGCAGACAGAGTCTTAAGTTTCTGTTTCAATTCTTTGTACAGACTCTTTGCACACCCTGGCCCCTAGCTGTTTCAATTCCCATTGGCTAACTTTGTTGCTATGCCTATTCATTGGCTGACTTGTTATCATGTCTCTCCCAGTCATGAATATTCTAACAACTTCCAAAGATAGTTTTCTAACCTATGCTTTCTCTCTAAAAGTGGCTAATTTATGTCATTTTTTGTGGGGAGTCATAATAGATAGCTTGTACAAAGTTTTTATCTAGGGAAAAAGAGTAAAACCAACAACTGGGAAGTTCATCCCGTTATCCAAGGTGAACAAATCCTTAAAAATCCTTTCAAAAATTGTTGATGGACTGTGATTTCTAAATATTTAAGAAGAGACTAATTAAATCTAGCTAATTGTTTTATTTACATTTTTTACTAAATAGGTATGTGTATTCTGTTCCGTGCCTATATTTTGGGTTGTGATTTTTAATAATCTCTTAAAACCAAACTTACATACTCATATATGCTCATTAACTTACTTAAAACATTTACATAGCCCTCCAACTCAACCAAGGTGATAAAGCATAATGAAAAGAATATTAAGTTATAATGGATATCTTACAAACAGTAATGACTGAAGTAGATGGTCATTCAAACAGCAGTACCACCCTCTTCCAATCAGGTCATCAAAGTATCATTTCCTAGGGAAAGAGTCAGGTCGTGGAAGTCTTTATATGTCAAGAGGAAGGTTGCTCCATAAGATAGAAGGCATGCATCCTGGTTCCCACAAGATTAATTGTTTCAATGAAGGTACCTGGAGTAAACCTTTTCTATCAGAGCTTGTAGGGAGGGCAGATATTCTGGAAAAAAAGGTGGCCTTTCAAGTGCTGAAACTCTATGCCATGCAGGGCTTAGAGAAAATAACTAGGCACCTTGAACTGCACTCAGGTGCAATTGGGAGTCAATGACACTCTCAAACTATTGGTGTTACATGGGCATAGCAAGAAGCATCAATGAGTACCACAAGTAACTTGAAAGTCAGACCACAAAAACTTACTCTCAATATTCTATTCTGATGGCAATGTTTATTTTCACATCTCTGTCTCATTCCAAATTTATATGAAATAAACTGTGTTTTGTTGTGTTTACAGTGCAAGTTGGAATTTCATGCCTGCACATCCGGCAAAAATATTGTAGCTCGATGTGAAGGGCCTTGCCCATGCCTTCCAGGACAAGAGAGTCCAAAACACAAGACTGGTGAGTTTAATCTCTTCAATTAAGAATCAGATTTCTTAGTGAATTTTACTATCCTACTATTCTAGCAGGCCAATCCTATGCATATTTGATAAAAAGTGAGATCTACTAAGCTCACTATTGTTGGCCAGAAAATAATAGGATTGCCATTTATGAATTGGGTTGATAATACATTAAATATTTGGGTTACAAAAGTTGTTAATCATATTGCTCTTTTTGTTGGAATTAAGGAAAGAGGAATTAAAGAAAGATTGTTAACCAAGGCAGCATTCCAGACTCAACAACAAATACAGACTGACTCTTGGAGCCTTGCAAGACTTATTAAATGTTAATGCAAGTTCATGTTAAGAGCAGTGCAGAACAAGCACTTGACAATACTTTGTACATTATCTTGTTAGTGAGAAACTGAGGTGGGGAATAGAGAATGAAAAATACAACTGCTTATTTCTGGATTCTTTAATGAAATTTTTGAAGACTTTTGGTCAAAATCCCCATCTTGGATTTCTGGTTAGCATGTCAAATAGATTTTATCTGCCAGTGATTATATTAGCTTCTGAACTGATAGGCAATGATCAAAACAAAACGCTCCTGGATGGGTTAATTCAGACCTAGTCTCTAACTCCATTCCTACCTTTATTGGGATGATTTATTCAGAACTGGCACCTGTCCTATATTCCAGAGTAGCCACTCGTTACAGAAAAAAACTAAAATACAAGAGCTGAAATGCCTAGTTCTTTATATGCCTCCTTCATGGTGGAACTAAAAAAAGGACTTTTTGAAGATAACTCAATACGAGGATAAAAATGCCACTCCAACTGACTGTGTGATAAACCATAATAATCTGATGAGGTTGAGAACTGTGCTGGCACTTTATATCCTACTAGAAGGGTCACCTAATGTCAAACAAATGTTAGCACAATATGTGTCAACCCATTAAATATGGGGGGGGAGAGAGGAAAAAGAAATTTATACTGGATTGGTTGTCACCCAGGTCAACAAGGACTGCATCAGATGTTGTTGTGGCCCATTGGCTGCCAGCAGAGCCAGCTGCAGAGTCAGATGAGGGGGAGATTGAAGGAGACCCTGGGCAACTCCGGAGCCTTTGGAAGACTCTGATCAGGAAACAGCAACAGAGGCAGAACTGGGGTCTTTCCCCAGGTGGAGAGGCAGCTGTATTCGGGGCCTGAGCCGAGTGAGGGGAAGGAACAGATGGGGCCCATCCCAAATGTGCGTGTTTGCAGAGAGGAAAAGAGAGTTGAGCAATAAGCCGGCTCTCAAGGAAAAGAAGACGTGGACACTAGGCAGCCCCTCCCTGGCTGGGAAATATATAGTAGAGATTTGGGAGGGGCAGACAGACAACCATTCACTTTTAGGATACAGCAAGCAATTCAGATTTCTTGCCCAGGTTTGTTGGAACTAATTACATTTTATTTTTGTTTATCCACGTGAATAAAAGGCTGCTCCTACCCTTTGAAAAGGGGTTTGTTTGTACTCGCAAGTAAGAAGCTTATCATTGCTTGCTAAGGCTGGGTCAGAACAGATGTTAGTTCCTGGGTATCTGTCAACAAGGGGCAGCAGAGCTCAGCAGATGTGGCTGGGTAAACAGGGCCTAGCCCTGTAGCATTACTGGAAGAACAACAATCACAGACAAGATAAAAGTATACAGTGCTTGAAAATTGCACCATTATGGCCTCCTATTATAAACTGGAACCAACATATTGTGGTTGTTAAATATACCAACAGGGATATTTAAAGTGAATGTTTGAACATTGGAAAAGAATTCATCCAGACTTAAATATTACTCAACAACAATTAGCAGACCAACAGATATTTATTACCAGAAATAAAATATTCAAGGATGCAGAACTAGAAGAGATTCAGAAAAAATTGTAAAAATTGAAGAGCCAAAAAGGGTGAACAACCAAGGCTCCATGGTTCTTCTAAACAACAACAGAATTGGCAGGCATTTACAATGTGGGGGGAACCTCATTCCAAAGGGCAGGTACTGTTGCAGAGAAGATGTGCTTCCAGAGTCCCAATAGATGAGGTTGAAAGCCATGGTGGCGCAATGGTTAGAGTGCAATACTGCAGGCTATTTCTGCTGACTGCCAGCTGACTGCAATTTGGCAGTTTGAATCTCATAGGCTCAAGGTTGACTCTTCCAAGGTTGGTAAAATGAAGCCCCAGATTGTTGGGGACAATATGCTGACTCTGTAAACCACTTAGAGAGGGCTGTGAAGCACTGTGAAGCAGTATATAAATCTGTGCTATTGCTATTGCTATTTTAAAATTGAAGGAATACAGAACATGCCAACTCTGCAGGATTGAATTAGGTGGGTAGATGTTATGGGAAACAGGTAGTCCCTCAAATAACTGGGTCCTATGCCATGTAGGGCCTTACAGGTAACAATCAACATCTTGAATCTCACCAGGAAGCTAACTGGCACCTGATGCAGCTTGTGAAGCAGAGGTATTACATGGACATGCCCATTACTTCTTCCACCACCAAATTCTGAACCAAGTGGTCTTCAAGAGAAACCCCATGTAGAGGTTGTTACAATAGTCAAGTAGTACAGTACTCAAACCATGAGTTGACTAAGGCATGACTGACTGACAAACCCAGGAAGACACAAAGATCATGTTAAGAAGATTAAATGAGGAAATGCTACCCTATTCCAAGATCAAAGATGTAATATCCTACAATCTGAGTTGCCCAAACATCCACAGCCAAATAGCCTTGGAAGAATTGACTTAAAGATTCAAAAATAACATTGCTTAAAAACTATGCCTATAAAACAGATTTGAGAGACCTTTTCATTGAAATACTTATGTTGTTCACTTCATTCATTTTGTCATGTCAAATAAAATTACATTCTTCAGCGGCAATAAAAATCAACATGTAATTGGAATGTACCATTCACAAAGTTCATCAGAATATTCATAAACATGCATGTATGCACGCATACACACTTCTTAAGAAACAATTTAGGTAATATGATCATATATATTTCATAAATGGACTATTACTGATAAAGAATGCATGTCGAGTGATGTACATGCTTAGTCTCCAATAATATATTATTTCTATAACCTTTAATATGCCCTTATCAGAAGTAGTACCATATTAATAAATTCCCAGTGACATTTTAAGCTCAGACAACAGAATAAATTGTAATAACTGTGAGGCTGATAAACTAAATTTGACAGCATGTAGGCATTCAGCAAGGCAATCTTTTGTTTTGGCTGGATCTCTGATTCAGCTAATGCTGCAGAATAGAGTTCTTTGTGGTTTGATTGCTCATGACCATATTCTAGACCCGGGATGGCGAACCTATGGCACATGTGCCACAGGTGGCACACGGAGTCATTTGTCAGGGCACGCAAGGCGTTGCCTTGTTGGCTGGCCAGCGGGTATGCGTGCGCTGGCCAGCTGAATTCAGCCTTTTTTAAAGCCATTTTTCGCCCTCCCCAGGCTCCAGAGGCTTTAGAGGAGCCTGAGGAGGGTGAAAAGAGCATCCCTCTCCCCCAGAGGCCTCTGGAGGCTTCAGGAGTGACTTCCAGTTTTCTCGGAGGGTCCGTTTAAGCCTTCTGGAGGCTTCAGGGATCTTCAGAAGTCACTCCTGTTTGCTCGTAGGGTTCTTTTTAGTCCTCCGGAGGCTTCAGGGAAGCCTTCTGAAGGTCCCTGAAGCCTCCGGAGGGCTTAAACCGACCTTCCGACCAAACCGGAAGTGACATCATGTCATTTTTTGCCCTTTGGAGGCTTCAGGGAAGCTTCCTGAAGGTCCCTGAAGCCTCCAGAGGGCCTCCCAGAGGGCCTCCGGGAGACTGTTTTCACCCTCCCCAGGCTCCTATAATACCTCTGGAGCCTGGGGAAGGCAAAAAAATCATGGAAAATGGGGGGAGCACCTCTCATTCACGCATGCGCACTGGGGGTTGCACGTTGCATTATGGGTGTGGCACACCCACGCACAACCTCCCTGCGCTCCCCCCTTATGGCATGCGAGCCAAAAAAGGTTCACCATCGCTGTTCTAGACTATTACAAGAATCCTTCTTGGTCTTTGGATGTTTGAGACAATGGTCATTGTGAAATAGAATTTCTAGTACTTATGTTATTGTACCCCAAATGAATACATTTTTATAATTGATTTGCTATCTGTATGAGGGCTACTTATCTTCTTTTTTCAAAGAGAACATCAAGCATATGTCATATCACAATCAAGGACAGCAGCACTTTTTCTCATTCTTCCCTATTTTTGACATAGAAATCTTAAAGAAATCTCTTCTCCTAAGTAAAAAGAAGCAAAAATAGGTCAGCAACAACCGGGATGAGCATTAATGCTATATCTCCTACTGGTTATTCTTCTCCCTCATAATTACAAGGATCAATCTTACTAGTTGTTATATAATTCTTGCTTTCCAAACTACCATTCTATTAATGTAATTCAAGCTATGCAAAATTTCCTGTTCCAATCTTTTTGCTCAATAAAGGAGAATACAGACAAAAGTAGCTCAAGAGAATAATGACAAAGAAGGTACTTGTGCATTATTCACTCCTGTGCAGCTGCATTCTAATGTCTTACCATACATGTATGGTATATTAACTTAATGATACATGCATATCTTTAGACATGATATTTGATAAGGTTTTCTTCAGAATAGAACACTACTGACTAGTGATTTGGTATCCTCTCTGCATAACTGTTGGGTATATTTCATTGCTATCTGCTGGTACTATGCTAAAAATAGGAAAAAAATGTTAAACTTATCTCATAAGTGTTTCAGATGCACATTTCTTCTGTAATGTGACATTATTATTATAATTTGCCACATAATCAACCAGTTTAGATTGGATTTGGCATTTTTAACCACCTATTGAGACCTTCCCAATGACCTTTGGTAGGCAGATGTTCTGGTTTTATGGGGTTAAAGGGGTGGTGGTGGTGGTGGTGGTGGTGGTGGTGGTGGTGGTAATGAATTGTCACACAGTCAACCAGATGTTTGTACTGGATTTAGAATTTTAATCCATATATTAAGTTCTTCCTAATGACCTAATATAGGCAGATGTTGATGCTTGATGGTGTTAAACGTATTATGGCAGGATAGAAAATGCTCCAAGTAAAGCTGCCCTTTGCAAATGACTTAGTGTTCAAGGTTCAAGTGGTGCTCCAGATGTTTTGGCATTGCAACCTAGGCATCTATTACTATTAGCACTATCTTCATTTTGCCACAATTGTTCTACTTCAATTTGCAGGTCTTTGTATTTGGTGATTTTTTTTCTAGTTCTTTCTCTTCTACTCTGTAGCTATTATTAATATCTGTTTACAACAAAGCCACATCTTCCAGTTTTTTAGCTGGTTTTAGCCTTCATATGCATCAAGTTCTTCCCAGCTTAGTTTATTTGCAGATCTAATCAGTGTGGCCTTTGCAATTGACAGGTGGAGATTTTGCCATGCACAGATTTTCTAAGTGCCAATAAACACTGGGACCACCCTGGTTGGTTAATGCCTGGTTGATGTCTTCCCCTTCTACTTGTTCCTGGTATTGCCACATCCATTATCCACACTTTCTTCTTATCAACCACAGTTATTATTATTATTTCCATTATTTAGAAGAAAGTACAAATCTAAAAACATTTTTTTTAATCCCCTATGTAGAAGAATGGTGGCTTGGCACAATCACATCCTACATAATGAACAGCACTTAATAAAGTTGCTGTCATTTCACCCCACAAAAAAAAAAATCAAAGCTTTCCCCTTAATGTCTTCACATAAGTATTGTTTTACTTAAATGGCTATATAATGACAATAATTGATGAAAGACCTGTCAGTGTACTGTTCCTGGTACTGTTTTGTCATTCCACAGGAAGCTCCTTTTAATGAGAGAATCTTCTTTTTGTGCCTCTGTTCTTAAACTTCATAAAAAATATTCTTCTTTATTCACAACAATGGGCCCAACTGTCTATTTGGTAATGATGCCAAACAAATGTTGAATGATAAATGCCCATTTGTAATCAGCACTGAAACATGTTATCCTTTCAGTCAGCAGATTCCTGTTTTCTAAAAATCAATCCAACACATTAAGTATTTCAGCAAAGAGAAGGAGAAAATCCCAAAGACTGAAGCAAGAAACTATTATTATTTTAGAGTTGGGCAATACTTGCCCAAGGGGATCAGTCACAGCTTGCTTGATTATCAATTCCCCAGCCAGTGCCACCACATCTTTCTACATAATTATGGCAATACAGCAAAAATTGTTTCAAGTACTCATATGAGAATAAGCGTTTTGGAGCTGCTTTAATGTGGAGGCCCATCAGTCCTTCATCCTCACAGCCCTTTTCAACAATGTAGCCCTAATCAACAATAAATGTGTCCCTAAAGCATTTACTGTTCAGAATAATAATAATAATAACAATAATAATAATAATAATAATAATAATAATAATAATAATAATAATAATAATAATAATAATAATAATAATAATAATAGAATTTCAATCAAGTGTACAATGTATGAATTACTGGGAAGAAAGGGGCAGTGTAAAATAAACATTATGCTAATATCTATTAGCTTCTATTTAAATAGTCATAATGACACACACACATACACACACACACACACACACACCAAAATAACTTCAGTTAGTAGTAGTAGATATTTGTCTTGTAGGATCATAATATAAATGCTGAAGTGAAATAAAGTAATAAGTGGCACAATTGCAGTATGTTGTTTTTCCATTACCTGTTTTATTGATTTTTTTTCGGAACCAAAAAATGTTATTAGAAATTTTTATTGTAAATATTAGTAAGTTAAAATCTAGAAACCTAGCTCTGACTTAGCCACAAAGCCAGCAGGGTGACCTTGGGCCAGTCCCTCTTTCTCAGCCCTAGAAAGAAGGCAATTACAAACCACTTCTCAAAATGTTACCAAGGAAACAATATTGACTTCCCCAGGCAGTCCCCAGGAATCAGAAGTGATTCAAAGGCTTTTTTTAAAAAAGTATTATATGCAACATGTATCACCACTATATATTATATTCATGCAAAGTGCCTTTGAATGACATTTCACTAATTTTATAAAGTTTGTTTTGTTTTATTTTATTTTATTTAAATTTCATACTTCTTAACCATCCATCTTCCCTCAGAGAGTTATTTTTAATTCCATAAACAATAATTCTTAAAAATACGAAAGCTAATATTCTCAAAGAAAGATTCCTTGACAAGTGTTGAATGGTTAAATGACAGAGTATTCAACAATCTGCCTTTATGCACTTTGATTACCACTTTGACAAGAATAATGTGACTGAATCTGCCTTTCTGATTTTGCTTTCAAGGTAGCAGTATGCTGTAATTCCACATATTGTATTATTCTCTTTCTCTGTATTTCACTGGGGTTTTAGTTTCATGGATACATGAAATAATTCAATCACAGAAATCTGAATATGAGGACTCAGCATAATAATGCTTATTCGTCTGTATTATTATACTACCACCACCTGTTCTTCCTTCTTCTAAATTTTGTATCTATGAAAACAGCAACAAAATAAAAATATAAAGAGGGAACTTTTCAACAAAAGCCTAGGTTTGCTTCTGTAGAGAGTAATGGGTGAGATTTTTGGAAATACATGAAAAATGTATGATTCTATGATGCTGTTTTTTCACAATTCCCACCATTCTTGGCTATTTGTCATACTGACTGGGGTGGATTTCACATAGAAAGCATCTAGAGCAGGGGTGTCCAAACTTGGGAACTTTAAGACTTGTGGACTTCAACTCCCAGAATTCCCCAGGCTGGCTGGGGAATTCTGGGAGTTGAAGTCCATAAGTCTTAAAGTTCCCAAGTTTGGACACCCCTGATCTAGAGAGAAATGGGCTTTCCATCTCATGCAAAGTCATTCCCTTTGAAGCACTGCTAATATAGCTTCATTTCTCCAAATAGAAGAAACAGCTCTTCTAGATTTATTAAAGAAATATTATTTGGAGAATGAGCACATACAAGTAGTCCTTGAGTTGAAACTGTTTGCTTAGTGACTGTTCAAAGTTACAAAAGCACTGGGAAAAAAGTGATTTGTGACCATTATTTTACACTTGTGGCCATTGCAGCAACCCAATGGGCATGTGATCAAAATTCAGAAACTTGGCAACTGATTCATATTTATAATGGTTGCAGTGTCCCAGGATCATGTTTTGCAACCTTCTACAAGCTTCCTTTTGAAACCTTATGACAAGCAAAGTCCATGGGGAAGCTAGATTACTTAACAGCCGTGTTGCTGTTGTGATGCTATTATGATGCTGACCAAGTGCCTGGAGTATAGGAGGGAACTAACTTTGACTCAGCACTATGGGGGTTTTAATGCCTGGTGGTGGGGACATGTCATTTTGAACTGTGGCTGGGGTTTCATGTCCCCAGGCACACAATGTGCAGGTTCTCCTGGACTTGCAGGTACTGTTTGATGAGAAGGTTGCAGCTCTGACTACGGGAACCATTGTACAAAATTATCTTGTTCAGCAATTGTATCCTTCCTGGACTGAAAGGCCTTTCTCATTTTGTTCACTTCCCATTACAACATGGGCCTGCCTTGAAAACCATCTAAAATTACAACTGATCCAGAGGGAAGCAATGTAAATCCCTAGATTTCTACCCACATCATACCCCTGTTAAATGAACTGCACTAGCTCCAGAGATAATTTAAGGTGCAGGTTATTACCTTTAAAAGACTTACATGGTGTGGGACTGGGTTTCCTGAAGACCACTTTTTCCCTGGGTTACCTAAACATTCCACAGAGGACATCTGCTATCTTGTGGGTCCTTAGAAATACACCTTTTCTATTGCAAGCCCCACCCTATGGAATACCCTTCCTCTGAGATGTGACAGACCCCAACCCTTCTATCCTTCCAGAGCACACTTAAAACTTGACTCTTCCTCCAGGTGTTGAGGTAGGGCAAAGTCAATGTGGGATGAGAATGTGGCTTGTATCAAGGAAGGCTGATTGTCGCATCAGATTTTCTCTTTTTAGTTTTATCAGAGTTGGATTTTACATTTTATTGGTTATAAGCCACCCATAATTTTTTCAAGATAAGTGCCTATGCAAATGTTTTAACATAAGTAAATTGAATAAATAAGTTTTAGGAGTTGCTGACAGGTGCTATATGAGCATCCATCTACCCTCCAAATCACCTTTCCCCTTCCAATCTGTATCACAGTACAATCCATCTGTCTTTAACATAATTTGGGCATAGCTGTTTTACAAACAGCAGGAAACATAATTAAAACAAAGGAGGTTATACAGAAACGTGTAATGTATCATACAAAATGTAGAGAGATGCTAGATATTTAGTACATATTTTGTGTCAAATTGGGTTTAAAATATTTTAGTAATACTTAACCTTGAAGGGAATGCCAATCATATAAGAATTCATAAAAAATGAATTCCTCAACCATCTCTACAAACCTCATTGGCATGTGCATTAACCTTGTGAATTTCCTCAGTTCTACTTGTTCTTATCAGTGTATTGAATTTTGATGGCATCCATTTATATGCACTCTTAGGGCAGCAAAATATTCTATACTGTGAAAAATGTAAGTGTTGGAAAGAGGCAGACAGGGATATGTGTTGATGCCAGTATAATAAATAAACCAAGTAATAGTCAATTTATTTGGACACAACATTTTTCCCCATGTAGATTGTTTTTAACATGGTTCATGCAATTTAAATGTAACAAATATGGATTTAGCAATCTACCTTCGTTTCGCTATTATTATATAAAGCATACCAACATTCAAATAAGAGTATGATTAGTTAATGTCAGTTAACAAATATTCAGCAACATGGTATTAACTGTAATATCAATCATGAAACAGAAAGCATAATCAATTAACAGAATTGAATCTGGGATCCGTGTCCATACTCTCACCCTCCCTTGAAAAGAACTGCAAAAACTTTTAGAGCACTCACTTTCAGGCAATAGAAGCAGATCTTCCTTTTTGCCCAAGTCCTAAGTCATAAAGTAGGCTTGTTCTCAAGCCAGCTCATAAACCTGATGCCCATAGGCAATGAAGCATCAGGAAAGGGGGGGGGGGGAATAGGAAGGGCCATTCCTAGCCAGAGCCAGAGTTGGGGGTGGGGGTGGGGGGGATAGAGGCAAAAAATCTAATGGGATTCGTACAGCACCTAGCCATGGCTTGTATTAATTCAGGTTGTCAAAGCAAGAAATGAAAAGGCATGTAATTGCTGGATTCAAAGGTAACACAGTTTGCAGATCTCAGCGGTTAGGCTCACATCATATGTGAAGCCAAAATCCCCCCCAAAAAAATAAAAAGTCCCCTAAAATGGTGATACGTGAACCCAACCACAGATTTATCTTCCCTTGTGCTTTTCAAAGGCAGCTACCTTCGTAACAATTTCGGGGCTGAGAATGCGTCAAGGTGGGAAGAAGCTGCCAAACAAGCAAAGGCCATCCCACCTACTGATAGTTTTAAATTTAGAGGGTGTCAGTTCCCTTCTTTACAAATTTGAAGCATGTCAGTCCCCTGTCTATTTATTTTGTCAGGCTCAAGACTTTCAGTTCACACACAAGTGCCTGCAGTGCTATTCTCTCTTTTTAAAAACATGATAGGGATTAAAAGAAAAGAGGGCCCTGGGCATTCCAGGAGATATTAAATGTATTGCATTCTTTTGTTTTGTTCCAGAAGCCTGACCGGTGTGTAAGAAATAAGCAACAGCTCACACTAACAATTTCCCTTGTTAACTCTTATGCAGTCAAGTGGAGCTTCCACCTGTGGTTGCATTTAATGAACCAAGCAATTTTCAATTCCGTGGAAATCCTTTAATCAGCAGCATTTGTTTAAAATACACCCAGAATGCACTGGAGGCTTTGCTGTTTAAGGACAAAAGACAAAGAATTTTTCAGGCAAAATATTGAAATGTCATAAACCAAAATACCGCAAGACAGCCAAAGCTTTTAGTATTTCTGCTAGGAAAATATTGACAACTTTAAAGCAATAGCTTTTTTACAGAGAAGCAGAGAAATGAGGAAGCTCTCCCAATGCCTTAGCCTTAGTAGTTTCTTGATTATTTCCCTTTTCTGTGCCATGCTATATGAAGAATTACAAAGCCATGTTATCTTTATTCCTGTCGCATCATGGGTAGTCCAGCCTGTATCTCTTATGATACTGTGACCTGAAATATTACAACTTTCCAATAACAATAACAATAATAATAACAACAATAATAATAACAACAATGATAATAATAATAATGGTGATAATGATCATGATAATGATTATAATGATGATAATGATGATAATGATGATAATGATGATAATGATAATAATGATAATGATAATAATAATAATAATAATAATAATAATAATAATAATAATAATAATATCATATAATCATGCCTGACATTACATACAGTGAAATCTTAACTCATTAGTATGATCATTCTAGCATTGATTGGCTTTCTAGTTGAAATTCATATTACATATGTAGTAATATGAATTTTTAATTTTGCATTCCTCTCCTTCCAGATTTTTGTTTGGCCTTGTGCTTTAGTGTAATCTTTAATGACTTTTCAAAGAACTTAGAATAAATCTCAAAGGCCCAGAATTCTTTGAGTGGATTTTAAAAATCATAAAATATAAACACTAGTTCTTAAATCTAGCATATTATTAATGTCATTGCCCAACTCTTCATGCAACTATAACTTCATGGCTGATGTAAAACTTAATAGAGATATACTAAAAGTTGTTAACAGGTAACAATGTTTATTGGAAAACAAATATATTACTTCCTTAAGTGAAAAGTTATCATCAGAAGAGGTAAAAAAAAAAGTCAGAATGGCAGCTCCAATTGAATGATCAAAATCTTGACTCTCTTTTGTACGCATTGTATATGCCTATGTGATACATGTAAAAAGGGACAATTTCATGGTTGGACTATCAACTTAAGTCTTTTTAAACATATGTAGATATACTGCCCTGCTTCAGACTATTTTATTGCATTTCATTCTGCACAACTAGGACCTAAGAAGTTTGATGCACAAACTTTGAAATAATCTTAATTTTAAAAAATACTTGTTTCCCAGCAGTGGACAAAAATATGTTATCACACGCTGATACTGGTACAAAGGTAGCTTAAATATACATTATTCATTTGTGCATTTATATGGCCAGCCATCGCAAATTGTGTGGGAGACAAACATTCCTGCATAATTTCTACAAAATAATATAGCAATTTACCAATGTATAAGTAAGTGAATGCAATGAAAAAGAATATGAAATGTACACATATTATTACAAATATTTTACCTTTTTTTGCTGGGCACTAGGATGTCTAGAATTTGGAAATGTTTCTTTCAAATATGTGTTTCATATGTGTGATTGCTCCACTTCCAAGACAAGTTTAGGATTTATTTTGTAATGTACAAAGTGGTCTTTGTAGTATACAGACAAATGCTTCACAATTAACTTATTCATATAAAGCATTTAAATGATTCTAAAAAGCACATAAAAATGGTCTAATGGGGTTTATTCTGGTTTTCAGAAATGTATGGTAATCAATGTATGCAGGATTGTCTAATGGTAACAAGACTCCTGAGTTAAGTAAAATGCTGGTCCTTAACTGTACCAGCACACTACTTCTTAAGGGTTGTGTTAGACTCTCAGGATATAATCTCCCATGTCTAAAATTAATTGTGTATCTCATTAAGACAATAATTTTCTTGAGAAAAGCTCTTGATCTTCTTGAAGGCATAATAAAAACAAGATTACAAATGGACTATTTATTAACAAGTTACCATTTAGGCTTCATAACAATATAGTTAATTATTAAGAAACCACTTCATAATGGCAGCTGGCACAGGAGAGGAATATAAATAAAATTATAATGTCATACCACAGTTTCACAAGAAACAAATTAAGACAAGTGAAACTAAATAAATCCAGGAAAAATAAACCTCAGCGTGTATTCATGCAAAGTTTTTAATCTATTAATAGCTTTGAAACCATTTTTTTATTTCAAGTACTGTAATTCAAAATGTTCATAATTCTGACAAATGAATCACTCAGGGTTCTAGACAAGTTGCTCTAGGAAGCCTCTTTCCAGTTGTTGATCCTTTGTGACTCCCTGATTTTCAGACCAGCTAAAGATAATGAAACTAGTGAAAAGATAGCTAAAGCTACTTTGCCCTCCTCCTAACCCCTCCCCCCAGAATTGATGGTGATCAAATAATGGTACATGCCCACATTTGGGTCTATATAGTAACAATTGAGAGACGGAAACATCTGTATTTCTCCATTTTATTGTGAATGATTTTTCATCCCTTTAGAGAAGGTTGTGGAAGATAAGATCACTTTATAAATGGGATCTATAAAGCAAGGTGGGATTCCTTTGAGAATGTGGAGCCTGAGATAGGGCTTTGAATAGCTCAGCCACCTGGGGGATGCACCCCTGTGGCATTAAAGTCTGAGAGAGTATGAGATGCCAGCTTTAAAAGGAGGAGTGTATCTCTAGATCCAACCATATTTGACAATTCCCACCTAAGTTCCAAAGAGAAGATTGATGAGAGTATGGTTGAGGATCAGCTACTAGTCTCCAAGAGGTTCTAGATTTATCTAGATCCCTTTCATTCAGGATTCAGGCCTGAATGGGAATAGAAACAGCATTAGATTAGTAGATTAGTTTCATCAGGACTGATAGGGAATGTCCATACTTTCTAGCTTTATTAGACCTCTCAGTAGGCTTGGTACCTTGACTATGTATATATGTGTGTGTGTGTGTGGTGTGTGTGTGTGTGTGTGTGTGTGTGTGTGTGTAGCAGTATACTCCCTCCCATATTTGGGCATACCAGGTACTTTGACATAACACAGACACCCAGACACAGACAGACAGACAGACAGACAAACGCACACACACACACACACACACACACACACATATATATGGTGTGTGTGTGTGTGTGTGTGTGTGTGTGTATTTACTGGATTACACATGCAAATTCTGTTAATAAGCTTAGAATATCTCATAACGTTTTCCTAAGCAGAACTCTCCTAACTGTGCTATCCTATACAGAGAAGTATATTTAATGGGGTTCCTTTCTCAGGAAGTAGATTTTCAAGTATACCTTAACAAATGGCAAATGTTGCAACTAAGCAAATGGATATGTTTTTTTTTTAATATATGTGAGGAGTATGCAATCATTCCAAGAGGTGATGTCTTGGTGATTCATTGCAAATGCATTGGAACTTTTTCCTGATATCCTCAATATGCCTATAGACATATAGGAGATACTTTCACAAAATTGCATAGAGCAGGGCTGTCAGTCACTGGGCCAGATGAGTAACATGCTGGCCATGCACATGCCCACTTTAGCGAAGGAGGGAAAAATGACAATACGTTATATGACAATGCCGTGAAGATGCAAGTTAGTCACCCCCTGGTATACAGCAATAACACTTCAACTCCCAGAATTCCTCCTCCAGTCTTGTTGGGTCAGGAACTCTGGCATTGAAGTGTGCAAGTCTTAAAGCTGTCAAGTTACAAGACCATTGCACCCCTAACCCTTTAGAAAAAACCCCCAGGGCTGTTCAAATCTGACAGCTTTAAGACTTGTGGACTTCAACTCCCAGAATTCTTCATCTCTCTCTTCATCTTGATGATGTGCGGATGGGTGGGGGGGAGGGAGCTGGAACCGGTTCTAAACGGCACTGTAGATTTGTGGAACTACTTCTATAGAAGAGGTTAGAACTGGCAGGAACCCACCCCTAGTCAGCATATTGCCCCCAACAATCTGGGTCCTCATTTGTACCAACCTTGGAAGGATGGAAGACTGAGTCAACCTTGAGCTGGCCAGAATCAAATTGGATACAGAATCAAATCAATACTGCATGTAATCATCGTCATGGTGCCAAACAATTTGGCTCACGTCCCAAACAGTTTATGCAGACATATCTTTTTCATATCATGGAAGTCAAAGTTACTTAAAAAACATTTCTGGGAAGTTTGCTACTCAGCAGATGATTACACCTAAACCAGCTATGTGACAGCTTTATATATTTACAGACCGTGAGGATGAAGTATTAATAATCATTAATTAGTCACCTCAGACTGGCAGCATGAATTGCTTTACTCTGTGAATAGAGAGTGCTTGAGCTGTCAAGGAGGTATGGGTGACAACACCAAAACTCACAACAAAAAGCAGCAGGGAAGAAATAAATTGTATGCTGTTGCCTGACAGCAGTAATTATTATGCAAAAGCCATATGGGCACCTAAGGCCCTCCTATATCTTCTTCTGATATAACTTACTTAACGCTATACTTTCAAGCGCTATGTATTTTCAGCTCCGTGTATATATGAAACATGTATAAATTACTTTATGGAACATTGATTAATGGATTCATGTACTAAATTTTGTGGGATTTGCAGGATTCAAGACTAAACTAGGAACAGTTCAGCCGGATTGTCTGAGGAAAGTAATTGGGGTTTTTCAAATGCAGCTTTATTACAGTACTGTATGTAGTTTCTTTGCTTCCATTATGGAATTTTATGCGTAATTCAGATGCTACATTTTCATGTAATCTTAATATGTTTTCCCATAATTTTTCCATATTTCCTCTTTGATTAAGAAAGTATGAAAGGAATGGATGCAACATTCAGATTTTAAGCCCTTTAAAGTTGATCTTTTTTTTTTCTTTTTCACAATAACAAAGCAAGTCAGGATCAGCTGTAATGAAACGTGGATAAATCAGGTGAACCTAAAATGTGATTGGCTATCTGCTCTACTCATGTAATTTCTGTCACCACTAAACAGAACAACAATCCATCAATCCGTTTCAGTTTCCAGGCAGCTTCCCATAAATATGGGAAGCTGCACTTCAGTCCTGGCTGTTTGAAACCATTAGCCTTTGACTCTCTCAGATTATTTTTCTAGCAGATAATACTCAACATGCTGTGAGAACTGAATTATTATGAATGCAGCTAAATCATAACCAATTTAAATTTATTGCATTTTTAATGTCATGTTTTTGTGATGTTTTGCAAAGTCCTATTGCTTCTTCAACTCTTTTCTCTCTGAATAAATTATTTAACTCAATTTGATTTTTTTTTTAAAAAACCTCTATTTTTTCCCCATACGCCTGGAGAAGAGAAGATATCTGCATCATGATAGCCTTTACACTTTATATAACTAGAAGGTATAACTAGAAATGCTGCCTCATTTATCTTAAACATTTGAGTTTGTAAATAAAAATAAGCAAATTGCAATTTTTTTTAAAAAAAAATAACCTCTATTTTTTCCCCATATGCCTGGAGAAGAGAAGACATCTGCATCATGATAGCCTTTACACTTTTCTGATCATTCACAGTATTTCACTAAATTTTGTGTCTTCTGTGCTTTTGGAAGGTAAATCCAGAACTCGATGTGGTTGATTATTTCATGAGCCAAGTTTATGAGAGCAAGAAGCTTCATAACTGTATAAATATAAACTATTCAAGCTAGAGTCAGTATATGAAGGCAATCTATTCTGATTTGCAGAATAAAAATAGCAAGCAGTACCATTTAGGCTTATATAGCACTTTACCTCTAAACCTCTAAAGGTGGTTTACAATGTAGAAGCATTATTTGCATAGTGGTCCCAACATTCTGGGTCCTCATTTTACAAATTTCAGAACCTTGAGCCCCTTCAGAATCAAACTCCAGGCTGTGGGCAGAGTTTGCCTACAATACTGCACTTTAACCACTGTACCACCAGATGAGCAGAACTCTGATTAATAAGTCTGCCAGGAAGGCAAGTTTTCATCTCCCAATTCCATGACATCTGGAACGAGGAGAACTTAGTTTCCTTCATTTGTTAGTAGTCAATTGGAAGATCAATGGATCTTATACCCTAATACAACTTCATAGATCTTCATTGAGATGCTTATTTCAATTATGATGTTTTAACAACTGAAGCAGTACTGCAGCAATTGGATCTATTCCCTAGGCCTTGGAATATTTTGGGCATCAACTCGACAGCCTCAGGCTCTGAAAATATGGGTTGAATAGAAATAAAATTTAAGAAGCTTAATAGAGGCAAATGATGATATGTGCCTTGCCATACAGTATCTGACAATTTTCTAGGCAATGACAATTTTCTTTTTTAGAAGAGTTTGAAGACAAAACAATTATATGCATGAGGCAGACAAAAGTGCGAAAAGTTGAAAAACAGTACAGACACCAAAGCAGTGTGTACAATGTTGAATTATCCATAGAGCTTTGCCTTAATGAATTATTATTGTAGATATTCAAAACAATCTTTCATTAACTTCAAAGAACCCTGATTAGGTCAGAATCTTTGTTCAGGAATTTTCTCTAATTCTAACCCCAGTGGGTATATGTTTATGAAGACACATATGACAGAAAACTGTAGGAATAGCTTTTCCCTTTTTTTTTTGTCTGAGAAATAACCTTACCTATAGGTTTTGTTTAATCTTAATTTTGAAATGACAGAAAGTAGGACTTTTATTGACACATGGTAGTTTTATGAAATAGCTTCTCCCTTGCTTGCAGGACACTGATACACATATAAAGGTCTGCATATAATTAACAAGGCTATTAAGTCCAGGATAAGTATGTATAGAATTTAAACTATAGAGACATCTTTTTTCTAATAAAATATAAGAAAATGCAGTTGTTTAAGTTCCTGTGCAATATAATTGTATCTAAAAGGAAAATTGCTTTTATGTTAAAATGTTTAAATACTGTTAATGCCATTTTTATAAAAAATGTAAGCAACCAAGGGATTGACAAAGTTATGAAAAGAACTCATTTGGCTCCCAGTCTTTAATGTGAAAGAGAGATGAATGTAATAGTCTATATAACTAAAGGAAATTGCTTTCAGAGATGTAAGTAGGCTTGAAAAACCATTGCGAGAGAACTATTCAAGTAAAATATTTGAATATCAGATAGCAGTTGGAAAATTATTCTTCATGAGCCTCATTAACACATATGTTCATTATAGTAGTTGATGGGATCATATTGCTAATCATATACTAGGACCCAAAATATTATGCTCTCAGTTGGAAAGCATGTAGCATCACTCAATAGGACAACATATAAATTATGATAAATGAGTAACTAAATGCTCAAATTATTATTTACTAACAACACTTACTGAATCAGACCAGTGGAAATTATTCTAGCTTCTGGACTGAGGATTTGGTCTTGCAAAACACTGAGATTTAGTGCATGTCAAAACAACTACACTCAAATATCTGCACCACTTAAACTGAGGTTTTGAGAAGATCTATCATTGATTTTCAGGATAGGGGGCAAATTTATTATGGCATGAACTGCAGTACTGGCTTTTAACAGTTCTATTATGTTTTGATAATTAAGAGAAGGGAATTGTGAACTGTGAAACCAGAAGAGCCAGATCTCTGCCATGGGCCTGAAGACTGGCAAAGGGTTTTCAGAAAGGAGCAGTCATACTTTCATTTTTCTATTGCTGTTGCTGCTGATATTGCAAAGTCATACTCCACTCAAAGGACACAAGGGAAATAAGGAGAAACTGGAAAGAGTTGTCATTGGTCCTTAATGCTGGAGTTATTATATAATATTTTGAATAAAATATCCATGTACTGCATTATTAAATATTTCAATTGTAATTTGGAAGGTGAATGTCAGGAAAACATTACACAGCCAGAAAATACCAGAAGAGCACTTTGAAGGAAGTGAAATGTATGTAATAACGTGTTATAATAAACCTTCAATCATTTTCCATTCAAAATCTAGTAAAGTTCTCAAAAATAACGTAAATTGCATCCATCGGTAGAGATTTCAGGTTTTTAGTGTTTAAAGCTGTAATTTTTGAAGTTGTGAAAATGAATGGCTCCATTCATGTGTAAGTTCTTAGCATTATCTTTGAAATATGTTGTGTGCATATACAGTATATAAGCACATTTATCGGCTACAAAGAAGAAGAGGTAAGAGGAGATGTAGGTTTTAGGGCTTTGCAAAACAAACAAAGGAAATTGCCATTATGTGGCAATATATTTTCGTTATGTGGCAATAGTACCATGTTTTTTTCCCCAAAACTCATTCTTCATTTGATATAGAGTATTTTCATGTATCGGATAAGAAATTTATTGTTGATACTCCCAATTGAAGATGTGCATATATAGACTACATGCATTCATGCATATGCTTAGTTTCTGTTTGTTTTCCACTATTAGGTACACAGATTTTATATATTAATAATCTAGTCCTACCATTAGGTATTTATTTTTCAGGGGAGAAAAATGAAACGATAGAACCAAAATGAAACATTAATTTTGGAAGCTAGGTTGATAATAAAGAGAATGGAAGAGAACATAGTCTCATCACTTGGAAAATGATGTGAAGAGTCTCATAGCCTGAGATAATCTTCTCCTACCTGAGGTAGATATAATTGAAGCATTCCTAATAAATAAGTGGCTCAGCTCTGCTTGAAAACTTTCTTTCACCCTATTAGAGAATTTTCTTTTCACTCTGCATCTGCGTCTATTGTCAAACTGCTCACATTTCTGGAAATTCTTTCCAAACATTCAGTTGAAATGTGCTTTCCTGTAACTTAAAAATATTACTTTGCAATAAGGGATGACATTCTTCAAGTGGTCCCAACAACTATCTAAAAGAATGCAAATGGTCAGCTATCTGCAAGGAATATAAATCCTTCAATTCCGCACTATCCAGTCACAGCTGAAGAAGCTTCTTGGATGAGGGAAAAAAAGTCATCATGAAAAAGCAGCTTTGGACAACCATGACCCTGGATGACTAGAATCTCCATAGACTTTTAGCTATGTACTTTGGAATGAACACTCTTCAAATGGTGTGGGAGCATGAATGGATTTCCAGAAAAAAAGAAGTTTCTTGCATGAGGGGGGGAAAAACCATCATCAAAGAAAAAACAGGAAATTCCAGTTGCCTCCTGAAAAAGCACCTTTGGGATTCCTTCAAGAACTGTGCTTTCTTATTAGACTTTTTTCTAAAGCTTGAGCAAAGTTAAACATATCCAGTTCCTACAGACTTTCCTCCTAGGATTTATTTTCCAATGCTCTGATCAAACTACCTGTCCTTCTCTGAACCCTTTCGGATTTGTGTGAACTCTTCATATAGAGCAGTGGTTCTCAACCTTTCCAACGCGACCCTTTAATACAGTACCTCATGTTGTCATAAAATTGGTGCCTCGGTTCCTAAGACCATCAAAAATATGTGTTTTCCAATGGTCTTATGCGACCCCTGTGAAAGGGTCGTTCCACCCCCAAAGGGGCCCCAACCCACAGGTTAAGAACCACTGATATAAAGCCATGTTCATCCTTGAGGATTTTAAGGCTAGGTGCTCATCAGTGGTGGGATTCAAAAATTTTTACTACCAGTTCTGTGGGTGTGGTGTGGCTAGGTGGGCATGGCAGGGAAGGATGCTGCAAAATCCCCATTCCCATCCCACTCCAGGGGAAGGATATTGCAAAATCTCCATTCCCACCCCACTCCAGGGAAAGGATACTGCAAAATCTCCATTCCCACCCCACTCCAGGGAAAGGATACTGCAAAATCTCCATTCCCACCCCACTCCAGGGAAAGGATACTGCAAAATCTCCATTCCCACACCACTCCAGGGAAAGGATACTGCAAAATCCCCATTCCCTCCCCACTCTTGGGAAAAGGATATTGTAAAATCTCCATTCCACCCCACTCCAGGGAAAGGATACTGCAAAATCCCCATTCCCTCTCCACCCCACTAACCTGATTTCCAGCTCCGTTCTGATCAGCTGGGACTCAGAAAGCAGCGAATAGATCAAGGACAGGGCCAGTCAAAGGTGGTATTTTCGGGTTCTCCAAACTACTTTCTGCTACCAGTTTGCCAGAACCGGTCAGCACTGGCTGAATATCACCTCTGGTGCTCCCGGGCCATATATGAAGTAGATAAAAAAATGGAATTATCCCTTTCCTTAATTTGCACACAACACTTCTATAGATGCAACCTGAAATTATATTTTTCTTTTTTATAACCATGTCAGACTGCCAATTAGTATTCAGCTGCATTCTAATTATTTAAAATAACAGATTAAGGTTGATTCTTACAGCATTTAATGTTGTTCATGTTACTTTTTGAGGGCAGGGTCCCCTGTTGGATATTTTAAAGACCTAAAAGATTGTTAAAGCGTTTTTTTTTTAAAAAAAATTAAACCCTGTCAATTTAGTACCCTCTCTGCAGTTGTGTTATATCTATTGAACTTTATATCTTTACTCCAGATTTGAATTTGGTATTCAGCTTCATTGCAAAATTGGCATTGGCTTTCTGTCTCACTATTTCTGTGGCTGACTTTCCACTGAAGGAAAGCAATGCGATTGTAGCAATGAAAGCTGAAGTGTCCCTTCAGCTGCCAATTCGATCTTTGGGTTTGCAAGTTATTGCTATTGGAGGAAAAATTGACTTTCTGGAGAATATGGGGATGGTAAAGAGAAAAAAAAGAATCCACAAATGACCATATAGATCTTTTCTTCTCTTTTATTACTCATTTTTATTGTAGTAATCTTTGTGGGCAGCAAAAAAAAAATGGAATGACTCACTGGTAACCAGGCCTTTTGTGTTTGTTTAAGTCATTCTACAAATCCAGACTTATT
This sequence comes from Natrix helvetica, assembly GCF_964273705.1. NCBI lineage: Eukaryota > Metazoa > Chordata > Lepidosauria > Squamata > Natricidae > Natrix > Natrix helvetica. The sequence goes on from NC_138548.1 coordinate 281,676,508, forward strand.
TTTTTAAAATGCTTATTTCCCTGAGGAAGCAAGCAGAGGGTTCTATCTTACCAGCCTAGAGTGCCAACTTCTAACAGGATTAAATGAGGCTTTACCATGGGCCTGAAGTATAAAAAATGCCCTTAGCAGTAGGTCAAGATACAAAGAAATACTCAGGAGAAATCAAGCAGACCCAGGGCTGCAATATTGAACATTGCCGGAAGACCTGTGTTTCAGCTTTCCAAGATGCTTAAAGGAACTACATATTTCTCGGAAACTGGGTCATGTTTTGCTTTGAAACTCTTAGCCTTAATGAATTAGTTTGTAGTGTAAGAGTATTAGGAAGTTAGAACCCTCAACACAAACGAATATATAATGATGTTTCAATCCATCTCAACTTTGGCTGAGGGTAATCTTTCCTTGTCAATTAGTGACCTGATCCTACATAACATCCTGCCAATGAATTTAATGACTCGAGTATTGCAAAGCACTGAAAGCCTGTGCTTCTGCCCTGATATATTACTAGTCCTTTGCCTTCATATAGGCAGACAGACAGAAAATGGACACACAGAGATATCAAAACCCCTCCCCCCATTGTCATGATACTGAGGCTGTAATGGGTTATCATGTGAGAAAGGTGGATGAACAGAAGATGAACAGAGGAAACTTACAGGAAACAGGACTGGGGATTTTCCTCTCTTATTTGGGGCTGTGAAACTTTTAAATGTCATATGTTCAGAAAACAGATTGCAATGCTACTTAGCCAGATTCAAATGTCTATGACCGTAATAATGCCTGATGCTTCACTTGGCAGCTCACTGAATTATAATGTCTTGAATGGTTTTTATGTACGTGGATACTAATAATTTAAATAATCTGTTTAGGATCTGAAATGTAAACTAAACCAGATGTGATGGAGATGGCTGGAAATCGTAGAGATTCAGTTAGCTGTTGTATGGATGCCTCTTTTATAGCCAGAGATTGAAGTAATAGTAGATGAATGTAGCCACGTAGTGGGGTTGTTGTCATTCTGTTCTTTAACAATCTGTGCTTGCAATAGAAGAGGAGATCACACATTCCCACCAACGGGACAAGTTACTGTGTATAAGCAAGAAACATAACTCACGCTCACTGGCACTGATTACGTTACCTAGTCAATGAAACTTCTGCAAGCTCAGAGAGCACTTCACAATTTTGAGTTTGTTTGCAGCAATTCATGGAACCTTTTGAGGCTTGTAGGGTAGAGAGCAAAGCCAAATTGATTGATTATGTGCCATCAAGTTCCTATCTACCATTAGTGATCACATAGATAACAATTTGTCCCTAACCTGTGTTTTTAGATCTTTCAAAGGTACACCTGTTACCTCTATAGCTGATTCCTTCCATTTTTCTGCTAGTCATCATCTTCTTCTCATTCCTTCCACATTTCCAAGCATTACAGGCTTCTCTATAGAGCTAGTTCTTTGCATAATGTGACTAAAGTAGGAAAATGTGTTTTTTTGTGATGATCCTTGTCCATGTTGTTCTCAGCAGACGTCTCCAACAGCAAACTTTAATACTCTTCTTATCCTGCTTATTCAAACTCAACTTTCACTTCCTTAGAGTATCAGAGGAAATACCATGACTTGTGTAATTCTGATCTTTGTTGGGTTAGACAGATTATGACATTTGAATATATTTTCCAAGGCCTACATGGCTGTTTTACCAACTACTATACTATGACATATCTTGTTTGTTCCTTTGATATGGATGGTTGAAAACGGCAGAATGTATCCATTCTACATTGTGAATTCTATCTGTTGGTTGTTCTATCTGTTATTGTTAGTTTCATTTTCTTTATATTTAATTTTAGTCCATTTTTTCATTTTGCTCCATAACCTTTATTAGTAGAGCTTGAAGGTCTTTTGCATTTTCAGCAGGGTATATCAGCATACTCCAATTTTAAAACCATGTTCATCTTCTTTCAATACAGCTTCTTCTAATATATATTGAGCATATACTTGAATAAACAAAGAAAGAGTAGCCTTGTCACCGCCCCCTAGAGTTGGGAACAACTAGCACATAGGTGTGAGGAAAACCTTTACTTTTACCTAGCCAATAACCTGCAGTTGCCCGGGTATTTATTTATAGGGGGAAAATGCCCAGACCAAACATAATTTCTAATGTTGGATTTTCCCCCTTACCAGAGGGAGTCCCCTTGCGCTGTACTGTGCAGCTGTTACCATGGCAATTCCACTGCACTATACAGTAGAAGCCAATATGGCACAATAGGCTGTATCTTAACAGAACACCACCACCCCAAGTGGTATTAGGGGTGTCTTATCCCCACAGTATTTTTTCCAGAGAGTAAGTCATCTGTGTACCAAGTTTGGTTGAAATTGATCAAGGCATTCCAGAGTTATGCTGGAACATACACACATACACAGACACACACAGAGAGCCATTTATATAGAAAGGGAGATAGACTCATTTTCATGAAGATTTTCAAACGAGGGCTGGATGGACATCTGTCAGAATAGTTTAGTAAATTCCTACATCAGACAAACGAGTGGCCTACATCTCTTCATTTATTCTAAGAGCCAATGATTAATGAATTAATGATACTTAATCACGTCCATTGGATATACTGTACATTACTTTACTTATTTAGTGAGTTAACCTTTGTATACACAATTAGCGAAGATTAAGACAAGTGGGAGATAGTTATTTTCTCATCTATTTTGTTCATCAGATGACTTCTAGTGATTGAGATTATTTCTTTCTTGTGTTTCTGGCATCCACCAAACTATTGATCCCAACCCTGCTGACCCTTACATTTACCTGGAATTTAGGAGAAGCATCTTAATTATTCTTGAAAGAGGCTAGGGGTGATCTGAAAATTCTTTCAAAACCTTGAGACTTGCAATGACTTTAATGTGCACCCACAGTTCAGTACAGCTCCTCTTGCGAATTAGAATGATATACAATATCCTTAACTCCTCAGCCCCTAAAGCTGCCAGTCCATCTTATTAATTTTCTTCTCATTAAGGTAGATTTTGCTCCATTTTAAACAGCTGCAAATTTTTAAAATGGCACATATTTTAATGACAAACTGCAAAGATCCATATGAATGTAGAATGCTGCAGTCCTCTATATTATCTCATATATGAATGACAACTTCCCAAAATGCTGGATGACAGACTTATCTGCTCAAAAGCTAAAATGAACAGGTGGAGGAGGGAAAGTGAACATGAGAGAGCCTGCTCTTTCTTTTATATAAAACAGAGCATGTGAAGCTCAATATTTTAAGATCTGTGAGTCTAGTGTAACTTCAGGTATGCAAGACATCCAGTGCCATATAAATGAACTTCCATTTGAGTGTCTTCCCTTCCTCTCTTATAAAATCTTTGTCTGTAAGAATCTGCATGGGTAGTTAGTTATAGGAGAGAGGAGAATGTTCTTTTGACTGTACTGTGCAGGCTGACCAAGAAAAATAAATTTGACTCCTGCCAGTCTCCTCATGTCAGGGGGTTTTCTTCTAACAAAAAAGGAAAAAAAAGCATTATAGTTGTTGCTTTCCTGCATTTGCTTGTTTACAAAGATGGAAGGGATGGCAGTCCAATTACCTTTAGTTCCAAAAATATGTTCCTGAGAAAATAAGGGAATCTTAAGCAACCAATAGCTATTAAATCAGTATACAGTAACATAATGAATATGTTTTATTTTAGTAGTAATCTCCAGAATTATCGTGTAAAATGATATTATCTCTATTTAGATTTCCATTTTCTCCTATAAACAAGGTGCAGTAATTTTTGGCAAATTGTTGATGAGGAAGTTTGATGATCTTCAGAGGAGTTTCATCATTGTCATCTGTTTTGGAGGAATGAAGTAAAAAGGGGGAAAGAAACCACTGCTGTTACTACCAATGATTTATACCTACAGAATGTGCACCTCATCAATAACTGCTTCCAAAAACCATTCCCCACCCCAATTTTAGATTGTCTAAAATTTAATTGTCTCCAGTTTCAAAAGGTTTCTGAGTTTTCATCTTAACATACACAATAGACTGACTTGAAGAATTGTGATCCTCAATGCAATCCACTTCTCTATTATCAAAAGCTTTACTGGATTACTCTAAGAACATCTGCAGAACCATGGAATTAAATAATAATTGAAAAATGAAATTTAATGAATCTAATATAAACCAGTTGGAATAAACAGATTGCAGTGGTTATTAGCACATTGAGTGCCATCCACCCCTCCCCCCCCAAAAAAAACCTTGAATGACACTTAGAAAATATGTACATTAAGAGATTTTCCTTCTATCAATTGCAAAAGATCACACTGCTTGGATGCATACATATAGTATGATGATATATTGTGACATCCTAGATTCTTGGGAAGAACTTGATGCCCATGAAAGTCGACACCAACTAAAGAACTGGCACCTGTAGTTTCACATTTTTTATACATACGGTAATAATAACAACAATTATTATCTGTTCACAATAATGTGAAGTTACGGATGCCAGTTATTTAGCTGGTATTGACCTTTTAAACATTTTCTCATTATTATTATTATTCTAAAACTATTACTATGGTCCATTGCACAGTCAGCCATATGTTTAGACTGGATTTGGCATTTTTATCCATCTATCAAGTCCTTCCCAAGAATAGAAAGATGTTGTTTCATAGTATTAAAACTATCATTGAATAATGTAAGGTCTTCCAAGTAAAACTATTTGCAATTGATTGACAGTGATTTTTGTCAATGCCAATGGTATTCAAGTGGTGTCCCAAATAGTTTAGGATTGTACTCATGGTGCCTATTATTATTGGGTCTAATGATCATGGTTCGTCGCACAGTTAGCAAAATGTTCAGACTGGATTTGGTATTTTTGTCTTTCAAGTCCTTCCCAAGGACCTGGGATAGGCAGATGTTGATATTTGATGATGTTAGAGAAGCTTTATTTGAAACAGCTTACCTCCTGTGATAATAACATTTAATATTATTAAACTGTAACATCTGCCTTACTCAGATCCTTGGGAAAGGACTCCCTAGATGGAAAAAATGGCAAATCTAATCTAAATATCTGACTATGCGAATAATAATAATACAGTTTGTATCCAGTAGAACAAAAAGGAAATTATAAAAAATCAAGAGGAACAAAAGATCAGCTGCTCATAGACAAAATGGTACTAAAAATGCAAAACGAAGAAAAACAAAGTTAAATATGGTGTGGATTAATTACAAGAAAGCATTTGACTCATTACCCCACAGATGGATTAACACCTGTCTGGAAAACTTTGGAATCAGCAAAAATATCTGTACTTTTTTGAAAGCAAATATGCAAAAATGGAAAACAGTTCTAACAACAAATGGGGAGAATATTGGTAAAGTCAACATCAGACGAGGGTAGAACAAGAAGCAATGGGTGGAAACTAATCAAGGAGAGAAGCAATTTAGAACTGAGGAGGAATTTCCTGACAGTGAGAACAATTAATCAGTGGAACAGCTTGCCTCCAGAAGTTGTGAATGCCCCAACACTGGAAGTCTTTAAGAAGATGTTGGATAGCTATTTGTCTGAAACGGTATAGGGTTTCCTGCCTAGGCAGGGGGTTGGACTAGAAGACCTCCAAGGTCCCTTCCAACTCTACTATTGTATTGTATTGTATCTTCCAAGATGATTCACTTTCACCACTACTGTTCAACATTGCATTAATTCCACTGACAATAATCCTACGAAACACAAAACTCAAGCCAACATGGCAAGATAAACCATCTACTATACATGGATGACTTTAAAATGTATGCGAAAAGCCCCACTGAACTTAAATCAATACTCAACACAGTTCAACTGTTCAGCGGTGACATCAAAATGAACTTTGGGCTTGAAAAATATGCTATACTGGGAAATGGAAATATAGTAAAAGCATTAGCAAAGGATGATGGTTACAAGTACCTAGGCATATTGGAAGCAGATAACATCTTGAATGGAAAAGTCAAAGAGTCAATGCAAAAGGAATACATCAGGAGGGTCTGCAAAATATTAAAACCAAAGCTGAATGCTGGAAATATAATTAAAGCCATTAATACATGGGCAGTTCCAGTGATACACTACTCAGCTGGAATCATCAACTGGACTTTGGCTGAACTGGAAAACATGGACCGGAAAACATGCAAACTTTTGAATATGTACCATGCTTTACATCCACAAAGTGATCTCGACAGGTTGTACTTGTCAAGAAAAATAGGAGGCAGGGGGCTATTGCAAATCCATCAAACTAGAAGAAGAAAAATGAAGTTTGAATGATTATATGAACCAAAGCACATAAAAATTGCTGCAGGCTGTGAAAACAGAGAACAGCATAAAAAAACAACAGAAACAAAGGCAGAATATAAGGAAAAACAGTTGGATGACAGATTAAATAGATGGAAAATCAAAGCTTTGCATGGACAGCACTTGAAAAACATTGAAGGAAAATGTGATGACAACTTGCATGGACATGGCTTAAGATGGGAACTATCAACAAAGAAATGGAAGGTTTAATACTGGCTGTTCAAGAACAAGCACTACAAACTAATGCCATGAAAGTGAAGATACAAAAATCCACTGACAACCCAAACTGCTGACTTTGCAATAATAAAGTTGAAAGTGTTTCACATTTAATATGTGAGTGAAGCAAAATTACACAAACTGATTAAAAAGCTAGACATGACCGAGTTGCTAAATTAATCCACTGGTCATTATGTAAAAAATATGATTTACCTGTATCCAGAAAGTCATGGGAACATAAAGTGGAAAAAGTGATCGAAAATGAGAAGGTGAAGATCTTGCGGGACTTTCGAATACAAATGGGTCATCATTTGGAGCACAACACGCAGTGGTGGGTTTCAAAAAATTTTGGAACCTACTCTGTGGGTGTGGCCTCCTTTGTGGGAGTGGCTTGCCGGCCATGTGACCGGGTGGGAGTGGCTTGCCGGCCAAGTTCAGAGAACACCAAAGGACCCCACAGTCCTCTCCCTCCTTATCTTTTTCCTTTTTGTCCTTCAACTTCTCCTCCTCCTTTCCCCACAACCCCACTCCCTTCTAGCAGTGATGATGTTACCTAGTTTGGTAATGAAATGTCTGTAAGAAAACCACCAAGCTCAGAAAGCAGCAAGGATCCCACTATCCCCCAGCTCCTCTTTCTCCCTTTCATTCTCCTTTTTGTCCTTTCTGCTCCTTCCCCCTCCCATCCCACCCCCTTCTAGCACTGATGATGTTACCTAGTTTGGTAATGAAATGTCTGTAAGAAAACCACCAAGCTCAGAAAGCAGCAGGGATCCCCTATCCCCCACCTCCTCTTTCTCCCTTTCTTTCTCCTTTTTGTCCTTTCTCCTCCTTCCCCCCCCACCCCACCCCCTTCTAGCACTTCACCAGCTCAGGCGCAACCGGAGAAGTTTCTCTTCTCAGAAATGTCTTCAGTGGAGCGGTGGCAGCCTGCGTCCCTTTCAGGAGCTCCACTGAGGAAACTTCTCCGGTCGCGCCCGAGCTGGTGGAGCACCGGCAAGCGCCGTCCCATCGCCAGGGAGACAGTGAGTGAGGTGAATCGCGTGGTTGCTCAGATCACATGGGCGCAGCCCGACCGACTGAGAAGTTTCTCTTCTCAGAAATGTCACACGGGCGCAGTTTCTCTTTTCAGAAATGTCACACGGGCGCAGCCCGACCGGAGAAGTTTCTCTTCTCAGAAATGTCTTCTCGGGCTGTGCCCGTGTGATCTGAGCAACCACATGATTCACCTCACTCACTGTCTCCCTGGCGACGGGACGGTGCTTTCCTGCGCTCCACCAGCTTGGGCGTGACCAGAGAAGTTTCCTCAGTGGAGCTTCTGAAAGGGACACAGGCTGCCACCGCTCCACTGAAGACATTTCTGAGAAGAGAAACTTCTCCGGTCGCGCCCAAGCTGGTGGAGCGGAGGCAAGCGCCGTCCTGTGACAGGGGCGGGGCAGGAACTTACTTCTGGGTTCATTGACCAACCGGATCGCGCAATCTGGTGTGATCCGGCAGAAACCCACCACTGACAACACGCCAGATATCACAGTTGTAGAGGGCCAAAGTGTACAGTTTATTGATATCGCTGTTCCAGGAGATGCCAGAGTCAAAGAAAAAGAACTAGAAAAAATAATGAAATATCGCGACCTGGCCATCGAAACTACACGGCTATGGATGAAGTATGTAACAGTGATACCCATTGTCATCAGGGCACTTGGCACCATGTCCAAGAATTTTACAAGATACATCAACAAATTGCACCTTCCTGCAATAACACCAGCGGAACTGCAAAAAAATGTGCTACTTGTAACATCTTATATTTTAAGAAGGTACTTGGTTGATACCTAGAATGGTGACAGCAACTCATATCAACCATTAGCACCAGTCAATGACATTTGTGATGCATTTTTGAATGTTCAGTTGGCTGAGTTCATGTTTAATGAATAAAGTATAAATAATAATAATAATATTAATAATAAAACATTTAATTGGATATAAGATATAAGATTTTGGACATTTGAAATAGTGTTACCTGCTATGTACACATGAACCATAGACTGGGAATTGTTGGTATAAAACAAGTACAGCTATAATGGTAATTTCATAAAGAGCCAGTGTATTATGCATTCTACCACCTGTTTTCCTCAGATTGCCAGGAGTGTTTAAAGAAAAAGGGAAAAAAATCTGGAGTGACTAACCAGTCAAACTCTAGAACTGTGAAAAGGTCGCGTTATCAAATGTATAATACATGTATAATACATCTATATTATGCATCTGTCTTCTCCAGAATTTATGTAGAGAATAAAAACCTCTCATGATAAAGATCATTATGGGAATGAAAATATCACAGCATGAATTGACTTTTGTGACAAGTATGGAGAAAACAGTGTAAATATTACTTTTTTTGCATAAAAATCCTCTTGAAACATTATTTAAATCCAGTTACATAAGTTAGTTCTTATCAGTCTCACAGCAAGATCATAACTGATGTTCATACATCTGAACATGTAAGATTTATGCATGCACGTGGGCAAAGAGAGAAAAAGATATTATGACTTATGTTACCAATATGGAACAAATAACTAATGCTAAGCATTTCATTCCCCCTGAGTTCATGCTGTAGCTGTATGATGTCTTGATACTTATTTCTCATTCTCTTACAAGATGGAACACTATAAAAGAGGAATGCAAAAACAAGTGTCTTCTATTAACTGGAGTGATGTATTGAATCAAAGAGAAAGGAAGGAAAAGGATTTCTTCCAGGAGCACAAAACCTTTGGCACAGGTGCCAGAGTCCTCCACATTTCAGGGACAAACTTTGGGGTTGTTGGGAAAGAATCACTAGATAGGAAAAAGAAGATAAGTTCATTTCAGGTTTGGGGAGTTGTAGTTTAAGACATGTTTTTAAAAAACTAAAACAAGGGGCTCATGCCACTAAAGAGAGCTACTCAGACCTCATTCATGCTTTACAGCTGATCTGGGGAGCAAAGTCTCACATATTTTGATAGATTGCTAAACTTGTAGCTATTATTTTGGGATTGGATATACATATTCTTTCCTTTCCAGTCACATGCCATTTATGATTTGTGGATCTCATACTTGAGATGGTCAATCAACCTAGAACCAAGGAATACATGATGAAATCTGGTTCATTGCTTCTCAGGCCAGGCTGCAGTATTCAAAAGACACCCCTTTTAAATTTGTTTAAATTAGCTATTTTTGTAAGGCTTAAGAATTAGACCAGATTTAGCTTTTTTGTTATCTCTTTACTTAGCTGAATACAAGAATAGAAAATGGAACCTCTGATGTTTAATAAATAATAATAAATCTTTGTGTCTTAACCAAAGGGAGGGGAGGGGAAAGGAAAGGAAAGGAAAGGAAAGGAAAGGAAAGGAAAGGAAAGGAAAGGAAAGGAAAGGAAAGGAAAGAAGGAAAAAAGGAAAGGTCATGTGAGATATCTCTGAAATGTTTCTTAAGGCAGAGTAGTGCACCACCCATAGCAAACTCACCTTAATCTTTCAAAGACGACATCAAATGTGGAAAGCAAACTGGGGAAATGGGAACCAGTACACTAGTTGCCTTCTGAGCTGAAAACGTATTGTCTATTACCTATAAAACCTTGTATGGCATAGTGTCTAGATATCTGCCCACATATGTCCACCTAGTATCGCTATCTATTGTCTCCAAACATTTCTGCTTGCCTAATAAGTTCCAGCAGAGTGGGTGCACTCCAGGTCCCATTTACTAAACTTTGCTTTCTTGTGGGACCTAGGAAGCATATCTCTCTATTGCAATTGCCACACTCTGGGACAGTAGTCATTAGGGGACACACACACACTTCCAGAACTCCTAGGGTTCTGTAAACCAAAGAAAACCTGACCTTTGGTTCCAGACTTGGGTTTGATATTTATGATTTCTTTAAGATCCATGTTTTGTTTTGTTGATACTGTTGTTATCCGATCACTGTAGACTAAGCTGTCTATTTAAATTTTTTTTAGCTCTTGTGGTTTTTTTAGTTTTTGTACCTAATAGACGGTCAGACAGATATAGAATAATTAAATAATAGACCAGAGGAGACTAGAAGACAAAGATACCATATGAAAACCCTTCCTTTTAGCCATCTATCTCTTATCATTTGCCTTAGTGGTTAAAACAGCTCATAAGGAAGAAATGTTCCAATCTGCATATTGCAACTTTAATAGAACTCCATTTTTCACCATCATGAGAAATCAGGTGACCTACAGACAATTTGTTTTACAGTTGCTGCTGCTGGGGAGAGCAGGGGTTTTGAATTTGCCCGCTTACTAAGCTCAGTTTGGATGGAGATCCCTGTAGACAGAGCAAGAGTTCAGACAGGTTTTTTTTATTATTAATGAAGAGCACCACCTCAAGAGCTACTGTATTAGTTGCCTTACCTTTTCTCACATAATTACTGTTACGTTTACATTCTTCCTTTCCTCCAGAAGCTCAATAGAACCTACATGGAAGATTTCCCTTCATATTATCAGCAGATACCTCCCCACCCCACCCCAATCACAAGCAACTCTGTCTAGAGCCTGCATTAAGTATAGACAGTTCAGATGTAAATTGGCCCCAAGCTACATGGATTTCTAAGGAGTTCATTAACACAAACTGACTAGCATGCTGGGCTATTGCAAATCTGCCAAAGGCCAAATAAAAGCCCTTGATTCAAACTCTGGGTTTTTACACAGACATATCAGCAACGACTAGAGTGCAGAAAAATTGCTGTAGATTAGTCCTTCCCTACGGAAGCTGCATTTCATCCAAGGCAGAACTCCTGGAATATATCAACAATAGAGAGGTTGAAGGGAAGCTGGTGCACATGAATTACTCATAATACTTACATCAACCCTGTAAAACAATTTAGAGTTATTATAGATGGGAAAAACAGAAGCTACATAATATTGGCTAGCCTCTCTTCCAACTCTGTTATTTTGTTCTGTTCTGCCTACTAAATTATTTTGGGACCAAAACAAAATTTAACTGTTACATTTCCTCAATCTGTGGGCAGAAGTGCCGCAAATGTGGGACCAGAGGAAATGGCTTCTGTTTGTGATGATTATCATTATCACAGCAACATTACACAAGAAGGATGTGTTTTGTGATGATGCCAGTCAGTGCTCATTTCCATGGACACAGAAAATATGAAAGCATATTAATATACTATTCTTTCAATCGCCATTTAGTGACTCGCTAAAGCAAAACAAAAATATTCAGTAAAATATTTTGGTGAAATTTACAAAGCAGCAGGAAAAATAATTGATTATTTACTAAATCATTGTTCCTCAAGAAAACAAAAGAACCTGAAAACAAGGACATGTAAAGTAAAGGTATTTAGCATAAATAATCCAAAATATTCTAACATTTGTTCTTGTTTCCTATTTTCAGTTGAATCACATTCACATTTCCCATTCTCAAGATTACACAATTCTTATTCATGCAATTTCAGTTTATTATTTTAATCCATTTCTTGCACCACTGAGCTTCAGCCATTGCTTTTGTTCCTTCAAGTTATCATTATAATCCATTCACTAATTGGTCATGCTTATGAAAGATGTGATGCTAATATTTCACTCCACAAGAATGTAGCAGTTTATTTCTTATTTTGATTTTTGTAGACTGATGTGTAAGATAAAGGGTAACTTTCTCATGAAATGCCAGCATGTTTGACGCTGGAGACAAGTTTGACAAATAAACAGGATAACTGATTTATAGCATGCCATGTGGAACTGCTGTGATTAGATTTTTTAATGATGATAAAATGTTTGTGACTAAGGCACAAGGAGGATAGTCAGGTATTTTATAATAAACAAGAGCAACTAGAAGACTGACCACACCATCAAATTCAAGGCAAGACTTATTTTCAATTAAATTTAGTCATCCAAGAAACGACACATTTAACAAACTCACATTTATTGAAATGTCCATATCTTTTTCCTAGAAGAGATCACAATTCCTTATATCTGGCAATATGAATGGAAAAAAAGGGATTTTTTTCTGTGAATTACAATACAATACAATAGTAGAGTTGGAAGGGACCTTGGAGGTCTTCTAGTCCAACCCCCTGCCTAGGCAGGAATTGATTGATCTTGAGCCAGAGTGGTTGCCAGTACTTCTGAGATTTGGTGCTATTCTTTGTTTTTTAAGTAATCACAAGAAGTACAAGGATATAATTTTAGTCTGCTTTGCGCAGGTGAACAGATACTTGTGGTAGTTAAATGTAATAAATCAAAATTAAGAGAAGGGGTCATTTTTTTATGCTTTGCAGAAAAAAATGCAGCAGAGAACATCTTAACTGCTAATTAGACAAACTTGCAATTTCAAAATCTTCATCCTAGCTTCCAATTGGTTGGGGAAAGTGTGCTTTAAGTGCGGGTGGGTGCATGGGTTTGTGTTTTTGTGATTGCAGATACGTGGAGACTGACTGTCATATATTATTTAATGTAGAGCAGGGGTCCCTAATCCATGGACCAGCACTGCTCTGTGGCATGCCAGAAACCGGGCCACGCAAACAAGAGAAGCCCCATCCATGGGATGCAGGCAGCACCTGAAACCATGGTCTATGGAAAAACCTCTCCCGTGGAACTGGTCCCTGGTGCAAAACACTTTGGGAGGGCTGCTGACATAGACAGTTTTTTTTTTTTCCTATTCTGAAAAAAGTTCCCTTTTTCTTAATCTTTGTTGCATTATTCACATATATATATTTGGCTTCTTCCAAAGCACCCTGCAAGGTTTGAGTATATTTTTCATGTGCGTTATATGTTAATCCATTAAAATATTTGATAAATACTTCCAGCCATAATAGAATGAGGTGAAAGGGGCAAAGGCAGCCTTTAAAGTGTAATAAAATACCACAAAGAATAATCTATTGTTAGGTACAGTTTCCGCTTATTAGTTCTTCTGTATAAAAGATTCAGTACAGTATAATAGAGATCTGATTTAAGAAATTTTGAACAACTGTAGTTAATTTTAAGGTTAACTTCTCTAACTTTACTCCAGTTTAGAGAATCCAAGGAAGTGAACTTCAAAAGACCAAAGTTTTACATTTTTTACAAAAATATGTGATGGAATTTTAAACTTGCAGGATTAATCTGCCTAATAAATCAGCCACTAATGACATTCACCTTCCTTCCTTCCCTGCCTTCCTTTCATTTTAAGAGGGTGAATTCTGTAAAAATAAAGGTCTGTAAGATGTTTTGACATCTGCAAGTCACCATATTAGGGAAGGGATTTTTCCTCAGTGCTTCTTTGAATAATTAACAGAACTCATACTTCTAATTTTGAGGAAAAATATGATTTTCTGAACTGGTGCTGCATTCGGGGTAGAAGTAAACTCTTAAAGTGTTTACAGGTGAAACTCAAAAAATTAGAATATCGTGCAAAAGTTCATTTATTTCAGTAATGCAACTTAAAAGGTGAAACTAATATATGAGATAAGACTCATTACATGCAAAGCAAGATAGTTCAAGCCATGATTTGTCATAATTGTAATGATTATGGCATACAGCTCATGAAAACCCCAAATCCACCATCTCAGAAAATTAGAATATTACATGCAGTCAATAAAACAAGGATTGTACATAGAACAATATCAGACCTCTGAAAAGTATAAGCATGCATATGTACTCAGTTCTTGGTTTGGCCCCTTTTGCAGCAATTACTGCCTCAATGCGGCGTGGCATGGAAGCTATCAGCCTGTGGCATTGCTGAGGTGTCATCCTGGAAGACCAGGATGCTTCAATAGCGGCCTTCAGCTCTTCTGCATTGTTCGGTCTCATGTCTCTCATCTTTCTCTTGGCAATGCCCCATAGATTCTCTATGGGGTTCAGGTCAGACGAGTTTGCTGGCCAATCAAGCACAGTCATCCCACAGTCATTGAACCAGGTTTTGGTGCTTTTGGCAATGTGGGCAGCTGGAAACTGAAGTCAGCATCCCCATAAAGCATGTCTGCGGAAGGAAGCATGAAGTGCTCCAAAATCTCCTGGTAGACAGCTGCGTTGACCCTGGTCTTAATGAAGCACGGTGGTCCAAAATCCTGTTGCTCAGTGGTTCAAAGTCCTCTTTTTTGATGAGAGCAACTTTTGCCAAAAGCACCAAAAACTGGTTCAATGACCATGAGATTACTGTGCTTGATTGGCCTCTCCATTCTTCCTCCATACTCTGGGTTCTTAGTTTCCAAATGAGATGCAAAAGTTGCATGTAATGAGTCTTATCTCATATATTAGTTTCACCTTTTAAGTTGCACTACTGTAATAAATGAAATTTTGCACGATATTCTATTTTTTTGAGTTTCGTCTGTATATGACAGTTGAACAGCTACTGGCAAAACGTTTTTTGACAAACAGCAACAAAGGAGTGCCACTGCTAAAGAAGGCCAAGAGCATGTTATGAAAGATAATTATTGCCTGTTTGTTCATTATGTATCATGCTATGGTTAAGTGATTTTATTGCCTTTATTTGCATTGTAACTAGAATTTATGTGATAGCTTTCCTGTCTTTGCTATATCTTTTCCATATCCAAATGTAAATCTATTCTGGCTACCTTTAACTGTTCAGCTAAAAATAACTCACATAGGAAACAAAATGAAAGCAAGTCACTTAAGATAACAGGACTGACAAATTGTTTTACACACATCATTTGCCAGGTAAAATGCTGAAGTGGCTGTAAGAGGCCTGGATTAAATGCAGGTACCTCAGGAGCAGGCCATTTTATAATACCCTTTTCATATTCAACAAAACCACAGTGGGCTTGATTGAAATTCAGACTAAATTCAGTAATGATATTTTGAATGAACTTTTATATTACTTAGCTTTAAAAGAAGGGTATATAACACAAACCCAAGGAGGTTTCTCAAAAGTAAAATATACTGTAGGGCTACTATATTGGGCCCATAAATCCAGATCATGCTAGGTTATAGTAAAGAGCCACAGAAAACCTTTGTCAAGTTGTTCAGATGTTTTTAATCATAAAGTCTTACCTGAAGTAAGTATATATAGTAATAGAGAGATTTTTAAGTATTTTGGGCAAGAAAGCAAAGCAAATACAAAGAGAGAAGATTTCAGGCAATTTACAGAAGAGAGATGGATTTTAAAAGTAAGATGGATAAATGGTGAAATAAGACTAAGGTAACTTGATGTAAAATTGCGAAACTAAAATACTGCAACTTTAGGCAGTATAAGAAGAAAATGCCAAAAGGTACTGATATATTAATTTAAAGCAGTGAAAAATTAAGCCAGGTTTAGGAGGCATGTCCTGCAGAAAAAGATTTTTATGCTTGAATTTTCTTTCCCAGAAATAACATGATAGGAACAGAGTACATTTTGACTGCAAATGCCTCTTCACTCCTGTAGTCTCTCCAAGGTCAGAGATAACAACATCTGATTATTGTGTCTGTCTGGCTAATTTGTGTTTTCCTGCCCTCATTCTATAAGTCTTGCCCAGAATTTGCTGTCTTTCATCTGTATCATCTCCTGTCAAGGGATAGGATAAACTGGCAGAAGCACTGATAATGCCAATGGGCTGCTCTAGAGTTTCACAGAACTACAAAGTCATCTGTTTGTAGCAGATTTGGGGCTTACTTAACCTATGGCATTTCACAAATGGCCCAGATAGGAGTATTGCCTAAAACGCTGCGCAGTAGTACTTAGTGGATAACATTCAATTTGGAAGATGTGATGGTCTGAGCAATGCATAAAAAGAAACAGGAGCCAAGGCAAGCCAATGAAAAATCAACAACAAGTTGACAGAAAAATATGTCTTCCAAAATAAAGGCCTGATCAGCTTTGCTTGATTTAGCCTTTATTGGCAAAGGCAGGGTTCAACTTTAGAGCCACTACCAGACATTTTTTCTTTGGACTTGAGTCACAAAGCATACACTGGGATGCATTTCTAAGTAAGTATGCTTTAACTGCAGCCGTAATCAATCATATTTGTCAGAGGTGGCAGTTGCTCATACTAAACAGAGATTTGCAAAACACAAAGCAAATATGTCAGAAGGGGCAGTGATTCAATGGGGAAATAGAAAGTTGCCCAAAGGAAGAGATTACCTAGTGAGAGACAATGAGAAGACCTAGAGGGAGAGATACATGCCTGGCTTCTTATGTGCACCAAAGCCAGAACTTTTGAACCTTTTGCATTTAAATCTGCTGACTACCACTACTAGTCTGTGTACATCCCACCTGAAGGAGCACATGCTTTCTACAGATTTAGAAAACAAAGGCCAATTGATGAGACCTAGCTCCACTTGACAGCAATGCTTGATGTGTCCCCTGTCCTCCTGCACCTGATTGCTGCCCTAGGCAATCATTTGCTGATCTTTTCTCTCCTGGTTGGCAATTTCTCCTGGTTGGTATTTCTTTTGTTTTGTTTGTTAATGGCCTTGTGATTGATCCAAGGATGGCCCATTAAGTCCAATCTTCATATCGCCCACTGGGAACACTTTCGTTTCTCTCCAGACTGGGTGAAGCATGCTCCTCCTGCTTTCCCCTATCCATGTACCCACAGTCCTACAAAGCTTCTCCTCCTTTTATTATTACTATTTTAATATCTTTAAGTTGCAGCATAGGAATGCTACCATTTTGTTCTTTTCAAGCTGAACTCTCTTTTTTGCTAGAGTAGAGTAGAACAGAACAAAACAGAATAGAATAGAATAGTGTATTGGCCAAGTGTGATTGAACACACAAGGAATTTGTCTTTGGTGTATATGCCACCAGTGTACATAAAAGGGAAAAAAATTAAAAAGAGAGAGGAACCCAGAGAGGAAGATAGGAGTCAAATAATGATTGTTCTCATTTGCTTTGATTACTCTATGATACAATAGTATCATAAGCAGAAACATGGAAGGTAACAGGTGGGAAGGGATGTGAAGGTATTCATGTGTGCAAACACCTTGGAAAGCAAAAGAAAGATGGAGGCTATTGAGGAAGGAATAACTCCTAAAAGTAAAGGGCAAGCATGATGGACTGATCCATGCAGGAACCAAGCAGTAATTTTTGCATTCCCTTTATGGAAGAGCAAAAATCAGGGGAACAACCAACCAAATCTTGCAGTTGGTATAGTCCAGTGTAAGTAGCAGCCTGGTCCCACTGCCAATCTATTTCAGTGTTCAAGAGCAGGATGACAGACAAGCAGCTTAGGCTGCTGTCTAAGTCTAAAATTGCCCTTTGTGTTATTCAGAGTAATTTACCTATACATGTTCTGTGTGGTGATGGGCTGACACCATCCATTTATGATCTTCTGACCTGGCTATTACTTCTTTAACTTTTTTTTCCTGAAGAATGTAACACACACATAAAGTAATCATTTATGACAGCTTGCTCTCTATGAAGAAACAGATCCCATTATATTTAGTTGAAAGGGAGGACTGACAAAAATTGTATTGACAGGCCATGATAAAGTATTATTGCAGAAGAGCAAGTAGCTGTCTTGAATTAATTCAGAATAATGGCGTTAATTTGAAATATGTGGTTCTCTGTTTGGAAATGCAGATCCATTTTTGCTTGACAGTGATTGACTTACTCTCAATGAGATTTTTTCCCCCTGTTTCTAATTAAAGTAGGAGATGCTGATCCGTAAGGAAGTGATGTGTGTTGCAGCATCAGCACAATCAAAATCTGAGTTCAATATATAACCAATGAGGGATTTCCACATTGGCCATCAGGTATATCTATCTCAAGGCCTTTACACTTTATAAGATTGTACATCTGTGGCTTTTTGCTCCTCTAATGCCCATTACACTCAGTGAAGCATAGCAGTCAAAGTGATGGGATTGCTAAGATTAGGGGGGGGGAAGTTTGCAGTGTATATGGTAGCAAAAAAATGCACATAGATGATCCATTTGCTTCTGAAGAAAACTTGAAATTATCTGTGGAATGATAGACAAATAAAATGTATTAAAATATTTAATCTCTGTATTGTTCCTTTCTCCTATAAATTGCTAGGTGTTTCTTAAAGTGCTTTCATCAGGGATTCTACTGGTTGTGGTAAAAAAGTCAAAACATCATTATGGTCTGCCATTTTTAATAGAATGCTTAGGTCAAATAATAAGCAATGCTAGGGGGTGGGAGTGGATATGAACATGCTTTCAGGAAGACTCCCTAGAAATTACTTTATTTTCCCACAAATAGATCCATGTTTTCTAATATGATAGTTCATTTTAAAAAGTCATTCATATTCCATTAATTACAGCAAATGATGGATCAACTCAAATCTGAGTTACAGGTTCAGCGCAAAGCACTGAATCAGGTTAGTTCAATCCAATTTTCTGATTCAATTTTCAGATTCCGTTTGAAAGTCAATTAGATACAGAGATTCTACTGAGTGGGCTTGGGCTTCTTACTAATTATGTAGTAAGCCAGATTTGGGTAGCAATTGTGACAGTAATGATTTCCATTAAGGCTTTACAACTAGAACATCATTTGTCTGCCCACCTATTTGGAACAGGCACTCAATCATGAGAAATAACATTTTTAAAAGGAAAAATATGAAGATCCTGGATGAATCCACCCATAAGCACAATGATGAAACTATTCTTAAAATATACTATGACATTTCACGGTTCTGTATACCATGTATAATAGACAGCACACACAAAGTCTGCAACAGTTTAGCTGCAGACATACAAAAATTCTGGAGATGTTTCCAAAATAATCCAACTTTTCCTCAGATTACCTCATAATATTTCCAACTGACCACTAAATGATTTTATTCTTTCCAACCCAGCAGAATGTTGGTGAAAACGTAAGAGACTCAGGGCTCTGGCCATCAAGGACAACTTTCCCAAACCATGTTAGAACAAGGTCAAACATGGTACTTGGTGGTGAAGGAAGCCAAACAAAGAAAGATCAGAAACAAAACTGGGTTGAATGTGGGATGGGGTTGCAGAAGAATTGAGAAAGTCTCTTGCTCAGCAGCTTGGAATGTTCTTAGCTGCTCATTCTTAAGCCCACCTCCCATCTTGTCACATGACCTTGAATGGAGGTGCTCTCATTGCAAACATATCCACAAATACATACACAGCATGAGGGGAAGACACATATAGCCCATAAAGAGACATAACATATTGTTTTATTACAGGGAAAACAAGAGAGAAACCTTCCATGGCCACTGCTGGCAAAGATTTGCAAAGAATTCCGTTTAGGAAATTCACATTCTTTATAGCAGCGATGGCGAAACTTTTTTGGCTCGCGTGCCACAAGTGAGGGGAGCGCGGAAGGGTCGTGTGCGCGCGTGCCGCACCCATAATGCAACACGCGATCCCCCAGTGTGCATGCGCACACAACGCGCGCCCCCCATTTATACATGCTTTTTTCGCCCTCCCCAGGCTCCAGAGGCTTTATAGGAGCCTGGGGAGGGCGAAAAGAGCCTCCCCCGCCCCCCGGAGGCCCTCCGGAGGCTTCAGGGAACTTCCGGAGGCTTCCCTGATGCCTTCGGAGCGCTTAAAACCACCCTCTGAGCAAACCGGAAGTGACTTCCGGGTTGCTCGGAGGGTGATTTTAAGCGTTCCAAAGGCTTCAGGGAAGCCTCCGCACGGTCCCTGAAGCCTTCGGAGCGCTTAAAACCACCCTCCGAGCAACCACTTCCGGTTTGCTCGGAGGGTGGTTTTAAGCGCTCCGAAGGCGTCAGGGAAGCCTCCGGAAGTGGTTGCTCGGAGGGTGGTTTTAAGCACTCCGAAGGCTTCAGGGACCGTCCGGAGGCTTCCCTGACGTCTTCGGAGCGCTTAAAACGACCCTCTGAGGAAACCAGAAGTGGTTGCTCGGAGGGTGGTTTTAAGTGTTCCGAAGGCATCAGGGAAGCCTCCGGACGGTCCCTGAAGCCTCCGTGGGGGCGGGGGAGGCTCTTTTCGCCCTCCCCAGGCTCCTATAAAGCCTCTGGAGCCTGGGGAAGGCAAAAAATAGCTTTAAAAAAGGTGAACTCAGGTGGCCAACGCGCGCATGCGCGCTGGCCAGCTGACAGGGCAGCGCCTCGTGTGCCCTGACAAATGGCTCCATGTGCCACTTGTAGCACGCGTGCCATAGGTTCGCCATCACGGCTTTATAGTCTCATTTTGTATCTTCCCACTCCTCACTTTATGGATGAACACATGCATATAAGTAGCAAGCTGAAAGAAAAAACACAATCTGTAATCAGATTCACATGCGTGCACACACCTACACACACTTACATTATGACTGGCAAAACGTTACAAATAACATTTTGATCTTTTTATATACAATTGCATGAAGGTTATTTTTATAGTAATTTTACTGATATGCTAAAGCAAAAAGCAAATTTGATTATATTATACATACATACACAGAGAATATACATACACAGACATCTAAAAAGCTTTTATCCTAGTGTTTCACCAGAATGGAAAAACTCATACAAACAATCATGATAAATAGGAATCCTTCATGTAACAGAGATAATGTACAAATGAGCAGAAACAACTAATATTTGCAGATATAGCAGCAAACAACACATGATCCAATTTGGAAATTAATTACATCATAATACTATCAAAATTAATCATAATTCGGGATGACTGGAGTACAAAGCTGAATGACTAATGACACAGCAAGATCTCTGTTAATCTCTAATAAATAGGCCCAAGCTTGATCCTCGGTCTTGTTTTCTCAGCAATACCCACCGAGTTCCAGTTAGTGTTTGCTTGAATTCCTAATGGAATAAGACTAATTAGTTCTAACCTGTAAAATGGAAAAAATATCCTTTACTTTTCATCATGAACACAACAGAAGCAGAAAGAGAGCGAGAAGAGAGATCAGAATCATTCACACATTTCCTCTTAAAACCACAGCATGAGATTTTGCTATCATACTGGGCCTAATTCAACTGTGTACAGTAATTCAACAGGCATGTCAGTCACAGTGACTGATGATCAAAGCAATCTTTATTATTAAGGGTAATAAATGTACTGTTTTACCTAGACATTAAAGTAAAATAAAATTGATAATTTTAGTCCCATTTAGCAAGTCAAGAAATTATAGATTACTGTACTAGAAAATGCTATTCAGCTAATATGTAATACAAATGATGTGCAATTTCTGGGAAAAAAGCCCTTTTGCTTTGGCTGAAGTAATACTATTTTAATCAAAGAAACATTAAAGGCTGCCAAAATTTCGTAATCTAGAATAGACTTAATTGACTCGATAGATCAGTACAAGCTATATAGCAATAGCACTTACACCTGTATACCGCTTCATTGTGCTTTACAACCCTCTCTAAGAGGTTTACGTAGTCAGCATATGGCCCCCAACACTCTGGGTTCTCATTTTATTGACCTTGGAGGGCTGAGTCAATTCTAAACGGGTTAGGATCGAACTCCTGGCAGTGAGTAGAGTCAGCCTGCAATACAGCATTCTAAGCACTGCACCACTATGGCTACATAAGCAAGTAAATTGTTTATTTTAGAACTACTTGACCTTCTAGTTTTTCTTTTAAAGAAAAAAAAGTTCCTTTTTCAAACAGAAAAAGATATTAAATGTTATCTATGCTAGTGAAATATGTGCTTCTTATAACAGCTTTTGAGGGTTTTCTTTAATTATTGCAGAAGTTAAATGAATACAAATTGAATAATTATTTCATACATCAAATGACAGAAGCCCTCTTCAAGCTTTTACCAGAATGTGTATAAGGGCTTCAGAATGGGTAAAGAATAGCACACCTGTTGGACCTGCATCTTCTCTTCACAAACTTGCCCATTTTGTCTGAAGGAAAGATGTACTGAAGTGCTTCTTTCCGTATGATCCTTTGAATGACTGAAGTCTTCCATAAAGTATAATTAGCAGTGAGTTCCAAGATGTTGAATGGCTCTTTAATTTCATATGTGAAATGTTAGCATCTGACATGATTATTTTGATTGTCAGTTGGTGTAGTAGTCAAGGTGCTAACCTAGAAACCAGGATAGGGTTATTTCTAGGCTTCCCTTAGGCATGAAAGGTGGCTGAGTGACAACTTTGGGCCAGTTACTTTACAATACAATACAATACAATACAATAGTAGAGTTGGAAGGGACCTTGGAGGTCTTCTAGTCCAACCCCCTGCCTAGGCAGGAAACCCTATACCGTTTCAGACAAATAGCTATCCAACATCTTCTTAAAGACTTCCAGTGTTGGGGCATTCACAACTTCTGGAGGCAAGCTGTTCCACTGATTAATTGTTCTCACTGTCAGGAAATTCCTCCTCAGTTCTAAATTGCTTCTCTCCTTGATTAGTTTCCACCCATTGCTTCTTGTTCTACCCTCAGGTGCTTTGGAGAATAGTTTGACTCCCTCTTCTTTGTGGCAACCTCTGAGATATTGGAATAATGCTATCATGTCTCCCCTAGTCCTTCTTTCTCTTAAGCTAAACATACCCAGTTCCTGCAACCGTTCTTCATATGTTTTAGTCTCCAGTCCCCTAATCATCTTTGTTGCTCTTCTCTGCACTCTTTCTAGAGTCTCCACATCTTTTTTACATCGTGGCGACCAGAACTGAATGCAGTATTCCAAGTGTGGCCTTACCAAGGCATTGTAAAGTGGTATTAACACTTCACGTGATCTTGATTCTATCCCTCTGTTGATGCAGCCTAGAACTGTGTGTTGGCTTTTTTGGCAGCTGCTGCACACTGCTGGCTCATATTTAAATGGTTGTCCACTAGGACTCCAAGATCCCTTTCACAGTTACTACTACTGAGTATGGTATCACCTATACTGTACCTGTGCATTCCGTTTTTGTTGCCTAAATGTAGAACCTTACTCTTTTCACCATTGAATTTCATTTTATTAGATAGTGCCCAATGTTCAAGTTTGTCAAGATCCTTCTGTATCTTAAGCCTATCTTCTGGAGTGTTGGCTATTCCTGCCAGCTTGGTATCATCTGCAAATTTGATGAGTTCCCCATTTATTCCCTCATCCAAATCATTGATGAAGATGTTGAAGAGTACTGGGCCTAAAACAGAGCCTTGGGGTACTCCACTGCATACTTCCCTCCATGTAGATGCAGTTCCATTGAGAACTACACGTTGAGTGCGGTTGGTCAGCCAGTTACCAATCCATCTGGTGGTGATGCTGTCTAACCCACATTCTTCTACTTTATCTAGTAGTAGGTTATGGTCTACCTTATCAAAAGCCTTACTGAAGTCCAAGTAAACTATATCAACGGCATTCCTCTGGTCCACTAATTTTGTCACATTATTAAAGAATGCAATAAGATTAGTCTGGCATGATCTGTTTTTGACAAATCCATGTTGGCTTTTGGCTATTACTTTGTTTGCTTCTAGGTGTTCGCAAATTCGTTGCTTGATTATTTTTTCCAGAATCTTTCCTGGTATTGAGGTTAGGCTGATAGGTCTGTAGTTTCCTGGATCTAATTTTTTCCCTTTTTTGAAGATGGGAACCACATCAGCTCTTTTCCAGTCCTCTGGTAGTTCCCCGGTGTTCCAGGATCTCTGAAAGATATAATTCAATGGTTCTGAGATCTCGTCTGCTAGTTCCTTCAGAACTCTGGGGTGTAATCCATCCAGTCCTGGTGATTTGAACTCATCTAGGGTAGACAGGTGCTCACTTACCATTTTCTTCCCTATTTCAATTTGTGTTCCTAATTTTGTGGTGCTGCTTTTGATAGGTTGGACTGTTTTATCCCTTCGTGTAAAGACAGATGCAAAACATGAGTTAAATAGTTCTGCTTTCTCCCTGTTGCTTGTCACCTTCTTGCCACTTTCTCCTAGCAATGGACCAATTGTTTCCTTAACTTTTTTCTTGTTTTTAACATGTTGGAAGAAGCTTTTTTTGTTAATTTTTACTTTTGTGGCAAGCCTTTCTTCATTGTGAGCCTTAGCTTTCCTCACTTCATCTTTACAGGCTCGGGCTATTTGCTGATATTCTGCCTTAGTTATGTCCCCCTCCTTCCACTTTTTATACTTACTTTTTTTGTCTTTCAGTTTGTCAGATAGTTGTTTATGCAGCCATGCTGGTTTCTTTTGGGAGCTGTTGTTTTTCTTCTTCATTGGTATTGTGTTAGACTGGGCTTTTCTAATCTCATTTTTCAAAATTTCCCAAGCTTCTTGAGTTGTTTTCCCCTCGAGGATTCTCATCCATGGAATTTTTCCCAAGCTCTCTCTAAGTTTATTGAAATTAGCTTTCTTAAAGTCCAAGACTCTAGTTTGACTTTGTTCTACTACTTGTGTTTGGATAATGTTGAATTCCAATATTGCATGGTCACTTGCCCCCAGGGTTCCTATGGCTTCAACACCTTCTATCATTTCCTCTCTGTTAGTGAGAATTAAGTCCAGTATGGCTGATCCCCTTGTTTCCTTCTCTACTTTTTGGAAAACAAAGTTGTCTGCTAGGTTTGTTAGGAACCTGTTGGATCTTCCACTTGGTGCAGAGTTTGTTTCCCAGTTGATGTCAGGGTAGTTAAAATCTCCCATTACTATTGTGGTGTGCTTCCTACATACCTTAGTTAGCTGACTAGCAAAAAGTTCATCTTCTTCCTCTGCTTGGTTGGGTGGCCTGTAGTATAGACCTATGGCAATGTCATTTCCCCCACAACCTTTAATATTGAACTTTCTGTCAGTCAAACCTACCTCACAGGGTTGTCATTGTGAGGGAAATATTAGATGCCTTTGCTGCCTTCCCTTGATCAAAATGTATAAAAAGGCAGGGCAAAAATCTAATAATAATGATAAATATGCCTGTTTCTTTCCATGCCAGGAAATTCGCTCAGTTTATCTGATTTCATCGCTTGCAGGCTTCAAGCTTCCCTGCAGTAAATCTCAGCTCTCCAGTGACTTCTTTTCTCAGCTTATGTGACAGAACACTCATAGGCATGGCTCAGCAAAATTAGTATCTGTGACAGGCAAGAACCAAGTCATATAAACACAAAGCATTGGTCCACTGTAGTATATAGGAATCAACATCCATAGATAGATCTGTGCTCCTGGATTTAAACTATAGCCCTTTTTTCTCCCACTTTAATGAGCCATCAAAGCTTGGCTATCTTTTTGGAAGGCACTTTATCTATGTTGACATAACAGTTTTTTTTCTGGTGAGATAACTGCTAGTTCCTATCTCACCCAGCTTCATGCCTTAATCATCTCTTTCCTTATATATTTTTTTCCTTTCTGGGTCAGGAAATGTAAAAGAACACAAATGTAAAAAGTAAAGAGAAAAAATAAAAAGTACAGAAAAGGAAAAGATAGAAAGAAAAATCAAAAGACAGAAAAATAAGAGCATAGCCAACAAAAAGTACAATATCTTAAAAACATGACTTTTTCCTTCCCCCAAAAAGTAGTTTTAGTAACTTATTACATTCTCTTAAAATGTAACAAATGATCTCATCTTCCCATGACCTATCTATAAACAATTCCTTAAAATCTCATTGTCCAATCCTGATCAGTAAATCCATTAAAAGTTACTAGAGATGACAATGTATATATTTTAACCTTGAACAAATAAACCAATTTTCTATTCCTTCATTACACTTTTAACAACCTTGATCTTTGATCCCTTCAAATAATATCTTGGAACTTGTTTTCTTTGCATTTTTAAAAATCTCTTCTCACAAAACTTTTGTAAATCCAATATAGAAGACTTATTCAGATAACGTTTTGGTTTGTTCTTTGTATATCCCCTTTACTGGTTTTATTTGTAAATGCAATATAGCATATTTTTTCACATTACCCTTATACTGTCAATTTTAAATCTACTTTCAAATCAGACCAAATCTTATAAAACTTGTCCTGTTCATAACTTCTTTTAAACATAGTCTATATAATGACAGATGAGTCTTAAAATTAATGTTTGGATCCATTGTTCACACCTATCATCCAGTGTATTTTGTTCCCTTCTGAATTTGTAAATCAAATGTAAGATAAATTTAATTCTTTACTTGTAATCTTTAGTTCACTCAGGTTTCATTAGTGTCCAATAGTCAAAGATCCATTTTTTTAAAGAATTCAAAAAACACTGTTTACCATGGGAAGCCTTGTTATAATTAATTTCAAAATCTCATTTCAATTATTGAATTGAGCTATGGAAACACTCATTTCTCATTCCAATTATCTGGACCTTAGTCCTGTTGTAATTTCCAAAATCAATTTATTAATCACCCTTCATTCTTTGGAAAGGCATCAACTTACAGTTTGGACTAAGATGACATTCTCTCATATCCCAGAGCTCTAAATCCACAGAGATGCCTATCTTATGGTCTCTTGTGAGGGGAAACTGTTTGAAGCACTTGTGGGTGATCCCAAGTCCTCTCCTTGTCTGAAGAGGAATTACAAAGAGACAGTTCACTCACACTTCCTTTTTTTGCGGTTGTCAGCTCTGCTCTCAGCAGAGCCATCTTCGGTTCACTATTTCTTCTTCAGAAGTTCCCGACTTCAGAAGTTCCTGACATCAGGAAGTTCCAATTCCTGATGCCCTTCACATCATTTATCATGCTATCTTAGAATAACACAGTTGGAAGGGACCTTGGAGGTGTTCTAGTCCAACCTCTTGCTCAGACAGGAAGCCTTATAGCATTTCAGACAATTTTTTATCCAATCTCTTCTTAAAATCTCCAGTGTTGGAGCATCCACATCTTCTGGAGGCAAGCCATTCCACTGATTAATTGCTATAAATGTTAGGAAATTTCTTCTAGGGTGGTTCTCTCTATGATTAGTTTCCATCCATTGCTTCTTATCCTGCCTTCACATGCTTTGGACAATAGGTTGACCCCCTCTTCTTATGGCAACCCCTTAGGTATGGAAACACTGTGACAAGACAGTCACTGCAAGGAAATCTTGCTGACTTTCCCTTCATTTTATGCTCTTTCCTATCACTGTTACTTTTATTTGAAGAAGTGATGGTTTGTGTGCATTGATACAAAGCTACAACTGACTTCAATTCTAGCTAGATATAGCTTGGATTCTTTGTGTGGTTGTTATGAACCTGTCTGATGAGTCAGACACTGAATGGAAGAACAGGACTTAATAGGTTTTGACCTCTTAACTCAGGAGGTGATGAGGTTTCAGATATTTATATATGACATTCAGAAAAAGCGGGAACTGTTAAAGAGTGACCCTGCAGTTCCAAAGCAATCAGGTAATCAGTCACTTGTTGGAAATGCATAGCGGTAGATTGAGTCACCTGACCCAGAAACTAATCAAAATCACCTGATTTGGAGCTTGAACAGGAATAGATGAACAGGTCTTGCACCTGCAAAATGATCGTGAGTAGAACAAAGGCATTCAATTATGCTCCACAAAAAAAAAGAAACCATGACTAGGAAAATCAGCGTCCCTGACTTAGACCTTTAAAAAAGTGATCAGAAATCAGACTTCTATTGGCAGGTAATTTTCTTATCCTTGATCTGATTTTCTGATTTAGCTTTATCAACATGAAAACAATATTTTTCCTCAGTTCTTATTCTTGGATCTTGGATTTGCCTGCATAGAATATGGATTCTGAAGTAAGCTTATTTATTTTCCTGATCTCTTGCACTGTTGTACCATAAATATCATTTTTAAGTCTAGCCTCTTGCAGTTGCTGGCAAAGGGACTGGCATTCAACAGTTGATTAGAAGGTTGTCCGAAATTTATGTTTTGAAACCTATTGTCTCACATCTTAATATAGAGTGTTCTTCTATCCCCGAAATCTGCATATCTGTGCCTATTTTGCTTTTTATTAAAGCAGCAATAGGACCCCATTTTCCATTAGTCCTGTATTATATCTCTTCCTGCTGAGGGTGTTATAAAATCAGGGTTTACATAGAGAAAATTATGTAAAACTGAACCTTAATCAGGTCTTGAATCAATTTGACAACTGGAACTGTTCAGGCATAACATCAATTAAGACAGACAATGAATTTATAAAAGTCCCTTCATGTTATAAAAGAAACCTGTTAAGTACATATAGTATATATCAGTAAGCTGTTAGCAATTAAATTTTCTCTGCTGTAATGCTGATAATGTATGCCTAATATAGAAGTTTTATCTAGAGCTCGGATCTTTGGTTGCAAAGAATGCCTGGCTGGACCTTTTACAAGACTTTTTTTTTGATTGCCAACATTTTGAATGCAATCCAGAGTCATTCTGATGAAACTATTATTTAGAACACTACTGTGAAGACAGGGAGAAGCCTGGTTTGAATGAACCGCATAAGATCTAAATACAAATGAAGGCTGTTGCCATCTTACAGAATATTGCTCCCTATTTACATTCCTTTTGGGTAACTTCAGTTTCCTCCAGAATTGCTAAAAATTTAAATTGGATTGGTTTTCTCCCATTTTCACATAATCTATTTTGGATCTGAGGCGGTTTACTTCACTCATTCTATTTCTTTATTGGCAACTGTAGAGGTCCATTAGAGAGGTGGAGCAGGGGAAACAATTATTTTACTGTATAGCTAGAAGAGGCATGAGGGATAGTGAACCTTTCTATATTGGATGCTAATCCAGTTGCTTAAGTGTCGGATTCAATATTGATTTTTATTCCTCTGCATAATTCCCTTAATTTTCAGTTTCTGTTTGCTGCAGTAGAGTTGCATGTTGATCCTGAGGCAATAACTTTATTATTTGAGCAAATTTCAGCTGAGATTTTACTTCAGATAGATCGATACATATGTTGGCCTGTGAGTCTTCAAAGAAGTCAGGCAATTACATGCACTGTTTTCATCAATAAAATTGGTGTAGCCAAAAATGTATATTGATTATTTTAACCTTATAAAATCATCCTATGACATACAACCCGATGAGCAGAAAATAGATATATTTTTTTTCTAATTTCTGGACCCTAATTAAATAGAGTGACATTTCATATTTCACTTCTGGGAGATGAACACAATGATGAGTGTTTGTTTTTCTTAATATAAATTGCATAACAATATTATTGAAGGAAAACAGAAACAGATATGCAGTTGTTTTCCTTATGACAAAAAGGAGGATCTTTCACATTGAAGAGTTTTGATAGCTACTATTGGCTTTTACCGATGTTTCAGCAAGAATCTAGAGATCAATGACACATATTCTATGCAGATACATTTAGAAAAAGTCAAAACTTCAACCTGCAAAAATCAGGCTTCTTATACATACATACATACATACATACAAAGTATATATACACAGTATATATATATACTCTGTGTGTGTGTATGTGTGTGTATAGCCTGGGGTTAATGTATTTTAGGGCCACTATTTTATTCAATTTCTGTTGCTTTTTACATCATTTTTGTCCGGGTTTTGTTATTTTATATTCAGTTATTTTTACAGATTTTTAAGACTCTTTTGGATTTGGATGACTATAACAAATTCAAATCAATCAATCAATAAGCAAGAAATCTGTGTTTATAGAACTAGTTCAGAGTTCTAAAGATGTTTTGGGACTTTCACTGGTAACTAAATTGCTTACATGATACTTCATATATCTATCTAAACATGTTTATGAAAATGCATATAGAAAGAATGTCCACATGACAGCATTTCCTTCATCGCCAAGAATGCAAGAAATATTCAGCCATGAAATACACAAGGTTTTATCCCAAAAATAATTGTATTTGATTTTGTCAATAATATGCAAGAGGGCATCTCACTGTATGAATTAATTCTATGCATTCAAAGTTGAGAGCCTGAACCAGCAGTCCTTCTATCTTGTTTGAATGCACCTTGATTTGAATGCAAACTTCTTAGCATAGTTTACCTGTTCTGCCTTGATTATTAAATCAGAACTTCACTTACTTAAAAATTATTCTTTAAAATACCTAGCCAGCATGTTTTGTTCATTTCAATTTAGCCAACACAGCAGGATAGAAAGATGCTTTGTTCTTTCCATGAAGTTTTTTTCCATTGCCACGCACTGGGGAACTGGGTTTTTCCATATTTGCACAGTCATTACCTTTCTTTTAAGTTTTCTGAAAATTGCAGGAATGATCCTCTGGGACATCTCTGAATACAAGTAATCCTTGGTGCTCCAGGATACCTAATTTTCCTTTTGAAGCCACTCTGTTTTTCACAGTTCAGACTAATTCCCTGCATGACAGCATTCTTCTTTAATGAAGCCCTCGTGGTAGAAGACATGATAACGTTCAGTGAGAAACATAGAGATAAGGCCCAGAGGACACACATTATTTAAAACCAAAATCAGCTGGCATACAAAAACATATATTAATGGAGGAGAAAAATGATATTCATAGGCATGTAATGCTGACTTGCAGGTGACATTTTCATCTTGCTGCAACCAGAATGAATTAGATTTATGTCAGTTCTGCAAAGAGTCTTTTTGAAAAGTTGGGGAAATACTATACAGTACAAATGAATCGCCTCAGTTTTCCAAACATCTCAGATCTTATTGCCAAGCCTTTACTGGCCTGTGGAAGATCATGAAATGAGGCAAAATTTATGATGAAATAATTTAAATGACATTTTTGGGTTTTTTAGTTTAAGTTCCCAAAATCCTGACCTTATATGAACAGTAAAACCCCATTTTCCCTTTAAACTATCTTATTCTTTTCACATTTCAAAGAATTTTGTTTATATATCATCAATCTGTAAATTATTTTACCACTGTTAAACTGGTTTAAATGTTCTGCTATTAGTTCTACCCATCTACTATTATCCTTTCCTGTTTTAATAATAATAATAATAATAAATTTGGATTTATTAGCCGCTCCCTTTCCAAGTAGGACTCGCTTTCTGCCTTTAAGCCCTTACCTTATGTCAGATCTTCTTTGTTGGTTGTGCAATTCAAATATAAAATAGTTTCCAAAGTTAGACATATTTGCGTATTTTTCTGAATCACAATAAAAATACTTCAGCAGTTTACATCAGTTTAGTTGATCTTTTTTTTAAAAGGCTGTTTGAACTTGCATGGAAAACTAGGAACAATTCCCAGGGTTGCAATCTAAATTCAGAAATTGAAATATCTGTCTGTCTATATATCTTCTAGCATCTATTCCTTCTCTCTTTTTCCCTCCCTCCTAGAAGGATGCAGTGGCAAACCCTACTTCGGTTTGGTTACATATTAATCAGAAATCAAACTAAAATTTTATTTTATCAAATTTAGGCATTTGGAAAAGCATTCGCTGTAAGATGTTTAGGATCAAGTTTCATGCAATAATTTTGAATGTGAGCTATAGGTGGACATATAAATGATTGGAATTACCCTTAGTTGGACAATTAGTTAGATTTTTAAAAATGTATACAGGTCTTCCCATTCATTATACATCTTTTGAGCAATAACAATCTGTGCCTCTTTGCTAATTAAAGGTAAAGGTTCCCCTCACACATATGTGCTAGTCATTCCCAACTCTAGACTTTGCTAATTACTATCTTTATTAAGACTATGTCAGATTGTGAGCAATTTTTTAAATCAAATAACAAGGCAGGAATATAAGAATTGCAATACTTCAGCTTAACTAATCATATAAACCTGAATAATTACTAATGAGTTTAAGAAAGAAGAATAAACATCTCTGAAAGGCAAGATTATAAAATAACGTTACTTTCAATGAGATTATTCTTTTACTTTCAATGAGATTATTGAAGATGAGTATGTTATACCTCATGCCACATCACAACTGAAGAACCATCTGTTTCCACTTCATTACAACTGTAAATAAATTTATGATTTGTACGTTGAAAGATACAGTGCAATATTCACATTTTGCCTCCAAATTCTGTTTATAATCTAGATGTAAAATCCAGTCCTTTGGAAACAATGATACAAACTATCTAGTGTTTTGTGATTCCAGTAGGCCATTCTGTAAAGTAAACAGTATTGAAGGCCAAGGGTATTATGAGGCAATGCTGGTTCCTAGTCTTTGATTTCTGAAATGCCTATCAACTTAAAGCTTCATGTCTATGGGTTTCAAATTTAAGCTTCATTATTGGATCCCATACTATTTAGCAAGCTCTAACAGAAGTCTAAACACATTATCATGGATAAGCTCTCTGATACCTTCCAGTATAATTCTGAAAATATGAGTGTGTTTAGAAAAGTTGCAGGTATAAAAGTGTGTACATTTCCAGTATCTTTATATCCCCCTTAAAGTGGCATATTTAGCAGTCCTTTTGGGGGGGGGCATTTCTTCTGAATACTAGGGAATACAGTTAAATTCTTATTTAATTCAACAGGAGGCAAGTTATCAAAGGGAACAAGATGAACTGTCCATGTTAAAAGGGATGCTCAATTCATTTGTTTTCCAGGAAAAAAGTCAGTTTGTTTATTGTTTATTGCATTTAAGATGACAAACAGAAGTAAAAGACATTAGACAAACATTACAACAACAAAAATATACAATGCATTATCTACAAGCCGTGTAGATTATATAAGCCAAAATATGTCACCTGGTTGAGACCCAAAATGAAATAAAATTAGCGGTAGCATTATTGCCAAAAAAAAAAAAGAATGTTAGTTAGTTTGAAATTATTCCATTTATCAGGCTTTCTCTTAAAGACATGATATAACCTTCCATTTTGCAGGGACGTGCGGTCAGGGGAGGCAGGGGAGGCAGAGCCTCACCTCTCTTCATGAAATAATAGTATATAATATGCTATATAATATTATAATATTATATACATCCATCCGGCCGCGAAAGCCATGAAAGCGACAGGAGCGCGAAAGTGACAGGAGCGTGAAAGCGACAGGAGCGTGCAAAATCCAGCAGAGGCAGGAAGGTTCTCATCGTTCCCCAGTCGCTTTTGTGGCTTCGTCATCCGGGAGCGCCGACAACATTTCTGCCTCTGCAGCTCCCGGGCACGGCCGGACGGATGTAGCCACAGCGACGCCGAGGCGGTCCGGGCGGACGAAAGAGCGAGCGAGGCAGCCTGATCCTCGGTCGCTCGCCCACCGGACTGCTTCGGCGCCATTCTGGCTACCTCCGTCCGGCCGCGCCCGGGAGCTGCGGAGGCAGAAATGTTGTCGGCGCTCCCGGATGACGAAGCCACGAAAGCGACTGGGGAACGACGAGAACCTTCCTGCCTCTGCTGGATTTCGCACGTTCCTCGCGACTGCAATATGCAGTCGCGAGAAGCGCGCAAAGTCCAGCAGAGGCAGGAAGGTTCTCGTCGTTCCCCAGTCGCTTTCGAGGACTGCGGAGCGCGAACCGGCGGAGCACGCTCAGGAAGGCGGGGAATGGGATCACGTGTGCTGGAGGCTGAGGCAGCCTGAGCCTCCAGCACATGTGGTCCCATTCCCTGCCTTCCTGATGACGTCACCAGCCTCACCAGCCATAAACCTCACCGCACATCACTGCGATTTTGTATCATTCAAGTGTTAGATGCACCAAGAAGAATTTTAATTTTAATACATATGGTATAGGCAAAGTTCAATAAGAATCTCGTTATTCAGGGTATGACAGTATAAGCTGACAATATCTAGGATGTGCTGATTTTCATACAGTGTCAGTTTGAAGTCTAACTATGTGAAAACATAAAGTTGGCTTCCTCAGGCATTTGAGTTGAACTTCCCTGTTTGGCTAAGAGCTGACTGTTCTCCATCTGTAAAATTCACATTGATGTCACTGATGGACAGGATGAAATACAAGTCTTAATTGGAATAACATGCAGATGTTGTTTCTCATGGGTCATTTCACCACAGATTTTACCTGTTCCGCCGGACTTCCACAATGGTTATATAGAGCTTTTCCTAACTGATGCTCATATGGCAATTATGGCATTTTCCTGGAGTCAAAGAGTTTGAAAAGTCTTCAGTCCGGACTACTAGAGTGAGAAAGTCCTAATGGTTCAGAAAGATGAGCAATTAGGAACATTTCCAACAGCAATTGGGAAAACCTAATTGCCTTATATGAAGGACCAAGGGGAAAAATATTTACCAGAAGTCTCACTTTATAGACTGCCTGGGGGTACTGATTATAATAGACCTGAGGGGGAAAGAACTGTTTTAATGATTTTTATTGAATTTTGTACCAGCTTTCAAAAGTAGTGTTAGTCATCTTTTAACAGAAGAGAATATATGTACATCAGGATTGGGCCATAGAATCCTTGATGCTGTCTAACTTGGTTGTTGGGTTACAGATGTATCATTACTAGACGAATAATATCATCAGTGGATACCAGCGGCAGGCAATGATGATGTTATCTAGTTGAGTAATGAAACGTCTGCAAGTCAACAACCAAGTCAGACAGTATCAAGGTCTTTACTGTCATTTTCCAATTAATCAAATTTTTCTCATCATTTCCTACAATAGGTCTTGAAAAAAGCCATTTTTGTCAGACAAATTAAGCATATCAATCTTTTCACCCTGGTAAAAGAGACAAGGTAGTTTTTCAGTTTCTGATGCAAGCATTGTCTTGCAGTTTCTCCCTTTTAAATATTGTCTGCACAGCAGAAAGGCTTCTTACAAAACAAACAGATTACCTGCATCTTACAGTTGTGAGATGTCCTGAAAGCCAAGCTAGCTAGCTCATGAGAAAAGCTTCATAATGCCTTGCACAGGATTACATTCAGTAAACAGCTCAGCTTAAATCATTTGAATCTGTGCAAGCAGTTAATAATTTCCTATTTGTGTGCTTTCATACTAAGTAAATAAAAGGATTTTCACAAGGGACCTTACTTCTGTTTCCCCAGGGTGTGTAATAAAGGAAAGAAATTATGAAAACATATCATTTTTTTTAAAAAAAATTAAAACGAAAACAATAACCAGCAGGGATTTAATTAATTTCAGATGTCAAATGCATTTGAGTGGAGCTGCCTGTGTTATGTTCTTCAATTTCATCCTTCTTAAACAGCACCAGAATACTTCATTAACTGCATTCAATGAAAATCAGCACAAAATGATTTTCTGCACTCCTGCACTGAAGCTGCAGTCCTATGCTAATTTACTTGAAAGTCAGTCTCCTTAACTTTAGTGAGCCTTACTTCTGAATAGGTATGCATAGGGATACGCTTATAAAAAAAAAAATATGTCTGATGGCTATACCAAGAAGTCCCGGTTGGTAAGTATGGATTTGTATCACTTTGATAAGTTTGAAATAGTAACTTAAAAAAGAGAGGATTAAGAACTTGTGCTATTGTCAACAATTTTTCCATTTCAGAGATGAAAGAATTGAGGATGAATACATGTAATTTTTAAAGAAGACATATACCATGCTTTTAAAAAAGCATCTCATCACTGGGAACCAAATTCTGAAACCCCCCACCCTTCATCCAGTACCTGGATGAAGCTGTCTACCTGGATCCGTTTCAGTTGGGTTTCAGGCCCGGGTACAGCACGGAGACGGCATTGGTTGCGTTGGTCGATGATCTCTGGCGGGCCCGGGACAGGGGCTGTTCCTCTGTCCTGGTCCTATTAGACCTCTCGGCGGCTTTCGATACCATCGACCATGGTATCCTACTGCGACGACTCGGGGGGTTGGGAGTGGGGGGCACCGTTTTACAGTGGTTCTCCTCCTACCTGTCGGATCGGTCGCAGTTTGTGTTGACTGGAGGGCAGAGATCGACCCCCAGGCACGTCACTTGTGGGGTGCCCCAGGGGTCGATTCTCTCACCCCTCCTGTTCAACATATACATGAAACCGCTGGGCGAGATCATCCGTGGTTTTGGGGTACGGTATCATCAATATGCTGATGATACCCAATTTTTCATCTCTACTCCAAACCACCCAAACGATGCCCTCGACGTGATGTCCCGATGCCTGGAGGTTGTGCGGATCTGGATGGGGAGGAGCAGGCTCAAGCTCAATCCCTCCAAGACTGAGTGGCTGTGGTTTCCGTCATCCCGATTTGTACATCTTGTTCCATCTTTGACAATAGGAGGAGAAATTTTAGCCCCCTCAGAGAAGGCTCACAATCTGGGAGTCCTCCTGGATACGCGGCTTAGTTTAGAAGAACACCTGATGGCCGTGACCAGGGGGGCCTTTTACCAGGTTCGCCTGGTACGTCAGTTGCGCCCCTTCCTGGATCGGGATGCTCTGTGCACAGTCACTCATGCCCTCGTCCTTTCTCGCAAGGCTCTCTACATGGGGCTGCCCTTGAAGAGCACCTGGAGGCTTCAGAAGGTCCAGAATGCGGCCGCGTGGGTTGTCATAGGGGTACCTAGGTGCTCCCATGTTACACCCCTCTTAGGCGGCCTGCACTGGTTGCCGGTTGTTTTCCGGGTGCGATTCAAGGTATTAATTATGACCTTTAAAGCACTCCATGGCTTAGGCCCAGGGTACCTGCGAGACCACCTACTGCCACCAGTAGCCTCCCACCGTCCAGTACGATCCCACAGAGTTGGCCTCCTCAGGGTGCCGTCGGCCAGGCAGTGTCGGCTGGTGACCCCCAGGGGGAGAGCCTTCTCTGTGGGAGCGCCTTCCCTCTGGAATGAGCTCCCCCCGGAGCTTCGCATAATCCCTGACCTCCGGTCCTTCTGATGCGACCCTAAAAAGTTGGCTTTTCCAGCAAGCCGGCCTGGCCTGTTAATTTTAATTTTAACTTATTTTAAATGTATTATTTTTTTAAAATTCGGTTTGTTTTTTTGGATATGGATTTAATCTTTTTTAACTTTTGGGATGTGTGTTTTTTTAATGTTGTACGCCGCCCTGAGTCCTTTTGGAGAAGGGCGGCATATAAATCCAAATAAACCAAACCAAACCAAACCCACCCAGTTATGCAGAAAGAAGATGATTGGTCTACTTTACTCTATTTGCATTAGTCACAGGAGGCTCGCTTTCACTACTACTGTTCAACATTGCACTAATTCCACTGACAATAATCCTATAAAACACAAAACTGGGGTATCAAATCTCAAGCCAGAATGACATGATAAACCATCTACTGTACATGGACAACTTAAAACTTTCTTCAAAAAGCCCCACTGAACTTAAATCAATACTCAATACAGTTTAGTTGTTCAGCAGCAACATCAGAATGAACTTTGGACTTGAAAAATGTGCTATATAATCCACGCAGCCCCACTGAACTTAAATCAATACTCAATACAGTTTAGTTGTTCAGCAGCAACATCAGAATGAACTTTGGACTTGAAAAATGTGCTATATAATCCACGCAGCAAGGAAAAATGGAAAAAAATAGAAGGAATAGAACTGGGAAATGGAAGTATCATGAAAGTATTAGCAAAGTATGATGGTTACAAATAACTAGGCACATTGGAAACAGATAACATCTTAAATGGAAAAGCCAAAAAGTCAACCCCAAAAGAATACATCAGGAGGGTCCGCAAAATATTAAAATAAAAACTGAATGCTGGAAACATAATTAAAGCCATTAATACATGGGCAGTTCCAGTGATACGCTACTGGAATCATCAAAACTGGAAAACCTGGACTGGAAAACATGTAAATTATTGAATATGCATCATGCTTTATACCCATGAAGGTTGTACCTGACAAGAAAAATAGGGGGCATGGGGCTATTGCAAATCCATCAAACTGTAGAAGAATAAAAACAAAGTTTGAATGACGATGTGAGCCAAAGTACAGAAAAATTGCTGCAGGCTGTAAAAATGGAGAACATTATTAAAACAACAGAAACAAAGATAGAATATAAGGAAAATTAGATAGATAGATTAAAGAGATGGAAAACCAAAGCTTTGTATGGACAGCACTTGAAAAACATTGAAGGAAAATGTGATAACAACTTGACATGAACATGGCTTAAGATGGGAACCATCAAGAAAGAAACGGAAGGTTTAATACTTGCTGCTCAAGAACAAGCACTACAAACTAATGCCATGAAAGCGAAGATACAAAAATCCACTGACAATCCAAACTGCCAACTCTACAACAACGAAGTTGAAAGTGTTTCACATTTAATATGTAAGTGAAGCAAAATTGCACAAACTGATTACAAAGCTAGACATGACCGAGTTGCTAAATTAATCCACTGGTCATTATGTAAAAAATACCACTTGCCTGCATCCAAAAAGTCATGGGAACATAAAGTGGAAAAAGTTGTTGAAAATAAGAAGGTGAAGATGTTGTGGGACTTTTGAATACAGATAGACCATTATTTGGAACACAACATGCCATATATCACAGTTGTCGAAAACTGAAGCGTACAATTTATTGATATCGCTGTACCAGGAAATGCCAGAGTTGAAGAAAAATCTCTGGGGAAAAAATCACAAAAAATTGCAACCTGGCCATCGAAATCACACGATTATGGATGAAATATGTGACAGTGATATCCATTATCATTGGGGCACTTGGCACCATGTCTAAGAATTTTACAAAGTACATCAAGAAATTGCAGCTTCCTACAATAACACTAGCGGAACTGCAAAAGACTGACCTACTCAGAACAACATACATTTTAAGAAGATACTTGGTCGATACCTAGGATACTGGCAGCAACCCGTATCAACCATCAAAAATGTATTTGTGATACATTTTTAAATGTTCAGTTGACTGAGTTTCATGTTTAATTTATAAAAGTTATAATGATAATAATAATATAAAAACTATAAGCTTTACCCAGTCATGTTTTAGTTTTTTGAACATTGGGTTTATACTTTCACAAAAATGTTTTCACAATCATAACGCGCCTATTTCTTGTAAAATAAAATGTAGACCCTTAATCAGTTTCTGCATCACGATCACCATTTTGCAATTTGTTGCAAGGGAGGGAGGGAGGCTTTGAACTTGCAATTTCCTATCAACTTCTGCACTGAGTTTCTCTGTGCAAGCTTTCTACAAGCAAAATAAATGGGGTAACAGCAGAAATTAAAAGGAGGAGAGAGGGAAGGAGAGTTGAGGGGTAATCTACTTTTTTTACTGGAGGTTATTTTTTAGTTCATTTCCATTGGACTCAAGGGGATGGTAGAGGACAGGAAGGCCTGGAGGAACGTTGTCCATGGATCAGACACAACTTCATGACTAACAACAACATTTTTTTTACTTCAGACATAGTAGGGCGGCGCCTAGGAGTAGAGCCTTCTCTGTGATGGGCCCAACCCTCTGGAATGACCTCCCCCCCAATATCAGAACTACCACCGACCTCCGCTCCTTCCGACAAAAACTTAAGACTCACCTGTTCCAATTAGCTGGCCTGGCCCATTTATAGTCCCATTTATACCTCCTGGCAAATATTTTACCCTGGGATAGTTTTTAGGGGTGTTTTTTTTAAAATGTATTTTAAATTTTTTAAATTTTAAATCTAACTTTAACTATTGTACAGTAAACTATTGCTACCTCCTCCAGCCACATCTATATTTATTTTATATTTATATTATGTATATCTACTGTTTTTAATATGACTGTACACCGCCCCGAGTCCCTTCTGGGAGAGGGGCGATCTAGAAATCAAATAAAAGTTAAAAAGTTAAGTTAAAGTTAAGGGTTTCTTATTCTTATCTTACTTTTTTACTAATTACTTTGGGTTTATATTATAACATAGAACAAACACATAGGAATATTCTACCTCTATTTTGTTTAGAGGTGAATGGAATAGACCCATGATGGCGAACCTAGGGCATGCATGCCACAGGTGGCACGTGGAGCCATTTGCCAGGGCATGTGAGGTGTTGCCCTGTCAGCTGGTCAGCGCGCATGCATGCGCTGGCCAGCTTACTTCGGCCTTCTTTTGAGGCCATTTTTCTCCCTCCGGAGTGTGAAAAACCTGTCATACAGGCAAACCAGAAGTTCAGGAACGTACTTTCAGTTTGCTCGTAGGGCTGGTTTTAGCCCTCTGGAGCATCCAGGAGGCTTCAGGAGGCTTCCCTGAAAGCTCCGGAGGGCAAAAAGTACCCTACGAGTAAACTGGAAGTCACTTCCAGTTTGCTCATAGGACCAGTTTTAGCCCTCTGGAGCATTCAGGACCCTTCAGGAGGCTTCCCTGAAGGCTTCAGAGGGCTAAAACCGACCTTACGAACTGACCTCCTGAACTTCCGCTTTGCCTGTACGGCCAGTGTTTTGTGCTCCAGAGGCTTTAGGGAAGCTCCTGAAGCCTCTGGAGGGCCTCCGGGGGACAGGGAGGTTGTTTTCACCCTCCTCAGGCTCTAGAGCCTGGGGAGGGCAAAAAAAAGCATGCCAAAAATGGGGAGGAGCACTGCTTGTTTGAGCATGCATTGTGGAGCCATGCACATAGCATTATGGGTGTGGCATGCCTGTGCACAACCCCCCTGTGCCCCCCCCCGCTTTTGGCACACGAGCCAAAAAAGGTTTGTCATCACTGGAAGAGACTGTCTGCAGTAAGATGTCTGGTACCCTCATATCTTACATGTTTGCTCACAGACATGTAAAATATTTCTCAGTCTGTGGGAAAAAAGAAGAAGAACCCTAAGATCAATTCCTAAATTACTAAAGGCACAGGAGTCCTGCCAAAATAACAGGCAGAACAGCTTTTTGCAACAATCCTACATTTCCCCACAGCAGCGCATTTTCCACCTTTCTTAAAATTGTAGGCAGAAAATTCCCACAAATGCATTGCACGCTAACATAAGCAACCCTAATGGAGGGGTGCAGCTGTAGAAAGTAAGACTGTCTCAGGAGAAAAGAACATCTGATTCCTGTGTTCAAGCCATGATTTGTCATAATTGTGATGATTATGGTTTACAGCTCATGAAAACCCCAAATCCACAATCTCAGAAAATTAGAAGATTGTGAAAAGGTGCAATATTCTAGGCTCAAAGTGTCCCACTCTAATCAGCTAATTAAGTCATAACACCTGCAAAGGGTTCCTGAGCCTTTAAATGGTCACTCTGTCTGGTTCAGTAGGAATCACAATCATGGGAAAGACTGCTGACCTGACAGTTGTGCAGAAAACCATCATTGACACCCTCCAGAAGGAGGGAAAGCCTCAAAAGGCAATTGCAAAAGAAGTTGGATGTTCCCAAAGTGCTGTATCCAAGCACATTAATAGAAAGTTATGTGGAAGGGAAAAGTGTGGGGGGGGGGGAAAGATGCACAAGCAGCAGGGATGACCTCAGCCTGGAGAGGATTGTCAGGAAAAGGCCATTCAAAAGTGTTGGGGACTTTCACAAGGAGTGGACTGAGGCTGGAGTCAGTGCATCAAGAGCCACCACACAGAGACGGATCCTGGACATGGGCTTCAAATGTCATATTCCTCTTGTCAAGCCGCTCCTGAACAACAAACAACGTCAGAAGCATCTTACCTGGGCTAAAGAAAAACAGA
The DNA here is from genome assembly GCF_964273705.1 of Natrix helvetica. Lineage (NCBI taxonomy): Eukaryota > Metazoa > Chordata > Lepidosauria > Squamata > Natricidae > Natrix > Natrix helvetica. The sequence goes on from NC_138548.1 coordinate 281,718,073, forward strand.
CCTGGTCTGTTGCTCAGTGGTCCAAAGTCCTCTTTTCTGATGAGAGCAATTTTTGCATCTCATTTGGAAACTAAGGACCCGGAGTATGGAGGAAGAATGGAGAGGCACACATTGCAAGGTGTTTGAAGTCCAGTGTGAAGTTTCCATAGTCTGTGTTGATTTGGGGAGCCATGTCATCTGCTGGTGTTGGTCCACTGTGCTTCATTAAGTCCAGGGTTAACACAGCCATCTACCAAGGGATTTTGGAGCACTTCTGCAGATGAGCTTTATGGGAATGCTGACTTCATTTTCCAGCAGCCCACACTGCCAAAAGCACCAAAATTTGATTCAATGGCCATGGTATTACTGTGCTTAATAGGCCAGCAAACTCGCATGACCTGAACCCCATAGAGAATCTATGGGGCATTGCCAAGAGAAAGATGAGAGACATGACACCGAACAATGCAGAAGAGCTGAAAGCCGCTATTGAAGCATCCTGGTCTTTCATAACACCTCAGCAGGAGAGGACTTCCAGTTTCCAAAGACGACGGATGTTGGTCTGCTGTTTGCTTCTCTGGTGGGCTCCTTTTAGGAGCACAGGGGGCCTTGGAGGGACCATCTGCCATGGGGCGGCTTGCTGGAACCCTCCGGATAGGCGGCAGCCATGGGGGAGTCTCCAGTTTCGTCTTAGGAGCCGGGGACCGTAGGGGGTGCATAACAACACCTTCGCTGAATGGATTCCAGAAGGAAAGAGTTAACTACATGCAGCGGCTGAAGTGCTAGAGGTGAGAAATTTGTTCCAATCTCCTTAATTGCTTTCAACTGATGAGTAGCGGCTTTTTTTACAAGTTGTGGATTCAATCTGTTTGAAGTAGGAAGATTGGAGGGGGGTTGTTTTTTTTCTTCTACCCCTCTCAGGCAAAGCGGCATTTGGACTGTCTCTCAATCTTGGAATGGAGATAGAGACCAAAAATTTAATTAGCCACTTGAACTAACTATGTGAAAAGATTTATATCATAATTACAAGAGCTGATTGCTGAGTCATTTTGAAAGTTTTATGGAAGTTTTTAATGTTCTGCTCCTGGTCTCCGGGAGGAGCCAAGATGGCCTTCTTCCTTCTTCTTCGCACTTATAAATGAAGTCTGCCTTTTGAAACTACCTTTGAAGAAAGTCTGGCTTTATATTATCCCCCCTGAAGGACTCTTGGAGCCTCTCCTATTACGTGGTCTTTCTGGATTTGGACTATTTGATTTCCTTTTTTTTTCTGAGTGACTTTCTGGCTTGGAACTGTGACAGAGGGTTAATTTTCACTTTTGGATTTGCCTGTCTTCTCGGACTCATTCGGCTGCATGCTTCACAGGTGCCATTTCTTTTGCAAAAGATATTTACTCTTTCTGAACTTAGACAATGGGGCCCAAAAAACCACCTATAGGCAAAGCAGCCTCGGCACCAACTTCTACTGTATCCAGTCCAACAATTCAACAGACAAAAATTTCATCTTTTTACAAGAAAAGACTGGAGAAAGTTCAAAGGATTTATCTGTTACTCAAATGTTTCAAGCTATTATGCAGGGTCAAAATAAGTTGAAAAAGGAGGTAGCAGATTTTAGAGATGAGCTTAAAATGTGCAGCAACAAATAACAGAAAATAAACAGAGAATTGGGGTGCTAGAGGAGGGTGCGGCTGGGGGAGGAGATTAAGACAGTCCAGAAGGGGAATATAGAAATGGAAAATTTTATGGCAAAGGTAGAACTTGAAAGAATGTCCTTCTTTCTCAGATTCCAGAACCTACCGGAGACAGAAGATGAAGATCTTAAGGATATTATGAGTACAATTTTAGCAGAATATATCAAAAGAGATAAAGAACAGTTCTAGTGGGATATGGATCTGGTTTATAGGATTAATTCAGCATATGCCAGAACACATAATGTTCCAAGGGAAGTACATGTTAAATTTCTTTGGAAGACCACGAGAGATGAGATTCTAGGGGCTCAGAGGGGGGGACCATTAAAATATAAAGATAAAGAAATTGCCATTCTTAAGCAAATTCCGAAAAAATAAGAGATAAGAGGAGGAAGTATTCCTCCTTATCAACGAAATTATATAATAAGGGAATTTGGTTTAGATGGTTATTGCCAGAAGGAATGCTGATCTTCTGGGAGGGAACAGAATTAGAATTAACACAGTCATGGAGGCAGAGGCCTTCATTAAAAAACAGTGCCCTACTGGAGGATGGAAATATAAGAAGTAGCGAAAAAGGCGACAAAGCACAAGACATGAAGGAGGGAGGGGCTGCGGTTCTTCCTGGGGACAAGGGGAAGGGAACAATAACGGAAAGACTCAGGTCACAAAAATAAATATATCTGGAATGTCATTTTAATTCTTGATATATTAGAAAGTGGCAAAAGAGATGATTGAACACATGGTTGATACAATGTATAATAAGATGCTTTTTCTGCTTATCTTTTATCTTTTTTTTTTCTTCTGTAAAAAGTTGTGAGAATTGGAGCGATTCCTACCTCTGGCATGATGGAGCTGCCCCCCCCCATTTTTTTTTATATCCACCTACCCTTTTCCCCAAAAAAACTTTAAAAACCAATAAAATTCTTTTGGAAACATAACACCTCAGCAGTGCCACAGGCTGATAGCTTCCATGCCACGCTGCATTGAGGCAGTAATTGCTGCAAAAGGAGCCCAAACCAAGTACTGAATACATATGCATGCTTATACTTTTCAGAGGTCTGATATTGTTCTATTTACAATCCTTGTTTTATTGATTGCATGTAATATTCTAATTTTCTGAGATTGTAGATTTGGGGTTTTCATGAGCTGTAATCCATAATCATCACAATTATGACAAATCACGGCTTGAACTATCTTGCTTTGCATGTAATGAGTCTTATCTCATATATTAGTTTCACCTTTTAAGTTGCATTACTGAAATGAATGAACTTTTGCACAATATTCTAATTTTTGGAGTGTCACCTGTATACAAAAAAAAAATCCCTTTCAATAGGAGCTCTGCCATCAACCTGCTCCAAGTCTTGGGAGGTTCTCTCAAAAGAAATACTTCCAGCCTTTATGAAAAGAAAGACCTCTGTTTGAAAGATCATTCCGTTCAACCTCGTGGTGGGTTTCATTTTTTTTACTACTGGTTCTGTGGTTGGGGCTAGATGGAGGAGGGGAATGTGACTGAGTGGTAGTGGCCAACTTGACATCACTCATGCACACACCTGCTCAGTTTTATAACCCCCCACCTAGCTACAGCCATATAACCGGCAAAAATGTCTGCCCGGGGTTCACTTCCCTTACCTCTCACTGCCACCCGCCCGCTCGCCGCTTTCCTGGGAAGGGCCTCGGGAAGCTTCGCTGAGTCATCCCAGAACTGCATGGAGGCTTCCCCACTGGGAAACCTGATCCACCGCTCTCATGAGGGCTCAGCCTGGATCTGCTGGGGCTTTAAGATGTGGACCTCACCCGTTGGGTAGCCATTTTGGAAGCATCACAGTTCAGCTTCACGTCTCCTGGCTCCCTTCTGAAATTAGGAAGCAACACTTCAACCCCAGGATGCCGCAGAAGCCCAGGCTGGGGTGCTTTGTGCAGGCTTGGCAACAGAAAGATCCCCAGCGTCCATTTATTCAAGCAGGGGTCCCTTCAAGTGGGGCCCAAACTGGCCACGGGGCAGATGGGGGGCCTCCCGCCACCTCCCACCTCAGGAGCTGGCGCATCTCATTGCAGGTGCCCAGGGTGGCCTCGACCCTGTCTCCCCACTGTTTCCAGCCCCACACAACCACCCCACCACCCCAGTGACCTGGGAACATTCCCAACTCCAGATGCTTCTTCATGCTCCATTGCAAGCTGCAGTTGGCCATTCAGGGGCCCTGCTTTCTCCTGGTACCCCTTCCTAGCCAGGAAACCCTCCAGGGCAGCCCCGCTACTCCGGCTGTGTCCAGGTGGGCACTGGGTCAGTCAGCAGCCCACGCGCCACCGCTACATGGGGATGCTCCAGCTGCCCCTTCATGCTTCATTGCAGTTGGCTCTTCAGCGGCCCCACTTTCCCCTGGTGCCTCTTCCTGGCTGGGAGACCATCCGGGGGCAGCACCACCACTCTGGCCATATCCAGGCATGCACTGAGTTGGTCAGCATCCCGTGCACAACCACCACGTGACTCCACCAACCTAGGGATGCTCCCAGCTCCGCTGAGCGGCCGCTCCTTCGCGCACCATTGCCGGCTGCAGTAGGCAGGAGGAGGCAGTTGTGTGGATGCACGTGGCTAAAGTGAGGCAGGACGAACGTCCAAGTGAACCAGTTCAGGGGCGTGGCCAGCTAGTCATCACTACTGGTTCAGCGACCCACTCTCAATTAGCACTACCGGTTCTCCCGAACCAGTCTGAACCGGGAGAAACCCATCTCTGCTTCAACCCCATTAATCTATAACATAGTAAAAATGCATTGTCTCTGAATTAGGTACACATTCCAGCATTGATTTGCAGTCCTTTTCTTTTAAGTATGGAACATATCATTTAAAGTCATTTGAATTTCACCCGGATCACGGGATCAGATTGTCTGAATATTGCTCATTATTGTAATTAAAATGCATGCTGAGAGAGCTTGCATTATCATACTTTCTCCTTTACATTAACAAACAGTTCAACATGGAGAAAAACAATCTGAATTCTCCAAACTTTCAACTTTTCATTATAATATTTAATATGTGTGCCAAAGGGCTCTCAGCTTTCCAAAAGAGAACCGAGTGTGCAGGTAAGGAGATAAGCATACAGAACCTGGCAGGCAGTTTTAGCAAATTTGATGCCGCTCATTTGGCCTTCTAAGCTATTTTCAAGAACCAGAAACATATCGTGCCTAAGGATACAAGTCATGCTTTTAATTTCACTAAATGAATAATGGTAGTTTTTTGCTGAGAGGCAGATCTACCAATAAATATTTATACAATTACATAAATATTACTCAAAAATAGATGGACAATTTATTGGCATCTGTGCAGCCTTAGCTTAGTCCCGACTATCTACTGAAGCTTCAATTGTCATCAGACTCAAATTTTAGCATTAAATTAAAGCAGCAGAATAATGTCTTGCCTTTTGCCTACTGTTCCATTCATTGCTCTGTAGTTGTAAATGCTCAATGAAAACAGAGCCAGAAATTATCATTTCAATTTATTTGAAGCACCAAAAGATAATATAGGTATTTTGATAAAGCACCACTTTAGTTTCAGTTAAAAAAAAAAGTGTTTTGCAGCACAAAGGAATATAAACTTTCAGCACTTTCAACTTTCAGCTGAAAAGAACTACATCTTTTTCCTCTAGAATTGTACATTTGCCAACCGGGGTACTCCACATCTCTGTCTGAGGCCCAGTACTCTTCAATAGTTTCATTAACAATTTAGATGAGGGAATAGAAAGGGAACTCATCAAATTTGCAGACAACACCAAGCTGGCAGGATATAAGCTTGAGATCCGGAAAGATCTTGACAGACTTGAATACTGGGCCCTATCTAATAAAATGAAATTAAATGGTGAGGAAAGTAATATTTTTACACTTAGGAAGGAAAACTAAATGTGCAGTTATAGATTAGGTGGAATAGCAGCATCTGGCTCAATAGCAGCATCTATATCCTAGTAGATAACCACATAAATAAGAGCCAGTAATGTGCTGCAACTGCCAAAAAAGCCAATGCAATCCTAAACTGCATTAGCAAAGGGATAGAATCAAGTGTTTCAAAGCGTTAGTACTGTACTGCTTTATAATGCCTTGGTAAGGCCAGACTTGGAATACTGCATCCAGTTTTGGTCACCATGATGTGGAGACTCTAGAAAGAGTGCAAAGAAGAGCAACAAAGATGATTAGGGGACTGGAGGCTAAAATATATGAAGAACGGTTGCAGGAACTGGGTATGTCTAGTGAAAACAAGGACTGGGGTGACATGACAGCAGTTTTCCAATATTTGAGGGGCTGCCACAAAGAAGAAGGGGCCAACCTATATTCCAAAGCACCAGAAGGCAGGTGATTCTTTCCAACTCTGTTATTCTGTGTGTGTTTGTGTGTGTGTGTGTGTGTAATTAATGTATGTATGTGTGTATATATGTGTGTGTGTGTGTGTGTGTGTGTATGTTTTCTGATGTTTTCGCGGGTGTTTGTATGTACGTCTTTGGTTGTTCGGGTTTTCTCCCGCGTGGAATTGGAAGTATATTCACGACGTTTCGATGAAGTCTCATTCATCATTTTCAGGCTGCTGCTTCCGGCTTGGTGCTTCCGGCTTGGTGCTTCCAGGAGCAATGTGAGATCTCAGCCGGTTCCTCTTTTTAACTGCCAGTGGGGGTTTGTGCTGATTGGGTGGGAGCTTGGCTGCATTCTGATTGGGTGGAGGTGTATTCTGATTGGTAGGGGGTTTGGCTGTGCTCTGATTGGATGGGAGTTTGGCTGTGCTCTGATTGGATGGGGGCGTGTTCTGTTTGGGTGGGGGTCTGGTTGTGCTTGTGTTAGTCTGAGTTGCAGAGGGATTTGAGCTGGTGAGCTGCGCTACTGTTGTTTGGCTTCGCGTTTGTGGTCGTGCCACATCTCCGTGGTGGGCATCAGTTTGCTTCATGTATGGGTTGGAGGGGCTTAAAGTGGCTAATAATGCAGCTGTGGTCTGGCTTCTGGTTTGTGGTCGGGCTTCTGGTTTGTGGTCATTATCGGTGTGGGTTTGGGCTTGCTTTTTGCGTGGATGTGTGATAGTGACATCCTGTGTGGTTTTCGTGAGTGTGGGTCTGGTATCATTCTTAGTGTTAGGGACTCGTTTGTCAGTGAGGGCGGGTTTCCAAATGGCTGGTAGGCAGGAGGTATCATCTCGTTTATTCATGCTGTGTGGTCGTTTTTCTATCTCAATAGCTTCTCTGATTATTCTGTTGTTATAGTGTTCAATTTTGGCAATAGTTCTGGTCTTTTTAAAGTCTATATCATGTCCTGTGGCTTTGAGGTGTTGGACCAGGGAAGAAGTTGGTTCCTCCTTTCTGACTGAGTTTTTGTGTTCTTCAATGCGTGCCTTTATTCTTCTGTTGGTTTGTCCGATGTATGTGGTGGGGCAGGTGGTGCATGGGATTTCATATACTCCTTGATTTTCTAACTCTATTTTGTCTTTGGGGTTTCTCAGGATGGTGGATATTTTTCGGTTTGTGTAGAATGCTGTCTTGATGTTGTGTTTGTGGAGGATCTTGCTGATTCTGTCTGTGGTGCCTTTTATGTATGGGAGGAGGGCTTTGCCGTTTTCTTGTTCACTGTCTTGGATTTTAGTGGGGTTTTCTTTTTGGATTAGGTTAGTGATATTGTTTCTTTGGAATCCGTTGGATGTTAGTACATTGGTGAGAGTGTGTAGTTCGGTTTTGAGGTGTTGTTCGTCAGCTAAGTGTTTTGTTCTGGAGATGAGTGTCTTGGCTACAGAGTTGATCTGTGCTGGGTGGTGGTGTGAGAGTGCGTGCAAATAGCGGTTTGTGTGTGTTTTCTTCTGGTAGATGGTGTGTCCTAGGGATCCATCGGATTTCTTATAGACTAAGACATCCAGGAAGGGGAGTTGGTTATTGGCTTCTGTTTCCATGGTGAACTGTATTTTGGGGTGTAGGCTGTTGAGGTGTGTGAGGAAGTTGTCCAGTTTATCTTTCCCGTGTGGCCAGATTATGAAGGTGTCATCTACATATCTGAGCCAGAGTTTGGGTTTGTGATCGGATTTTTCTAGAGCTTGGGTTTCAAAGTGTTCCATGTAGAGATTAGCAATGACAGGTGAGAGGGGTGATCCCATGGGTGCTCCTTCTATTTGTTTGTATTTTTGTCCGTTATAGATGAAGTATGTGTTGGAGAGGCAGTGGTTGGTCAGATCTAGGATATGTTTGTGGGGGTTGTATTTGTTTTGGATAGCTGTCAAGGCTTCTTTGATTGGTACTTGGGTGAAGAGTGATACGACATCGAAGCTCACGAGTAGGTCGCTGGGCTGTAAGTTTTGTTTCTTTATGATCTCTATGAACTGAAATGAGTTTTTTACGTGTGAGGTGATGGATTCTGCATAGGGCTGTAGTTGTTTGGCGAGAAATTTGGCTAGGTTTTGTAGAGGTGAGCCTATGGAGCTGACTATGGGTCTGAGTGGGGTTCCTTCTTTGTGTATCTTGGGGAGACCATAGAGCTTAGGGCATCTGGATGATTTTTCTCTGGGAATGATTTTTTGCTGGATCTCTTCGCTGATGGGGGAGGCTTTTATTTTGGATCTGGTGGTTTTTTCTAAGTAGGTGGTGGGATCCGTGCTTAGGGGTTTGTAAGTGGAGTCTTGGAGTAGGTTGGTTAATTTGGTTTGGTAGTCAGATGTGTTCATGACCACCGTGGTGTTCCCCTTGTCTGCTGGAAGGATTATTATGCTAGTGTCTTCTTTTAGGTTAAGTAGTGCTGTCTGTTCCTCTTTGGGTAAGTTGCTTTTGGGGGGCTTGCTGGTGCAGAGGATGTTGGTGATTTTGAGTCTGATTCTGTTAGCGTCATCGGGGTTGATTTTGGTCAGGCTGGTTTCAACTCCGCATATAATAGTTTCAGTGGGGATGTGTTTGGGAGCGACTGCAAAGTTGAATCCTCTGGCAAGGACATTGGTTTCAGCTTTGGTGAGGATCTTATCTGAGATGTTATGCACTGTTTGTTTCATGTGTGGATGTGAGGGGGGAGGGGTTTGTTTCTGGCGTTCCTTTAGTCTTCGGAGTTTATTGGTATGTGTGTCTGTCTTGAGGGTGGTCTGTGTTTCGGCTCTCCAGGTGGCGAGTTGTTTGGATTTGTCCCAAAGTGTAGGGTGGATCTTGTTGCTGAGTTTGAGGTGAAGTGTAAGGAGATTTTTGTTGATTCTGTCTAGGTGGAATCTTTTTGTGTGAAGTTCATTTCTGATTAGGCTGGTAGGCGGGAGGTATTTCCAGCCATTTGGAAACCCGCCCTCACTGACAAACGAGTCCCTGACACTAAGAATGATACCAGACCCACACTCACGAAAACCACACAGGATGTCACTATCACACATCCACGCAAAAAGCAAGCCCAAACCCACACCGATAATGACCACAAACCAGAAGCCTGACCACAAACCAGAAGCCAGACCACAGCTGCATTATTAGCCACTTTAAACCCCTCCAACCCATACATGAAGCAAACTGATGCCCACCACGGAGATGTGGCACGACCACAAACGCGAAGCCAAACAACAGTAACGCAGCTCACCAGCTCAAATCCCTCTGCAACTCAGACTAACACAAGCACAACCAGACCCCCACCCAAACAGAACACGCCCCCATCCAATCAGAGCACAGCCAAACTCCCATCCAATCAGAGCACAGCCAAACCCCCTACCAATCAGAATACACCTCCACCCAATCAGAATGCAGCCAAGCTCCCACCCAATCAGCACAAACCCCCACTGGCAGTTAAAAAGAGGAACCGGCTGAGATCTCACATTGCTCCTGGAAGCACCAAGCCGGAAGCACCAAGCCGGAAGCAGCAGCCTGAAGATGATGAATGAGACTTCATCGAAACGTCGTGAATATACTTCCAATTCCACGCGGGAGAAAACCCGAACAACCAAAGACGTACACACACACACACACACACACACACACACACACACACACACACATATATATATATATATATATATATATATATATATATAAATAATTTATCAGCACAAATTCAACACACACACACATGTGTGTGTGTGTGTCTGTGTGTGTGTATATCCACATAGGTTTCATACTGAATCTGTTTCTGTTTGTGGATAAACCAAGTTTTGAGCCAACTGTAGTTTTCCCAGTTCAGATAAGATGCCAAGGGATACTTTGTTTAAATCCATGTAATTAGATCTAGGATTAACCAAAAAAAAGACAGATTGTATATACATGAGGTTTTGTCCTATTGATAACTATAGACTTTTTAAAAAAGTCTATAGTTATCAATTTTTCTAAAAAAAATGCTTGCAACTATTTTTTTTTTAAAAAAAATAATGCTTGCAACTTTTGCCTGAAACTAGAAAACTTGTGTTAAAGAAGGCCCTCCAACAACCAGGTTTCTCTCCTTGATTGCTAAATAATGCATATTTGACAAAAGGGATTTATGGAGCCAAATCTTCTTGAATTAGGATTGGAAGCAAACCAGTTACTAAGGAAGTGCTCTTAATATTGTCATAATTTGTATAAGACCAGTATTATGAAAGATTTGGAATCACCTTTAGCGATAGCCCCTTGCATGACATAATCAAATAAGAAGTGATGGTATGAAACAACACCTTGTCCAAAACAGCAACTATAGCAGATAAACCAGCTGAAATTCATGGAAGATGTTCTTATTACCAATCTTTCCTCAAAGATCCTTGAACAGTGGAACTATAAGTGTGCAGCAGCCCCATGTGCTCCAAGAGGGCTTCCTATACTTATTTAATGTGTTAAATAAAGTAATGGAGGATGGAAAAATAGTTTTTCATTATCAGTTCTTTGGAAGGAAGACTTGGTGTCCATAGATAATGCTTTAATTAAAGTCCTTTATTTCTATTGTTGAAAAAAGAGTAGAATATAATACAGAAAACATAAGGTTGTACAAGTTTTAATAATAAAGGAAATGAATAACGAAGAATCTTTATCTTTTCCTGACAAATACTTTCAAAGAAGCTTTATTCCAATGTTTCTAAATTATTATTTCTGGAAACCCACTCTGGCCTTTTAATCAAAGGCATGGGTTTACTTCCCAAAGGCAGCATACCTATCATTTAATATACAGAGACAGAACGCCCCCCCTCCTCTTAAGCAGATGGGATAACTGTAAAGAAAGAGCAGTCTGTCCTAAGTCTATGATAGTTAAACGTTTGTACAAATGACTTGGATAAAAGAATAAATTATCCAAGATATGTACTTGGCCTTCCAGTGACACATATTGTACACAGTGTATGGAGTATACATAGTGTACAAGGTTTCACATTCAGAGTGATAATCTCACATTCAGAGATTATCTTGGAAAGTTGGCAGTACTGTACTAAAGTGGATGATGAGATGCCTACAAATTAATATAAAGTTGTATATACATTTAGGCACAAGTCAAAGGACCAAGTTTAGGATGAAAATAATTCTGGCTTCTGTATATATGGTTCCAGTGTCTTAATATCAACTGTCTAAGCATGAAATAATTGTGCAGGGTTGTTGCTGAAAAGCAAATACAAGTAAGTCCATGACTTATGCCCACAAATAGAACCACAATTTGCAATGTGAATCATTGCAGTCATTTTTGAATTAATGTGTTTTAAAATTAAGAGAGAGAGACAGATGTATTATTTTAATTAATCTGAAGGGCGTAACAGGACCAATGAAACAAACGAAACTATACTGATTGAAAATACCAGAATCATTTGCTGAAAATTGCTTTTTTTGTTAAGAATTAGAAAGAAATGTTCCTGAAACAACAGAACTTAGTGCCAGAACAGATGCATTCGTTAGAGGTGTTTAAATCAGAAGCCCAAACATCACCAGTTAATGCTGATAATCACTTATCCTGTAGTTGCAGTCCAGACCATGCATTGAGTAGAGAGTAAATTACAAATCTTGTAAGGATATTTTGCAAACTGAATGCAGAACAGAATGATTGTAGACACTAGCTGATTGGGATTCCATCAGGTGCATGTCTCTCTCTATATATATATATATATATATGTGTGTGTGTGTGTGTGTGTGTGTGTGTGTGTGTGTGTGTGTGTGTGTGGATATATTTATTTATTTATTTATTAGAATTTGTCAAATTCTAATTGACAAAATGGGTACAAGAATAAAAGAAAAAAATACAATGAAAGGGACAATAGTTACGTTAGTCCACTTATGCATGCCCCCTCTACTTAAGTATGAAGTAAGGTCCACAGAAGTCAATTTGTGACTGAGACAACTTGATCACGTAGAGCATTCCAGACTTTGACAACTCTGTTACAGAAATCATATTTTTTACACTCAAGTTTAGAACGATTTACATTGAGTTTAAAACAGTTGTTCAGGCATGTATTATTGCAATTTAAACAACAAAAGTGATTTACAAGTAAAACATTACTACGTATAATTTTGTATGCAATATCTAGGTCTGACCGCAAGCAATACTGTTCTAGGTTATCCAAACTTATCTAATTTATATATAAAAGTGTGTATAGTGTGTCATAATCCCTGGTATGCCCAAATATAGGAGGGAACACACTGTTTCCCTTTGTCAGTCTTTCGGCTCACTCCAGGAGACCATCCAGACAGAAAACCATATTTTTAATGTTGCCTTTGTTATATTTGTGTTGTATTGGTGCTGATAAATAAATAAAAGGAGACTAGTATAGATCTATTTCAAGCTATTTAGCTCTCATCAGCTAGCCATACCTTTACTGGGATTTGAACCTGGGCTGTATTACATATTAGGCAGAAGTGTTAGCCACTAAGCCACAGGCTCTCTCCCTTTATCAGCTAAGCCAAGGGGGAGAGCCTGTGGCTTAGTGGCTAACACATCTGCCTAATATGTAATACAGCCCAGGTTCAAATCCCAGTAAGGGTATGGCTAGCTGATGAGAGCAAAATACCTTGAAATAGATCTATACTAGTTTCCTTTTATTTATTTATCAGCACAAATACAACACACACACACACATAGAGATACACACTCTTATATATAATTTATGTGTGTGTATGTATGTGTGTGTGTGTGTGTATATATATATATATATATATATATATATATATATATATATATATATATATATATATATATATATATATATATATATATATATATATATATATATATATATATATATATATATACACACACACACACACATACATACATACATACAGAGAGAGAGAGAGAGAGAGAGAGAGAGAGAGAGAGATACGCACAGACATATTATATGGCTGCAATGATTGCTCTTTGGCTGCTAAGATGGTTCTTTGGCTTCCTACATAAAAGTCCATTTTTCCGGATATTCTGATACAATCTTTTAATTATATTGGCTCATGCAACCGAATTTGATTTGATTTTGATATATAATCCTTGTGACTACCACTTCTGTCCTTTGCTATGTTATCTCTCTTTCTTGCTCAGTTTTTAAACTATTTTTAAAAGTGCCTTGCACTAAATAAAAATCCAATTTGTACAACACAATGACATTCCTTGGGCTGTATAGAGATAGTTCAGGGACTATATTAGAATATGCAGTGAACGGAGATATTACATTGTAAGTTATTATGTGAAGCATGTCCATTAATTCATGGATTACTGTGTGAAGCATGGAGGAAAATCTTCTTTTGTATTTGAATAATGTTACTTAATTTTTTGAATGAACTCATGTGAAGAATAATAAAATGGCTTGGATATGTGAATTCTATCACTAAAGATAATGAAAAGCTGGAACATCTTTTCTGTCCTTTATCATAAATAATGGAGTCTGATGGCCACTAATCGCTTAGCAGAAATTGGTAACAAAAATTATATGTTCCCCAATAAACATGCATAACAGAAACGAATAGTAGATACATTTGTCTAGATGTCATGAAAAAACAGTAAAACCATTATTGCAGAGGGATGATTATTACAAAGGACCGTCACTAAATGAAGCAACGTAATTGTGATCCTATTCTGAAAAATCCAGGAATTTAACATTTCCTTTATTATTGCTTGGCAGAATACCTGCAATGAATATAATTATTGAATCTACAATCTTAATTCCTGTTTCAGACACTTACATTTGTCCTATTACTTCATGAGTATTTAGCTAAGAATTAGCTACTTGAGTATACATACATACTTTCCTAGTTAATTAAAGAAACTAGGACCAAGCAAATGATAAGCCAAAATAATAAGCAAAAGTATGGGAGGAATTCAGATGCACAAAATTGCTTTCCTGCATTTCAGTTAAAATGCATGAATTCATCAAAAGACATTTAGTAGTACAAATTAACTGAGTAAATTTTCATCTCTGAGGTGATGCAGTTTCTCCCTGTGTTTTGTTATTCATATTGACATCACAAATCTGTTATTTAAAGCTTACCTTTTGAAATTTGAACTTGAAAAGGGAATAAAATTCTGATCATTGATCCTTTTTTCTCCCATTCCTTGATCATCCAAGTTTTAAGGCATGAATAAAAATGTGTTTAAGAAATAGGAACATTAAGGACTTCAGAATTAGACTGACACTTGACTGCCGATTGGAAACTCTGTGTTTACTATTTCTGTGTCTGTTATTTCTGTCAAATATATTTGAAAGAAAAATCAACCACTTTAAATTATGCAAATTCAGTTTTCTTAAACTCAAATTAATTCAAAATTAATTTGAGTTTAAGAACTCGGTTTTCAGTTTTTGGCATAAAATAATATTTATTAGAGCTGAAATTAACACTGTTTGAATCCTAGAATCAAGAGTCTTATTCAATATTATGTAAATCTAGAATAAAATACTCAACTGTTGAGGTAAATTCCATATAATTTTTTTGGAAACAATATAGAAATTGTTTGCCTTTTTGTAATCCCCCCCCCCTCAATTTCCTGTCTTGGCTACAGTTTACAATTTCCAGGTAGGTCTCCCACCCAACAACTACCCAACTTCTTAGTTGTTCAAGGGCAGGTTGGTACTGTCACCTAGCAGGGTGCTGCATCAATTACAACAAACATTTTAATAGTATAACAATACAACTTGGATGTATTGGATTGGGATGTAAGGAATCAACAGGGAATTCTCTATGCTGTAAAAATCCTTTTAAATTCCTTTTACTTTGGAAATCAAGAACTGACTATTAAAATAATTATAAATGATGGAAAGCCTCCTTAGAATTGTTTTATATTAATGTGTTGATTGCATTGCAGGGATTATGGTCAGATCAGTACATGTTCTATAGCTGCTGGCAGTAACCATGTGGTTCTTAATGTTAACTGATAGATCTTAAGGAAACTGGAAGAACAGTATTTAATAATTGATGTTAGTGTAAGCTTATTGTTTATTTTTCCCATGACATGTAAAATGGTGCAATATAAGAAATTAATTTAATTCCTGTTGTAAGTTGCTATTTTTGCTATAACAATGCTGGCTGGAAAACTAAAGTTTAGCTTCTCAGCACTGGATGAAAAATTAACATCACATGACGAATGATTTAATTTAAGGTTGCTTTGTTCATGCTTGTTCTCTTTTTTAATTACATCATGTTCTAATGAATTACTTCCATCTATACAAATTTTATTCTGGACAGAATTATTTAATGTTTCAGTATTAAAGATTACAAATGCATACAGGCACTTACACACAACAGTGTGTGTATATGCTTTTGTGTACTTTTCTACCTCTTTATTTATAATGTCATATTTGAAATGCTTTAGTGCTTGCTACATGTTTAAGTAAACTTTAACAATAGAGAAGGGATTTAAAAATGCCATCGAACTGGAAAACATGAAACCTTACATTAAAAGATTTCCTACTGGTGTAGCAATAACTTTAAACTAAACCAAACAAGGTTATAAATTATATCCAGGGTCTTGTTCTAATAGCAGTGCTATTTTTTCCCCTACTGCTGTTTGATTGATGTCCTTTCTTGGAAGATCTAAAAGGTGATACCTATTACCAAAAAAACAAAATAGAAAAATCCCACTCATCACTGAGAAGCAACAGAAGATGGATTTGTGTCCAGATTGTACATCATAAATTATGTCTCCCATTTAGCCAAAATTCAAGCATAATAATAAATCTTGTGTTTCTGCTTTGTGTGTTCTTGATGCACTTTTACCCTTTGACCTGCTGCACAATTGCTGCTTGAAATTCAGTGGTCTTGGAATCAAAGTTTATTCTTCAGGTGGAAAACAAAAATAATCTTCGATAAGGCTATGCTTATGATGTTATCTGTCATCTAATTGCTGTCATTCTTTTTGCAGCTTGCACAGACAAGGAACTGCGAAATCTTGCATCCCGCCTAAAAGACTGGTTTGGCAGTCTTCATGAAGATGCGAATCGTGTCATCAAGCCAACAAGCTCAGATTCAGCACAAGGCAGTAAGATGACAAATCTGAGAATAAAATTTGAGATATATTCACAAGTTCAACAAGAATAGCAATGACAGCTATGTTTTTAAGTGACCCAATAATACCTTAGCACATCTTTCCATTCCTTTCATTATGGCTTCTTTTCATTATGTAGGGAAGCAGGGTTCATGTAGCCAGGACTGCCGTTTTAAATACATTTTGAAAATAAAATAGTTTCTTTATAATGGTATTGTATTCTCTTTCAGCCCCTAAGGATTCCAGGTTCTTACCCTCTAGGCTTAAATGAAAAAGCTGAATTAAATTTGGAAATTTAGAGAAATTAAACTATAACAAATAATGAGGAAGGATTCTAAAACAGAAGAACAATCCATTCATGGTATAACGTTGAGTAACTTGTCTTGCTACTTGTTACTTTCAACCTTATCAGCACGAATTAATCTGAGATGTACTTTCAAATTCACATAGTTGTGGGGACTAAGCTTTTAGGGAAGATGCAAAAGTATATTTCATAAATACTTTTGTGTCTTGATATGGATCAATGTATAAAATTCCCCCAATCTTTTCTGAATCTGTTTTGGGGAGTTATTTGGTAGGGCAGGGACAGAAAACAGAAAATAACTTTGCTTACAGTATCAAGCCCTGAAAGTTAAATACTGGAGGATATTAGGGTCAAAATCTTAGCTGTTGATGCTTCTGACAAGAATTTACAGGCTGTTACTGGACTCTTTTTCATAAAAGCATTAGAAGGGACTTGATGGATTCCATTGTAGCTAATGAAATGCATATGGAAAGACTACAATATGGACATGAGGAATTGTTTATCCGTGCTATTGTTTATAGTTTGTTATATTTATTATCTTTCCTGAATGGGGATTTTCTTTTCCTTTTCAATTTTGCAATTTATTTATTTATCATATGGCAACATATATGGACTAGCAATATATATTAACATTTCATCTACATTAGTAAAATATAAATGTTAAAAATATCTATGTTCAAATACCAATGTCTAGAGAATCTAACCATTGAAGCACAGCATCATTTATATTTTAAAGAATTAGATACAAGCCTTTGAGGTTGACTGGACTGAGAGAAAGTGAAAGTGAAACTCAAATTACCATTGAGTTTCCATGGTTGAGAATAGATTTCAGTTGGGGTTTCCCAAGTCATATTCCATCACCTTAATTGCTGCATCACTTCAACTCTTGTATTCAGAATGCGGTCATTTGTATTCAAAGGCATCCTGATGGTATTATATAGCCAATGTCTCAGTTAATATATTCACCTACACATACTACGTTTAGAGTTCACCAAATGACAAATAGAAAAACATTCCATAGAAATAAAAAGATATTAATTTCTGTCCACCAAAAATGTTGGTGGACAGAAATATATAGACTTTGTGAAATATATAGATTTAGAAAGAAAAAGGACAAGGAAATGAAATAGAGAATGACAACATTATAGTTAATAATAATAATAATAATAATAATAATAATAATAATAATAATAATAATAATAATTTTATTTGATTAGCCGCAACCCTCTCCCGAAGGACTCGGGGCGGCGTACAATCAAAACGGATAAAAATACACATAAGACAAACATATATACAAAAAGAACAGAGACATATACATATGTGCATGGAGGAGAGTTGTTAACTCCAGAGTAAAGAAGAAGAAAACAATGTGCTTCATTTTTATAAAGTCAGAATGTGTACAGGCTATCCTCTCATCTGAACGCTGGATTCTGAATTTTAATGCGACAAAATATCTCAAGTTACTCAGAGTTCAAAAATTATTGAGTATTGAAAAACCATTTCTACAGCTTCTAATAAATAGATTAAATTGAAATTTAAAGGTAAAGATTGCCCTCGGACATATGTGCTAGTCATTGCCGACTGTAGGGGGCAGTGCTCATCTCCGTTTCAAAGCCAAGGAGCTAGTGCTGTCCAAAGACATCTCTGTGGTCATGTGGCCAGCATGACTAAATGCCGAAGGTGCATGAAAATTGATATTTAGCCACCAAAAAAAAGTTCAGAACTTGGCGTAAGAACAGAATTAAAAGGTGACTAATTTGTGTGATTGGCTCAGCTGCTTCGATGGTTCATTACAGGTAGTCATCAACTTTCAACCATTCATCTAATGACCGTTTGAAGCTACAACAGAATTTAAAAAATGACTTATGGCCATTTTTCACACTTACAACTGTTGCAGCATAAATGCAGTTAAATTCTAGCTCACTGAGCGGGTTGAGTGAAGGACATGGATTATTGTCTGAAAATTGAGTCACGACAACTGGAGATATTTTCTTGTTGGTTTGAGATGCTTTGCTGCCCATTCAAGCAGCTTCTTCAATCTGAACAAGATGGTTAAGAGGAAATCTAAGTAGACAGAGAGTTGTTGGAATGTGCCTCCTCCTAAAACTAAAACTTATTCAGACTGAAGAAGCAGCTTGGATGAGAAACGTCTCAAACCAACAAGAAAATAAGTCCAGTTGCCATCGTTCAATTTCCAGACAATCCTTCCTGGATGATTGAGAATTTTCATCCATGACATGGAATATTGTTTTCTGAGAACTTTAGAACTTTGACTGAACAGCATATAAGGGCATCCTTATAAACACAAATCTGTAGACTACATAACAAGGGCGAGTTTCATACCACAGAGTGTCTCAATATTTTATTTATTAATCATATTTATATGGCTTCCCGATTTACAAGAAGCAACTCTGGATGAACTGTAGCAAGCAGTAAAACAGGAAATGTCATTGGAAAAATATAAGGCATAATTACACATAAACAAAGAGCACTGAACAAAGGGCAGGTAAGGCTCTAATTATAATCACCTGCCAAAAGACCCACAAAACCCTGATTGTGAACCAAAGCAAAGGGCAACATAAAAAGGCCTTTGGCAGCCCTGCTGCTTTCACACCAGCTGTATAGTAGACATCAGCGAGAAGAGAAATAAATCTGCCAGTCTGATATTCCTTTCTTTCAGCAGTGGGAAGCAGATTTTGCTGACCCTGTCAGCAACTTCCCAGCTATTCATGATAGACTTTATCAAACTTGGTCATTTTTTCAGTCTGAAGGTTTTTTAAAAAAATCACAAAAACCTATATGTTCCTGACACATTCTGAATTGGAAACATAACCTTAGCAAAATATCTTTTAAAACATACATTTGTTATGAAGCGTGCAGCCCATCTCTGTGAGCAAGTTACCTCTGAGATCTTCTCTGTACAAATGAAAAAAGGCAGGATAATTTTTTTTAAAAAAATGTTTCTTTTTGTGGAATGATGGGCAATGGAGAAAAGTTGGCTTCTCCCTTAAATCAGTGACCTAATCTAGAACCTGTATGTGTACCATAAGACTTTGCTATGCTTTTGGACACCTGTAATCTTTCAGATGAAAAGAATTGCATTTGTAATTATTCTTGCAATTTAAACATTCATGCAGCTATATCAAGTCTTTTACTCAGCAGACCTTTCACACAATGTTTGTACTTTTTCAGTTGAGATAAGGAGTAGAATCACATTATTCAGTGTACATGGTTTGCTTGTCTAAAATAGTACTTTTTAAACAAGATTTGGTATGTTTGCCACAGTGCAAAATCTGTACAATTATAAACCTGCACTCCATTCCATGCATTAATACATGAATTGTAGGTCATGGCAACTTGATTCAGATGTAGATCAAAGAACTTTTATATCCCTTCTGAACATACCGACTAAGGATAAAAATTTTATTTAGAATTTCAACTTATTCTGCTGGATGTATACAGATTCTTCATATACTGTATACACAGGAAGAACTGATTTGCAGTCACTTGTGGTACATATTAAGAGTACATTTATCATCTCAGTAATGTCTACATGAATGAGGCATAAGGCACTTTCTTCTTATGTTTAGCATTGACTTGTACTTTCTTTTACAATCTTCCCTGACATGAGTTGTCAGGATATGCTTGTAAATCTGTACTAAGCATATAATCCCCCACCTCCTGGTAAAGTGTTGTTTATATGGCTTTATGGTTTTTAAGCAAGGTTCAAACATTTACAGTGTTGGGAGTATATCATGGATATTATCATTAAATAGCTGGAGCACCTGTTGAGCATGAGAAGTTACGGAGGTGCTATTTTTATAACCAAAAATTGGTGAGGATGTGCTCTTCAATCTTCTAATTTCCTGGAGTGCTTTCTCTTACCACCATCCTTGTCATGTTTGTATTTTTCAGCATAGATGTGTCACATATCCAAGCCAAATGCTGCAGTCCTCCATCAGTTCTGTTTTATAAAAATGTCTGTAGGGCTCATGTGATACCTGGAAACATTACTGGAAATAAACATGTACTTGGAAATCAATATTTTGTTTCCTTTCTTAAATAAAGGAAATGAGTTGAGTTGAACTCAACTGAACAGAATTGAATTGAATATTTGGCCAAGTGTTATTAGACATACAAGGGATTTGTCTCCAGTGCAGAAGCTCTCAGTGTACATAGAAAGCAACAGAGTAATGATAATCACAATAATAATAATAATAACGCTGGTAAAAACAAACTTTTTTTTCTTTTTTAACAAAATGAGACATAGAACGAAGCACCATGAATACTACATTGAGGATTAACGTTTTAAAGTGACTTAAACATAATGGCAAATGATGGGTTAAACCTTCTTTTGGTGCATCACATGAGATATTAAAATGTTGTTATGAATGTAAATATTAAAAACAGTCAAAAAAGTAAAAATATTATAACTTGAAATGGGAATATTGACAAAGATTTAAGTACTAGCCTTCTTCTGTTACAGATAAATCTCTTTTCTTTCTTTCTTTGCAACCAAAAGAAGAGAAGTCAATTTTTGGATACCCAGAAAGAAGTAGCACAATCTGACAACTTGGCAGAATCAAAGACATGTCTTAAACTACTGTTCCTAGATTTAGTTGTGAGATCA
Organism: Natrix helvetica; assembly: GCF_964273705.1. Lineage (NCBI taxonomy): Eukaryota > Metazoa > Chordata > Lepidosauria > Squamata > Natricidae > Natrix > Natrix helvetica. Next base: position 281,739,041 of record NC_138548.1, read on the forward strand.
GTTCGTATTCCCTTTGTCTCTGTTTTGCTGCTACTGTAGTATATTTATTAATATTTGCTTTCTTTAGCTTTGTTCTGTTTTGTGAGCCATATGTCCAGAGTCTAAAAATTCCACACTCAAAAGCTTTGTATTCTACTTTATCCATAATTGTATTACCATTTTATTTTTAGTTTGTTTCCTCCCTATTGTTCTCATCTAGTGATTTTATCCTGTGGTGAAGGTTGTAATGAATACTCTGAGCTTCATTGCCTGCCGTTCAATGTGCTAATTGTTCTCTGCAGATTTAGAAATCAGGTGTTTCTCCACCCACTTTTGTCTCCATGAGTCACAGGACTAGAAATATGAGAATTAACATCTGTTCTTTGTGAATGCTATAGAAGATTCTATTCTGTACCAAATTTGTCTCCTCTAAAATGATTTTCTCCAAAATTATCTTATTGTCCTTGAATAGCTTTTAATGAGTGAGAATCTTGGGATGGACCTCATTCCAGATAATGGTCAACTCATTTATGATGAGCTGATTCACAAGAATCCCTTTTGAGGCTCCGGGAAGGGAGGGGGACTCTTCTGGATGCAAATCAATAATTCACTGAATTACAGTAAGGTTTATTGTTCCTTTTCAAGGCAATAATTTTTGTTTTACTCTCCTGTATTCAGTATATGTAATTTAATAACCTATGCATACATTTCTACACAAATTTTACAGTTTAATTGATTCTTTATTCTTTCCCTAATTGACGCAGGGAAAGCTACAGTATGCATTTCAAAATTGCAACTTTGATATGCTCACTCTCTTAGGCAGCTTTGGTATTACTTGGGCTTGTTTTAACCTGGACAGGAGGAGGAAAAGGGGGGGAAATAATTCTTTCCTAAACCTTTTGCACCAATAAGTCCCAGCGGTCTTTTTCATCAGTCCGGCTGCTCAGGAAATAGATCTCTGCTTGCTACTGAAAGGTCCTCAGTTGCAGATTTCTATCTAACTGTTCCTGGATTCATACATCATCTTCAGTCCACATAGCACATAAAAAACACCAACAATGCCTACGTCCTCTATTGCTTAATATATCTGCCCTATTCATATGCTCTCCCTAAGAGACAGGTGGGCCTAGTCTCAGGTATATTCTAATTAGACAAGACATGTTACATGCATTTGATAAATAGACCCTCCCAAAAAGCCCTTTAACTTTGAGGTCAATGTACAACTCTATCCCAATCAGAATATGTCACCATGCTTGCCTATGTCATCAGAAGAAGTTTTTTTTTATTTCTCCAGTGGGGATGGAGGAGAAGATAGAGAGATAGAGTGTGCGCTCAGCGAACCAGTTGTTAAACCAGTAGGATCCCATCCCTGCTGTCAAGTTATAGTGCATATAGTAAGTAAGTAAGTAATTGTAAATTGTAGAGTATTTTTAAAAAGAATTTACTATATATATAAAAAATTCCAAGCTTCAACTTTCCACAAATTCTACAACTCTAACGTGTGACCTTTTTCATTGTATCTTTGGCTGGAGTGTTCCACTGTTCTGTTAAACCAGGGGTCTCCAACCTTGGCAATGTTAAGACTTGTGGACTTCAACTCCCAGAATTTACTGGCTGAGGAATTCTGGGAGTTGAAGTCCACAAGTCTTGAAGTCGCCAAGGTTGGAGACTCCTGTGTTAAACTACAATGCTGTTTGTTATGCCAAAAAATAAGAAAAAGCTGTGTTATTAGTCTGTAGGATTAAGAAGTACAATCAGTTAAGTCATTATTTGCATTATAAGATCTTTGAAATGGGGCAGAATTGTCATTGGGATTTATTCATCTAAAATTACCTTGCAACATTTTTAGTGCAAAAAATGCTGTCTATATTAGTCTTAGTTCCTGAAAATAGGAAGCAGTGTCTAGCAATTGAGGTAGTTTTTCAAAGCCTGTAAGTTTTATGGCAGTATTTCCCATTATCATAGGCAAGTAAATAATTTTTAGAATACTCTCCTATACTATATAGAACTTACATTAAGTGAGTTATTCTTTGGGTGCATCACATTCCTCCTATTGCTTACATTTAGATAAATATCTTAGGCAGAATGCATTGCTTACTTAAAATTCAGGTTGTTTAGGAAGAATCAAGAAAATATATCTTCCATTTTTGTTCATGAAAAGTACAGGAAATTGTACCTTGCCTAATGTTGACATTAAAATTCACTTTTAATGCACTTGCAATTTTAAGTATCTCAGTAGATTATAGTCCTGGAAACATTTCCTAGCATTAACATTTTCAACAGCAATGTGCATTTTTCCTGCTATTTTTTTTTCTTAATTCTTTTCAAAGTGTCTATAAATCAAAATAAAGTAAATTTTCTAGAAGTTATGAAAAAATTGTAATTCTAGATAATGGACATTGTATTAAAACTAGTATTTCCAAAAATACAGTTAACATCTGTGTTCCATATCTGATCTTTGCAGTGCATCATGACAGAAATATAGGTAGTCCTCAATTTACAAGAGTTTGTTTGGTGACTATTCAAAGTTACAACAGAAAAAAGTGACTTATGATCATTCTGCACACGACTGTTACAGCATCTCCATGGTCCAGTGGTGGGCTCCTACTGATTCGGACCGGCTCAGCCGAACCAGTAGTGGTTTGGCAATCTAGGTCATTGGAACCAGCAGCGACCCAGGCCTGCCACGCCCCCGAACCGGTTCTCCTACTATGGCGCCTTGTTGATTTTCGGTTCTGTGCATGAGTAGAACAATTTTCGTTGCACAAATTTATTTATTTTTTCATTTTTAAAACATTTTGCGCATGGGCAGACCTATTTATGTGCAAATGCACACGCATGTGGAGCAAAACTGCCCATGCACCAAACCAGCAGTAATGCTGGCAGCAACCCATCCTTGCCATGGTCGTGTGATCAGAATTCAGACACTTGACAACTAACTCATATTTATGATGGTTGCAGTGATCATCTTTTGTGATCTTCTGGGGAGCCTGATTTGCTTAACAACCATGTTACTAATTTAACGAATGCAATAATTCATGTAACAGTGGCAAGAAATATCATGAACCGGGGCAAAATTCACTTAGCAACTGCCTCACTTAGCAATGGAGATGTTGGGCTCAATTGCCATAAGCTGTAAGCTGTATGGTGCCACTTTTTACCTTAATATTTCCACATTAAAACGTACTGTATATTGAAACATTGTAGATAAGGGTGGTGCTTTATTCACATGGAATGCACTGTCTCTCTTACAGAAATAGCTAATTTCTGCCCATTTCTTCATCATCTTTCTTCTTATCCCACATTGTAATAAGGAAATCCCTTCCCTTTCAGTCCCATGATAGCAATCACAGCTGTTCTTATTCGTTTTAAAGGCAACTGCCCACTTCAACATAAAGGAGGCATAAATAGTACAGGTTTTTTTTAATGGTTTTATTTATTTATTTTATTTATTTTATTTTATTTCTTAGATTTTTAGACCGCCCCTCTCCCAAAAAGGGTTTGATTTGCTGATACATATTCCAATGGATTAGACCAGTCAGCCAAAATTCTAGGAATTCTAGGAATCCACACATCTTAAAGTTGCTGAAGGTAATTGGATTAGCCTATAAAATTGGCTTTGGCTGCATTTAAGAGATGTAGTTATGTCTTATCGTCACTCAATTTTCCTAGAATTCTGACTTCTCTCATAGCCTAGCCAAACCATGCAACTATTATATTAAATCTCTAGAATACTAGAAAAACAATAAACTGTGTACAGAATTGAAAATTGTTTTTATAGTAGCTATCGGTTTTATTATCAAATAAACCAGCTGATTAATTTAATAGCAATTACAGAGATTTTATTAGTGAATTAATCCTCTTAGTGTGTATTTATGGGAAGAAATGAGCAGGAAATGGAAATGACATCACTTTGTACATTGTGTAATTTTTATAGATAGAGAGATGGAAGATTAATATTGGACCTGGAATATGTAATAACCTTGTTTTTAATATGCAAAATGTCTCCTTTGGCAGAGAAGGCTAGAGAGAGGACATGTGAACACATTCATTTTAGATAAATTAAAAACATAAATTAACAGAGTATTATTATTATTATTGAAGTTTAAAATGTTGGTTATAGAAATTAGTTTGCACATTTTGGACCATTTCGTTTTAGATTACTTGAAATTATGCCCATTTAGAAATACCATGTTCCAGCTGACATCAGTTCTACAGACAAGTTCTAGGATAATTCTATAATATGCAGAGAGAGAGAGAGGGGGGTGGAGGTGAAGATGCTTACCGCTCACTCGGAAGGTTGAGAATTCAATCCTAGATGTTTCTCTATCAGGATTCAAAGAGAAAATATCTGTTGCGAACTCCATGTAGGCATTAGGAAAGCATCCGGCCAGTCCATGATGATCAGCTCCATTCAGTTGCCCCAACTCCACCCCGAATCAAAGGGATTAAAGGGTCATAAAAAGAAAAGAAAAAATGAAACCATATAAGCCTCTTTATTGAAATAAAATGCTCTTATGAGATCATCATAAGAAAGGACTGTTAGATCAGGGCAATGAGAGGACAGACTCAGGATCAAGATAACAACAGCTCTTTATTCACAGACAAGTATGTACAATCCAGCAACTGTGAGGTCAGACAGCTGTCCTTTTATAGGGAGCTGTCAGACCTCTCAACCAATCAGGTTAAACCTAGGCTTCCGCCTAAATGGAGGACTGGAGTGGAAACCACAGCAGCTTGTGTGGATATCTAACAAGGACTTTTCTGGTTTATGGAATAAATCGTATTAATAAATAATGATTGACCCATGCCCGTGGGCATCTTTGGGAAGAGCGAAAAGGAACAAACGGCATCTAGACTGTGATCATCACATAAATGAAATAAATTATATAGTGTGCATCATACATATGAAGTTACATTGATGCATAAAACATCATCACAGGCTGAACCAAGTTGTAAATGATTCCTTTCAGAATAAGCACAACAAAACTCTGTTGGAGTCACCCAAAAAACTAGCCAGCTCAGCATCCTTTTCCCCACCATTTCTGCTGCTTGTATTCCATGATATTATAAAGCATATTTATCAATAAAAAATAGAATGTTGTATATATTTAACAGAGAACAGTCTAAAATTAATAAATAAGTTTATAAACAACTTCTTGACTCACTTATACCTGATTCAAGAAATGTTCGCTGTTCAATAGTGAGTCAGACCTTTTTTTTCCTTGAAAGTTACTGAAGTTCATTTAGCTAACTGTGAACAAGAATTTGCACTATTTGATATATTTTTACTCAACCACATCACATGCTGCCAAAAAAAGGAGGATCATGGAACTGTTGCTCAGACCTCATCCGTCACATCTCTAGCTTATCTGTTAAATGCAGCCTGTTATAAAATAACATTAGTGTCTGCCAAAGTATCTTACCAAAGCCCCTTTTGATGATTCTTCTTCAATGTCAGTGATGAACCTCATCTGGGTTTGCCACTAATTCTTTTTGCAAGATGCCTTTTTGTTTCTAAAAATTAACATCTAGAATGGTAAGTACATTTTATAATGCCTTTCTAGTTTTCAGGTTACTTCAGCCCATGTGATAAGAATGGCCTTTACAACTGAAACATCGTATGGAAAATTCTGATACTGTGCATAATATTTACAAATGAGAATGCAATTCTTTCTTTTCTTTATCACTAGTGCTGATAATCCGGTGTTGCCCAGGTATTTTTTTATAGGGGAAAATATCTGGACCAAACATAATTTCTAACGTTGGATTTTCCCCCTTACCAGAGGGAGCCCCCTTGTGGAGTACTGTGAAGCTGTTACCATGGCAACTCTACTGCGCTGTAAAGTAGAAGCCACTTTGCGGCAGTACAGTGGAAGCCATTTTAAGGCACAACAAGCTGCATCATAAGAGAACACCCCCCCCCCAGGGGGTGTTAGGGTGTCTTACCCTGAGAGTATTTGTTTCCAGAGAGTAAGTCATCTGTATACCAAGTTTGGTTGAAATTGCTCAAGGTGTTCCAGTGTTCTACTATATATGATGATGATGATAAATTAACAGCTTGGATCTGGTGATGGGACTTTCTGAGAAGTGACCTACTACCTGGGTACCATGAGTTCAAAAGTCCTACCCACCTGAGATGACTTCCGGTTCCTGAAGGCGATGGATGTGTTGTCCGCCGCTCGTCTCCCCAGCTGTCTCCGTACGGAGCACAGGGGGCCCTGGAGGGGTTCTCTGCCGAAGGGTGGCTTGCTGAAGCCCCCCCCCGGAATTGGCGGCAGCCAGCGGGGGTGCTTTTCAGCTTCGCCTAGGAGCCGGGGAGCGGAGGGGGGGCAAGGGACAGCGTTGTGCTGTCCGCCCTTTTGCCGAATGGATCTGGAGGAGAGAGCGTACCTGGAGAAGTGCGGCTGGATCCTGGTGGTAGGGGACCCATCCTGAACTCTCTGATCATTTAAAAGAAAAGCAGCAGACTTTTGTAAGTTCTGTGTTCAACCTATTTGAATGAAGACTAGAGGGGGGTGTTTCTTCTACCCCCTCCTCAGATTAAGCGGCGTTTGAACGATCTCTCTTAGAAGAGAGAGAACAAAGGCTGACCTATGACTTCAGCTAGCCAATGGAGAAAGATCTTTATCACAACTGCTAGTAATAACTGTGGAGCTCTTTTTCCTTTAAAAGCTTTGATAAGAGATATCCGTTTTCTTTCTCCCTGTGGAAAGAGGAGTCAAGATGGCGCCCGCCCTTCTCTGTTTGTTTACTTATAAATGAAGTCTGCCCTTTGAAACTACCTTCAGCCTTATTACTCTCTCTGAGGGAAACTGAGACCCCTCCCTGAATGTGGCTCTTCTGAACTTTGACTATTTGATACCCTTCATTTGGTTTGCCTCGGTGCCTTGGAACTGTGAACTGTTGCTTTCGGCTTTGTTTTGCATTTTGGGATCAGCACAGCTGTGCAATCCTCAGACGCCATCTTCCTGGGGCCCAAGAAGCCATTGATGGGCAAGTCACACTTGACCCCCTCATCTGTCTCCTCCAGTCCTAGTATGCAACAAACAAAAATCACCTCACTGTTACAGCAAGAGGGGGCTGGAGAGGGACCAAAAGAATGATCTGTCTCTCAAATGTTTCAAGAACTTATGAGGGGTCAAAATGATTTGAAAAAAGAAATGACAGGTCTTAAAGAAGAATTCAGAGATGTTAAACATCATATTGCAGAAAATAAACAAAGGATTGTGGTGTTGGAGGAGGGAGCAGCTGGGTTGGGGGAAGAAATTAAAACAATCCGGAAGGGAAATGTAGACTTGGAAAACTTTTTGACAAAAATAGAATTTGAAAGAATGTCCTTTTTTCTTAGATTCCAGAACCTACCAGAGACAGAAAATGAGCAGATTATATTAAGAGAGATAAAAATCAGCTGTGGTGGGATATGGACTTAGTTTATAGGATAAATTCAGCATATGCTAGAAGTCATAATGTTCCAAGGGAGGTACATGTTAAATTTCTCAGGAGGACCACAAGGGACGAGGTGTTTGGGACCCAAAGGGAGAGACCATTGAAATATAAAGATGAAGAAATCACCATTCTTAAGCAGATTCCAAAAAAGATAAGAGAGAGAAGGAGGAAGTATTCCTCCTTATCAAAGAAATTATACAAGAAAGGGATTTGGTTTAGATGGTTATTGCCAGAAGGAATGTTGATCTTTTGGGAGGGAAACAGGATTAGAATTAATACAGTGCAGGAGGCAGAAGCCTTCATTAAAAAGAATTATCTCCTCCTAGAGGACGAACATAGCGAAGGTAGTGGAAGGGACAGTATGGTGCAAGATAAGAAGGAGGGGAGCTGAGGTCTCCTCTGGGACAGGGAGGAAAGAGCAATATTGAAAAGGCTCAGATCACAAAAATAAAAGCATTTGAAATAAATAGCAATTGGTGATATTCTAGAAAGTGACAAAGGAAAATGAATCAACACATGGTTGACAATATAGAATAACACCTTGTTTTCTGCTTATCTTTTATATTTTGTTTTTAAGATTGTAAAAATTGTGAGTGTTGGATGGGCTTCTATCACTAGTGTGGGAGCTGTCAAAATTTTTTGTATATCCCTATACCTTTCCCCATATATGTGTAAAAACCAATAAAAAATTTTGGAAAAAAAATCCTACCCACCTAGATACGTAACTATCGCAGAAAATAGTTTGATAAATTGTGTGCTATTCTTCTCAAAGAAGAACAAGCAAAGAGGTGCAAAAGAAAGTGAAATTTTAGTCCACTATGTCTTGAAATGAAGATGGGGAACTTGTCATATTTGGAGGTTATAGCCTGAGATCTTAAGAAGTTTGAAAGAGAAAAAGTGTAATTGCCTACTTTTCCTAGAAATGAAGGCTCATTTTATCACAGTTAATTCTCATCCATGTACACCTGAGGTTTTAAAACGATTCTGCCTCAAAATATATGCACGCCACTTATCTTTTCTTTTTAAAAAGAGAGAAGTGTTCACTAGCAGGTAGAATGCTGCTTTTTTGCTTCTAAAGCAAATGTTTTCAGAGATCAAATGTTTTTAAGGAAAGTGAAATTAATGGATATTAATGAATGTAATGCAGAAAACTAAGGTATCCTTAATGCTAGCTTTTGGTGTCAACGTTTAGATAATTTGAAGGTATTAGTGCTACTTCTGTTAAAATTGTGAGGGAGGAGAATGTGTATGACTCCTGTTTCAATTATAAATGCATTCTGCACTGTAATTTAATGATTTCTTTGAATCACTGAGGAAATATATGGTTCTTTGAAAACCAACATTCCTTAAGTATAATAAAATCACTTTATTTATTGAAGAGTGTTTCATTTATAGATGAACAATTAAACTAAAGGCTGATTGAAAAAGTATTTAACTGTGAGCTACATGCATCTTTATAAAACAATCATAATGCCATGATGCCAATTCTGTATCTACCATAGCTTCAACCCATGCATTTGATTTTCATTTAGTTCTGAACTAAGATCATGTTCCATTTTCTAGCAACTCAGGAAGGAAAAGACAATGTGAAATCCAATTTTACAACCATTATTTGTAAAATATGAGAATACAATGAATTAGAGTGAGATTTTTAAATATTTCTTTAGATATCTGTGTTTTCTTCTCAGCTAGAATTGTTTGTTCCTTCCTCCACAGGATTCGATACTAGCATATTACCTATCTGTAAGGATTCATTGGGCTGGATGTTCAACAAACTGGATATGAACTATGACCTTCTCCTTGATCACTCTGAGATCAATGCTATTTACCTGGATAAGTATGAACCATGCATTAAGCCTCTCTTCAACTCCTGTGACTCCTTCAAAGATGGAAAGCTTTCCAACAATGAGTGGTGTTACTGCTTTCAGAAGCCTGGAGGTAATTGACCAAATTCAACCTCAGAGAAAATGGATTACAAATCAGTATGCTATACTTTACTTCTAAATAAAATTAAGAGGAAAAGAAGTTGTGATGCTTTCTTTGGTATTTAGAACCATATTTCCACAATTACAACTGCTGTGGTATTTAATGGGAGGAACAAGCAAATTCTGGAATTAATTCTTTAAGAATTCATGCACAAACGGTTTGATGCCTCATCTATCTATTCATCTAGAGAGAAGTGTTCACATGTTAAGTGTCTAAGGATGCCAAAATCCAAATATCTAATACTTAAGTCTAGTGAATAGGAGTTGAGTTGCTGAAGGGTTTCAGGAGCAATGTTATAGCCTTCCAATGTGTACTACTATGTACAGAGCTGTCTCATTTCTTTAATTTTGTTTTTATTTATTTTTATAATATTTATTGTTACATCTTAATAAACTCAAACCAACTCTGGATGACTTTATGGGTTAAAACTCTTCAAGCTGTTCTGTCTCTCACCACATTAGACAATCCTAGTAAATACTTTTCTGCTTTCTATCTCATGTTTGTCAGCCTTTTCTTGATCTTCCATTCTCTTGTTGAATATTATCTTCTTTTCCATAGATGTATCTTCCCTCATGATGTCCCCAAAGTTTTATCTTGTCTTTTGATTTTGATTATCTTTTGTCTTGTGATTTGACTTCCAGTGAAGCACTCAGGCTTGATTTACTCAAGTATTAAGACATTGGTTCTCTTGACTTTCAAAGGAACGCAAAGCAGTTTTTCTGCCGCCGTAGGTCAGAGGAATTAATCTTTTTCCTCTCACATGATAAGCCATCCCTCACATCTGTACTTCATACAGGAGAAGACCAGCGAGTGGACCATTCTAGCTTTTGATTTAATTGAAATGTCCTGATTTTTCCTGCGAGTTATAATCCAAACCTTTTTGCTCATCATTGGTATTCTCTTTTGCACACTCCTCATTTTATCTGGCGCCTCAAACTTCTATCATCTAACTGTTAATCTTACATTCTTCTAACTTTCCAGTAGACATGATCTTTATTTTCTTGATATTCAAAGAAAGCCCTGCATTCTCACTCCCTTGCTTTAGCAATAGCAACAGCATTTGGACTTATATGCTGCTACATAGTGCTTTACAGTACTCTCTGAGCGGTTCACGATGTCAGCATATTGCCCCCAACAATCTGGGTTTTCATTTTACCAATTTTGGAAGAATGTATAGCTGTGTTAACTTTGAGACGGTCAGGCTCAAGCTCCTGGCAATGGGCAGAATTAGCCTGCAATACTGCATTCTAACCACAGTGCTACCAAGGCTTTACTTTTAGAATGATCAGTCTTAGTTCTTCTTCAGTTTCTGCCTCAGAATTATCTCAGCTCATTTATTTTCTCCTATTGATTTTGATACAATTTGTTGAAATTAAATTCTATTCTCATTGTGGTATCCTGATTATTATAGAGACTTGTTATCAGAAGAATCAGATCGTTGATTCTGAAGTCTGCTTATTCAATTGCCACTAATCTCTATATAAAGTGCTAATCTTTTCAGAAGGATTTTCAGCTATATCTTGCTGGCATGTGGTATTAAAGTTATTCTGTAATTCTTTTAAACCTCCTGTTTTATGGATTGGGATTTCCTCTTTTGACCATGTTTTTAATATATTAGCCAGCAGAGAGCTATCGTAATCTTTACTGTTTTCATACCAGTTTCATTTAAACACGCTATGGCAATTTTATACACAACTGGGGGCTTTCTAATTGATCGTTATTTTATAATAATCTGACTTTCTCCTCAAGCACGACCAATTTATCATAAACTTATTTTGTCTTGAATACAATTTTATCTAAGTTGGTTCTCTTGTACAATTTGTTCATTTATTCCTTCCACCTTTTTAAACAGTACTAGACAACCCATGATTCTTTGGGTCATTGTTTCAGATATATTTCCTTACCTAAATAGAAACAGGATGACTAAAGGTGGGCAAAATTGCAGTGGAAACAGGAGCAACTTCCAACTTCTTGCTGGCTTCCCCATTGACTTTTCCTGTGAGAAAGTGACAGAGAGCATTGGAAATGGCAATCATGCGACCGCAGTTGACACAGCAGCATGGAGGCATGGCAGCACTGAAGTAACCACAACTTTGCCAAATATCAATGCTGTGGGAGTAATGGGTCCCAGATTTGAGATATACTCCTTTAGTTAGCCCATTTGAGGTACATTGATTTAGAAAAAAGAAAATCCTGCATGATACATCATTTCACCCAATTAAAAGTTACAAAAACAGGAGAAATTTAGTGGTATATCAATTTTCCATCATTAAATCCTTTTCATGCGTGTTCCTTATGACATTAATATGAATTGAATTATTTCTGTGATTTCTTTAATTTTCCTAAACAAATCCCTTGTTCTTCCAGGTTATTTTCTTCTGTTTGTACTTCACATTTTTATATGCTTTCCAGCTTTATCTTTTGATTTCTTCCCTCAAAGGTCCAGGGTATTTGCCCCTGACCTCAAACTTATATTCCTCAGGAATATGGTACATCTCATTGAGATTTAATTCTTTGTAGTCTTGTTCAGTTTAAAGCATATTTCATTGATTAGCAGCTGACAGTCTGATCCACATTCAGCACCTTACAGTGTTTTACAAGTCAGCAGAGAATTTTCCCTTTTTCTGCTACATAAAATGTAATCTATTCCATTATTGTGTTGTTCATTTGGATATATTCAGTTACATAACTGTCATTTGGGTTTCTGAAAGAATGTGTTAGCCACAAAACCAACCATTTTCTGCACAGAAGCACCATCCGTTGCCTGTAGGTTCCCAATTCATGTTTTCAAATAGTTTTCAATGGAGATTTATTTTGGACTTTTGCATCAAGTTAATATTTATAGCTTTGCCCAATTCAAAGAAACCTTAAGTGGAATGCAGCATAAATATTCCTTTAGTCCTTTCCCCCACCTTTTGGCATAGCAATTAGTCCCATAACCAGTATACTTTCATTAACTTGACTTATAACTTTGTCTGCTCCCCCAAAGTAAAATGGATTAATAGAAGACCCCTGACTTTTCCCATACCCATATCTGCTTATTGCCACCTGTATCCCTTTGAGAAGGAGAACAAAAACATTTATTGATATGTAAAACCTATTTGAGATCAAGGAACAGCTTTTTTCCCAGATGAAAGGAAGCTTTTATGTAATACAGTAATTTAAGATCATTTTCCAGTGAGTGTCATGATGTCTGTTTTGGAGCTGGTTTTTCCTATCCAAAAACATAATTTCTGATATGGGAGTGTTTTTCTCTTTTCCTTTGATTGTTTCATTTACATTCTTCATTTAAAGACAACAAAGGAAGACTGAATGGGCAGCATCATAAAGACACCAGCCAGACAGTCTCTAATACATTCAAGGATAAATTTATCAAATTTAATATATTCTTTTGTATCTTTCTTTTTTTCCCATTTCATGATGTATTACTCTTTTTCATGCCATTCTGCTCTCTGTTAATATGTTTTATATGTTTTGAATCCTAATATTTCATTTTGAACAAAATGTTCCATTTTCATCCACATTTTTCCAATTTACTATTCTTTACTTTCTCCATATTTTTCTTGCTAGGATGCATTTTTGTATAAGCATAAACAAAGCTATTATTATATAAGCCCAAGACATTCACTCAGAATATTACATGGAATTAGAAATGTTTAGAGTATTCTGCAAAGGCTGGGAATCTGTTTCCACGTCCTCAGAAGCAGCTCTATATCAACATGACACCTTCTCCATCCCATCTGTTTTAGTAATAGTCTAAGCAGGAATAGCAGATGCTTTGGGGCTGCTTCTGAGAGAAATGGAGAACTATTCCCATCTGCAACAGATTTTTGCAAACTATCTAACAAAATTTCAGTCTTTGTAGACATTCAGCTTACAGGTAGGGAAGGAAGGCTCAGGAACAATGTATCTGAACATACCCACACCAAAAAGGACAGCCCTTCTCCATTGTAGGACCAAATGTGTAAATCATGCATGGTCTGCTACTCAACTACTACAAAACACACCATGTTCTATCACATGAGGATTTTGTTCCATTGATTAAGCAGCAGGACGCTCTGTAAATACCCTGAGAAATATAGATCCTTGGTCATCAGTTGCAATTAAATCTTCAGAAATGTTTCAGCTGCTATTAGTTTATAGCTTAGGCAATTACTTAAAATGTGGAAATTAATTGACAAGCCAGTGGTAAATTAACATCCTGTTTATATCAGGCTGATGAAGAGAAAGGTGGGGGGGAGTATTTAACAATAAAATGGCTCCCAAACACTATTTTTAAGCATAGCAGGTTGTGTCTTTTTTAATTAGTAAAGCTAATGTCGTGCATTTGTTCTGCTGTACTGTACAAGCATATGTAGTTCATTCATTCCCAGGTGAGCAATAGACTACACTGCCTGTCAATTGTGAAGCTAATCATTAGAGGGTCTATTCCTCACCATCTGGAAACTCATTCTCATGAATTATGTTTTAGGCCTCCCGTGCCAGAATGAGATGAACAGAATTCAAAAGATGGGCAAAGGGAAGAACTTGATGGGTAAGTTTAGCGATTTGCCTCTCACTCACTCAATTCATTTATTATTTAATAAATAATTATGATTAGAGCACCAGAAATGTATTTATTTGTTTTTATATGATCAGCTTTCTCATCCGAGCAGCAAACAAGTTAAAATAGAACAATATAAAACATAAAATGTACAAATGCTACACATTTAATTCAAAAGAAAAACATCAGACAGAATAAAAAATGTAACATACAATATAATATCAACCCACTTGGGCTTAACTAACTAATTCAAACGCCTGGGCAACAAACCAGATTTTCCAAGCTTTTCAGAAGGCAAGGAGCTTTGGAGCCAATCTGATCTCAACATCAGATATAGCCCAAGAACATTAGCCCCAAAGTAATCTAGACAAAGTTCAGTTCTTTATTTCCTGACACCATATATAGACAGGATCTTGCCAGACTAAACCTATGGTGCTAACCCAACTGATATATCCTGAAGATTCTTCAGGGCAGCTATCCTAAATCTCTTTCTCTTCCCACAATCCAACTCTGTAATGTGCCTCTCTTTTGTCTCACCCCATCCTTGGAATGTGCTTCCTCCTTCCTGGGAAACTGCTGCATTACTGTCCGTCGGCAAGGTGTTCTAAAAGACACAGTTCCTAGATTCCACAGGATGGCATTCTTTAATTGATGGAACCCAGATCTAATATAGCATATGATGTAATCAGTTCCTACTGAAATAGCAGTGGTCCTTGTTTTTTTCCACTTTATAAAATCACAAACAGAACTGAAGAGTAATATATGTAATTCCTGACTTCACATCTTTTTTTATAGCAAAAGGACATTGCTTTCTTGCCAAAATCTCAAATCTGGTCCACTACATTAAATTTACATTGGATATAATTAGATATACTTTCTTCTTATTGTTTTAGAAATCTAAAGCAAAAAAAAAAATCTAAAGCTACATTCACAATCACACTAACCTTAAAATAAGGCCTACTAAATTCAGTTGACCTTTCTGAATCAACATGCATAAATGGTACTTATTCATTTTTTTCTTCCTTAAAGTCTAAATTGTACTTTATAACAATATTATAATGATAGAAATATCAAGACATTAATAGATGGAACATCTTTGGAAGCTGAAGAATCCATCTGTTAAATTGCAGGATACTAATACTAATAATGAAGATTTAAAATCTGTAATTGCATTATCTTCTGTATTTAATCATCCATGATTAAAATAAAGTAAATTAGTAAAATCATTTGAAACTAATTGATTCAAATGAAAGCGGTATGAAATCCTTCCTTCCTTTGTTGCATTGTTTCAGCTTATTGATTAATCTCACTGATTATTTTGCATGCTATCTTGGTACCAAGCCCTATTTAAACCAATGGAATTATGTTTAAAAAGGATTGCATGGTTAATAGGACTGTGGCCACTTTGTAAATAATTGAGAAGACATTATTTGGATCTTGCACAACCATATTATCTCTCTGGTATATATCTTTAAAGCTACCTAGTTTATTTTTTAAAAAAAACAGCTGCCTTAACAATTTAAGAAAAAAGGACTTCTTTAGTGAATAGAAGAGAGATGCTGTGTTTATGTGTGATCGAAATAATTTCTTAATCATTTTGGAACCAAACACAGCCCCTTTAGTTAATTTCTGGTTAACTCACTCTCTATAACTGAAACGTTGAAGCAGAATAACAGAGTTGGACGTGTTCTAGTCCAACCTTTTAAAGCGATGGTCTTGCTTATTTATTTAATTTGATTTTGCCATCATCCAACTCCAAATTGATTTTGTTCAACTCACAATATGACAAAATAATATTTTTTTAGAGGCAATAATCAGTAAATGATGAACAACCAAATAACTTAGATAAATACATACAAAGTGCAGCCACCTAGTGCAAGGCCTGATAGAACGGTCAGCTCTTGGAGATCTTCCAGAGTATCATCACAGTGAAAATCATCTGATTATGAGCCACGGTGGTGCAGTGGTTAGAGTGCAGGCTACTTCTGCTGATTGCCATCTGCCTGCAATTTGGCAGTTCAAATCTTAACAGGCTCAAGTTGACTCATCCATCCTTCCGAAGTGGCTAAAATGAGGACCCTAATTGTTGGGGGCAATATGCTCTGACTGTTAAACTGCTTAAAGAGGGCTGTAAAGTGGTATATAAGTCTAAGTGCTATTGCTAACTCAGGGAGACCTCATTCCAAAAGGGAGGCAGCACTATAGAGTCATCCCAACAGGTGACAATGTTTAATTGGAGGGACTTGGTTGGCTCACTAGGATGGCTAGGCAGAAACCCCTGAGATAGGTGGTCCTTCAATAAAACTCTGTTAAAATCATTGGAGATTGGATAAACAATGAATCATTGAGATGAGTGAAAATGCTTTAAAATATCATTTCCAGGCAGCTTTAAATTAGCAATAGCACTCTTACACTTATATACTGCTCCATTGTGCTTTACAGCAATCTCTGAGAAGTTTATAAATGTCAGAATATTGTCCTCAAAAATCTGGATCGGCATTTTACTGACCTCAGAAGGATGAAAAGGTTGAGTCAACTTTGAGTCCTGTCAGGATTGAACCCCAGGCTGTGGGCAGAGTTTGCCTGCAATACTACACTTAATCACTGCACCACCAGGCTGCAATTCCCTTTTGTACACTTTTCTTTCTCTATCTTCCTACAACTGCCCTTCCCCATTTGTATCTGTAAAGCACACTTATTGATGTCTGTTGGCTAAATGGAATCCAATACATTCTTTAGGATTCAAAGGCAATACACTGGAACCAGGGGGAAATGCCAAAGAGGATATTTATGGAATGAATATTAAAAAAACAGAGAAATTTCAATCTATATTCCTTTAGCAGGATCCAAATCCCAAGAATGGTGACAGATGGATTCCCCCGGAACTGGGAATTCCATAACGGCCTTCAGGACTTTGGGGCTACACTGAGTTTTAAATTGTGTGGGATCTTTTGGCATCTACTCAGTCAGGCCATATAACCGAAAGCATCTGATAGCACACCTTAGTAGAATCCTTGCCACAAATATTTTTTTATTGAAGACAAGGTCTCTAGCAGATAGTACCTGGGGATGGTCTAATGGCATGCCTTATCAGGACCTTGGAAAGCCAGATATGTGACCCTTTGTTAATGAGAACATTGCTCTTAGGCAGCTATTGTTTCTCTTCCCTTGGCAGCTATTAGATTAAAGAGCTGGCGTTGTCCTCTTTATCTAAATGGTTACAAACAAGAATACAGATAAGGAGCAGACGAGAATGATTAACAACATGCAATCCACCCGACCTAAACTCATTTGTGGAGGAATTTGCAATGCAAAGCATGCCAAGTTACATGCAACGTGTCTAAATAATCCTTTCTGCACAAGTACTTCTGGTATATGTAAAGAACCAAGGGGGATCCATGCCACTAGTCCTCACAGTTTTCTGTGAGAACCAAAGCAGGACCATGAAAAAAAAAATCCACTCCATCCATTCTAAAAACTGCAATTTTGCAAAGTGAGATTACCTAGCAATAACATTTGTCATGAAAAGCAGTTGAACCCATTGAGGCAGAATTAGTGGCCAGAATAACTTTCCATGCATTTGGAAGCAAAATATAATTCAATTAGAATCGTGTATTCTGAATAAACTAATAACCCAAACTCTACTCCTATGGACATTGCCACAAACAATGGGATTTTTTTTCCCTTTTCTTTTATGCGTGTGAAGCCACGAGATGACTCTTAAATGTAATTTCCCCCTACTTACTAAAAGAAATGAATTGTGTCCTGCTCCCCCACCCTCCCAATAAAAATGCAACATCTATTATCTTGGTTTTGAGCACAAAGGAGTTAAATATTCGTGTCTATTGGGTCCTCGACTTTAATTTCATAATCTCATCTACTGAGCTTCCACTAATGCTAGTAGTTTGCTTCATGAAATTAAGATCTCTTTAATGTGTTTGGAAAAGAAAAAAGATATATTATTTTCACCACAACTGATTAAAATTACGCAAGAGAAAAAGGTAAAGACTCTTTAAGTTAATTGTGACTCCTCGTGACTAATTTGAGACATCTGTGTTATTTTCATGGCAGAGATGGTTTTTTCATTGGCTACTTCTAGGGTGATTTTTCAATTTGACATTGTAGCCTACAAAACTTTGGCTTTTCCTGGTGATCATCCCTCCATAAACTAGTTACTTCCAACCCTGCTTAGCATTTTTTTTAAAAAGAGCCTCCAAAAGTTGGCTTGGTACTATTATCAAAGCTGAACTCAGAACAGATATAGGAAGATTAATATACAGCTATTTATAAACTATGTTTGTAACTTTAAAAAAATTGGACAGTGACTGTAATATCTGCAATAGCTGAGAAAAAAATGCATTTATTTATAATGTATGAAATATTAGAGCGATTTCTCATTTCTCTGTCTCTTAGGCAAGTAATGGCATGGCATTTCAAATAATGCATTTTCTTCATTTTTTTCCTTCCATGGGAAATGGAGTGAAAATAGCCCTTTTGACATATACTCACACTTTGCAGACACGCTTCATGTATAGAATTGGTAAAAGAAGCTCATTTTTCATTATTGCTACCAGTAAATCAAGGAGCATCTATCTGACAAAAGAGTGAGGATTCCTCTACTGCCATCACCAAGTATCATTGGACATAATAAAAGCTGCTTCCCTGTGCTTGAAAGTGAAGCTAAGAATGGACATTACTACAGAGGCACCCATGAGGAATGAATCTAACTGATCTCCAGGGATAAGTAACTGGGGTTGTAGGAATGCCTTGAAGTCCATTATTGCTGTATCTGTTAAAGCTGACAACAGAAATAAGCCAATTTTCTTGGCAGGACCAATTAATTGAGTTGTTTATTATTGATTGATTGGTTGGATTTATTTAGATTCTTCTACCCTGCCACTACAGTAGGTTAAAGAAAGGACATTAAGAACTAACCTCAGGCTTCAAATAATTCTTTCCTCTCCTTATGTTTTTCAAGATTTTGGGTGGGGCAGGGGTGGGATTCAGCTGGTTCAGACCGGTTCGTGGGAACTGGTAGCTCCGATGATTAGCTGGGGAGCAAACTGGTTTGCTCCAACGATCACGTGGGCCCACCCGCCCGCCCCTGTGCTTTACTTACCTATATCCTCTCAGCTGATTCACGCGGCAGAGTGGATTGCCGCGCCTCAGTTGTTTTCCTCTCCAGAAGTAACGTGGAAGGTAGGTTTTGTTAAAACTGTGCATGCGTGCGAAGCGCATTTCAGGCGTGGACATGTGTGGAGTGCATGTGCGCGATGCACGCAATGACCAAATGGTTGTTAAACCATCAGGGTCCCATCCCTGGGGTGGAGGCCTGATTGTTTTCTGCCTGATACACAGGAAGGAGTCTAACTGGGCCAGATAGATTGAGCAAAAATATTTTCTTCTTTTTCACAGTTTTCTTCAGCAGAGATATAAAGTGACAAAAAAAATAACACAAACGTTATTTTTATGTTGAGTTTTCCGGTTTTGGCAGGTTAGCTAGATTAGTGTTAAGGAACAAAAGTATCTTATATCCTATGGAAAAGTGAGGTGGCATATTTGCCCAGCTAGTCAAAGACATCATGACGTTCCAGATTCCAAGAATCTCATGCCTGAAGAAAGAGCAGATGACTCAATTGCACAACTGGACACAATGAACTAAGCACTGTGATGGGACCTATTGACCCACTTGAGTTAAATTAAGAAAGTGTAATTAAGAAAAATGGCATTCTAGAGGGAGGAGAAACATTAAACATTGGAAATGGAGCAAGTGGAAAGATTAAAAACAGAAGTGTTGGAATAAGAGGTTTCTCAACTAAAAATGAACGGCTAAAGAATGGATTATTACTACTGCAACCAATCCACACTTCTAGAGACTCCTGTGGAAAATCCAGAATACAGGAAAAGAGAGGATTCTATCCTCTAAACTGGATGTTTGACTGGCCAGTATGGGGGGAAATCAGTTTATTTATATGTTAAGTTAATTGAACCCTTTGTTAAGGCCTATGAAATGGACAACTATGCACTATTTTTAAAAATGATGAAATCCCTGCAAGAATTGATGCCTGAAAGTCCTAGAAGAAATTTCAAGGCTCTATGGTGAAAGATGTCTGATTCCTTTAAAGCCTTCATTCATGGAATGGATATGACATATATCTGATGTAAACAGATAGAGCCGATACAATTAGGGAAATCAAAACACTGATGAAACTGAAACAGTTCATGGCTAACTACTCAACCATATTTAAGATCAAGCGTTTCTAATGATACTAAGAAACTTGAAAGACACTAATATATTGCTTCAAGACCACCAGGGGAAATGGTAATGTATCAAAGCAACCATCCCACGATATTCACAAGACTTAAGAGGAATTCTGGTTAAAGTCAGTCTAGGTCTTATACTATGTCAAGCACTAAAAATATTATATTATGCTACATTTTTCATCATACAACATTGCCCTTAGGGGTGGGGGCAGTCCTCAGCCATGGGTTACCTGATGGCTGGGAAGCTCCTATAACGTTCTTCTCTCGGACCCTATCCCCAGCTGAGAGAAAATATAGTCAATTAGACAAGGAGGCTTTGGCTCTGGTGGCTGGAATTTGACGATTCCACTAATATTTGTATGGTCACCATTTTGAATTAATCACTAACCATAAGCCCCTCCTAGGGTTGCTAGCCAGTGACCGAAAAACTTCCCAGATTCTCTCTCCCCAAATGACACAGTGGACTGTTTTTATTGCCGCCTATAGCTACTCTTTAATTTACTGACCAGGGAAACACATGCCCATGCTGATGCCCTTAGCTGATGCCCATTGCCAGCTACTGTCACTGATCCAGCACCAGCTAGCTCAGTCCTGCTCATACACGAACTCTTGGTGCCAGTGACTGCCAGGGATATTGCTAGGCATAGCTCAAGCAACCGGCTTCTCATGCAAGTCCTTGACTGGGTGAACAGGGGATGGCCACAAGGATCAGTGGACCCAGAATTCTGACCCTACAAACTTAGGCAGCATGAGCTATCAATGCAACAGGGATGCCTGTTGTGGGGTAATCAGGTCATCATCCCTGAACTATTGCAAACCACAATATTGACAACTTTGCACGAGGGTCACCCCCGGCACCATATGCATGAAAGCAATGGGCCACAGTTACGTGTAGTAGCCCAAATTGGATTGGGACATTACAAGATGGGTTGAGGGATGCCAGCATTGCCAGGAATCATGCCCATTGCCTCCCAAGGTCCCATTCAGGGAATGGGAAACATCCCGGGAGCCATGGTCAAGACTGCATATGGACTTGGCAAGCCCGTTCAAGGAACAAAACTTGTTAATACTGGTAGACGCATACACCAGGTGGTTAGAAGTCATTTTACTGCAGTCAACAACATCTGAGGTGATAAAAAGGGCGCTACAGAGGATATTCCCACCCATGGCCTCCCCAATGTGGTTGTATCAGATAATGAGCCCCATTCATCTCCGGCCACTTAGAATCGTTCTTGGCTAGTTTGGGAATTCAACACACCTTTACAGCCCCTTTCCACCCAGCCAGTAATGCCCTAGCAGAGCTCATGGTGCACATGGCTAAGGAAGCCCTGGGCCGAATGGAAGGGGAAGACTGGCAAGCCAAAATTGCACAATATTTATTAATACAACACGTGATACCTTGTTTTGACAACAACCAAAGCTCAGCTGAAGTTCTGATGGGTCAATGACTATGAACCACCCTTGATAGGTTACATCTGGGCTATGCCCCGAGAAAGGCACCAAATGACACACAGAAAATAAGAGCATTTGACATAGGGACCCTGGTATATGCCTGGAACTATGCAGGCCTCCCTTTGTGGCTACACAGGCAGATCGTAGATATTGCAGGCCCCTATTCCTATAAGGTTGTGCTAGAGGATGGAAGGTCTTGGAGACACCACATCTATCACCTATGGGGCTGGGAGATCACCACATGGAGCCAGGGCCTAGCAACACCACCACAGGAGGATGCAGCCTAGGAGACACCAAGACACATGATTACACTGGATGTCGAGGAAGGCGCAGGCTTACCAGGGGACATCTTGCCATTCCCGTGCAGTACGATGCCAGCCGACGATGTCTAGGAACCAGCCGAGACCCCAAAAGAAGAGCAGGAGCAGCCTCCGGCCTTGACCGCCGGAAGCACACTAAGACAATCCCGACAAATTAGGCAGCGGCCGCTTTACCTCGAGGACTGCGCATGCGCCTCACTGAGTG
This sequence comes from Natrix helvetica, assembly GCF_964273705.1. Classification (NCBI taxonomy): domain Eukaryota; kingdom Metazoa; phylum Chordata; class Lepidosauria; order Squamata; family Natricidae; genus Natrix; species Natrix helvetica. Next base: position 281,761,239 of record NC_138548.1, read on the forward strand.
GGAAGGAGTGCTGGGTCGCTAAGTCTCCACTCCCGTCCACCAGCTAGAGGGTGCCACCCCCTGTTCTGATTGGTTGAGCTGTTTGACAGCCTGGTATAAAAAGTGTGGGCTTGCTTGAACTCAGCTGTTGTCGACAGCTGAGAGGGCACTCTTAGCTGCTTTGACGGTAACCATTTGTTAGCAAATAAACGTGTTAGCCTTTTTTGCCTTGCCTCCATTCTGTAACCCCTCGTTCTCAGAACAGAACAATACCACTGTGAGCAAAGTTCCTGACAGACCCAGCATCCACATGTTTCAGACGTAGAGAAGTGACACTTGTCAAGAAACTCAAGTTTAAACCAGATTGAGTAAAAAAGTCTAAGGCAAGAATAATCGTCCAGTAAATTGTTTTCTAAAATCAATATGAATATAATCCATCCCTTCGGTGAGTCAATTTAGTACTATATGGAGGTCCAGTAGTCATCTGGAAAGATACTAGAGCCAGGATTTTCACAGGCACCACAAATGCAAATAAACTATTCTTGGAAAGCCAACCTTTGGTGGAAAGGCTGGAGAATGAAGTGGGACTTTGTATGGATGAAGGATCATCCCTGTGTTGTACCATTCTGGGATGATTTACTGTGATGGGTCTAATATGGTAGACCCTTCCACTAAGACAAAACTTGTACATCCTAAACATTCTTGTGAATAATTCCAGCAGTAGTTCTAAGGACTTAATAATTTTCTGATTCTTTCCAAGGTAGCATGCACTGCATACATCTATTGTTGAAAAAGACTGCATTGATTTGTGCTGTGTTTAATAATGAAATGGAAGACATGGCATTTGCGTGTGTGGGTGTGAGCGCGCGTGTGTGTGCGTTCATGTCTGAGCACACGCACGTGTGTAAGTTCATTTTAGTGATTCGTTTGGAGTAACAACAACTTGCTTCCAGAGTTTGTAAATGCTCCAACACTGGAGGTTTTTAAGAAGATGTTGGATAACCATTTGTCTGAAGTGGTGTAGGGTTTCCTGCCTAAGCAGGGGGTTGGAAGAAGACCTCCAAGGTCCCTTCCAATTCTGTTATTCTATATTCTAACCAGCTAGCACTACATGGCAGAATATTTGCTTAAGTATATCCAGCAAAATGAATGAAAAATGCACATCTGCAATATCCAATGCACTGTTCTTAAACAGATCTTGGGAGTTGCCAATAGTTGGGCTGAGTACTTAAGATGGCAAACTTTATTCCTTCATAAAATAAAATAATCCAGGTAAGCTTTGGCCTCCATTCAGACTGAATATGTGCCTTAGAAAAAAATATCTAATTTACCTAACAGGTATTGATTTGGGAATAAATAGGAGGCATGATAATTTTGATCTAGCTATGTAGAATCCAAAAGGAAAATTTAGAAAATCAATGCCAGGCTCAGGCTTATGACTTGACCTGGTCTTCATTTTGCTTGCTTCCAGGTGCCTTCATCCCCCGCTGCAATGAAGAAGGCTATTACAAAGCAACTCAGTGTCATGGAAGTACTGGCCAGTGCTGGTGTGTGGATAAGTATGGAAATGAGATTGCCGGCTCTAGGAAGCAAGGGACAGTAAGCTGTGGTGAGTAACATCAAACTTTCTGCAATAAAATAGGAATTAACTCTGTAATGCTTGCTAAGAAAGTACAACATAACAAAGATGAAATATACTGTATTAGGACAACCATTTTCACATTTTGTATTTATTAAACAGATGTGCTCATACAAAAAACATTTCTTTCTAAGCATGAAAGACAATATAAGATTGGTAAAAGTATCCAGTCTGCTTTTCCTGTGCGCTTAAAAGACAAGAGTTTATACTTACATAAAATATTTTGAAGGAGAGATTATTGGGGGTAGGATGTTTTGTATGAGGTTTAAAATAATATGATGCATTCTGTACCTGGGGGAGGGGGAGGAACCCACCTACAAATAAGGAATTTATCAGAGTTGCTTTAGGATTAGGCAATGCTTCAGAAATCATTCAGAAAAGATGCTTTGAAGGAACCACATATTTTTCTGGGCTACAGAAAAGCACATTTTTAGAATTGTAACTGAAGCATTGCACAAGCATCGTTGTCACTGAAATTTAATAAAAACGATTGCTGCTAACACTGCAACTTCACATATCCTTAGCTGCATATTGCAAATGTGACATCTCAAACCAGCAAATCCCACTAAGGGCTCACTCGACCTTGAGCGAAACCCAGAATCCACTGCCCACCATTGCTGGCCATGTCCTCTTCACTCTTCTGCCTCAATTGTTCTTTGTCAAATGAGATGCAAACAACACTAAAAAGAAATTCTGTTTGCCAAGTGCCAAGACAGTGATCAGGTGCCCAGGCAATTGGTTCTTTTCGATACAAAGGCAATAAGCACACCAGGGAATAAAAGGATTTCAAACCATGTTATTAAACTCAAGCAGACAGAGTTAAGAGCATAATATAAAAAGTATACCCATCAAGCAACATAATACCCAAATCTCTCATAAACTGCTAGAGCTCCTTAATAAGTATAGCAGAGATATCCCAAGGGCAACCAGATTCCACGTTACCCAGTGTTAGCTTCTGTGTAGAAACAAGCAACAATAGCAATAGACTTATATACCACTTCACAGTACTTTTACAGCCCTCCCTAAGCAGTTTACAGAGTCAGCATAGTGTCCCCAACAATCTGGGTCCTCATTTTAGCCACCTTGGAAGGCTGGAAGGCTGAGAGTCAACCTTGAGCCTGGTGAGATTCGATCTGCCAAAACTGCTGGCAACCGACAGTCAGCAGACGTTGCCTGCAGTACTGTATTCCAACCACTGTGCCACCGTGGCTCAATAAGCAAATGTTTTTTATCAAAACCTGGCATCATGTCTTCATAGCTCTGCTATGGTTATGAGACTGCAGGATCTGACCTTGGCTGGCTGACACATGACTCTCAAATGCAAACTGAGAGTCAGCAAGCAAGATTTAGTGCACAATGAGCTCTAAACTTCTAGACTTTTCTTGAGATGGAAGAAAAATCACAATATGTTACTAAACTCTCAAAATAACAATACAATACAATACAATACAATACAATACAATACAATGCAATACAATACAATACAATAGTAGAGTTGGAAGGTACCTTGGAGGCCTTCTAGTCCAACCCCCTGCCTAGGCAGGAAACCCTATACCGTTTCAGACAGATGGCTATCCAACATCTTCTTAAAGACTTCCAGTGTTGGGGCATTCACAACTTCTGGAGGCAAGCTGTTCCACTGATTAATTGTTCTCACTGTCAGGAAATTTCTCCTCAGTTCTAAGTTGCTTCTCTCCTTGATTAGTTTCCACCCATTGCTTCTTGTTCTACCCTCAGGTGCCTTGGAGAATAGTTTGACTCCCTCTTCTTTGTGGCAACCCCTGAGATATTGAAACATTGCTATCATGTCTCCCCTAGTCCTTCTTTCTCTTAAGCTAGACATACCCAGTTCTTGCAACCGTTCTTCATATGTTTTAGTTTCCAGTCCCCTAATCATCTTTGTTGGTCTTCTCAGCACTCTTTCTAGAATCTCCACATCTTTTTTACATCGTGGCGACCAGAACTGAATGCAATATTCCAAGTGTGGCCTTACCAAGGCATTATAAAGTGGTATTAACACTTCACGTGATCTTGATTCTATCCCTCTGTTGATGCAGCCTAGAACTGTGTTGGCTTTTTTGGCAGCTGCTGCACACTGCTGGCTCATATTTAAATGGTTGTCCACTAGAGCTCCAAGATCCCTCTCACAGTTACTACTATTGAGCACGGTACCACCTATACTGTACCTGTACCAATGGTGTTGTACATTGCCACTACAAACTCTTCTAGGAGTGCCACCTGGAGGATGGATAAAAGGCAGGCCAAGTGCAGTTTCTACAATTCCATACTCAAGTGAGGAAAATTAAAATGACACATTTCGGCTTTTGAGAAATGCAGTCCTGAAACTTTTATAAGGCAGTCTCTATTCAGAGACATTGATTCCTACACATGGAAGTCTGAGTCTGGAATTTCTTCTTTAAAATCAAAGCATGATCAGTCACAGAGTTTGAGTTTATTTAATTGTAAGATGACTAAATGTAAGTAAAGTTTAGACTTCAAGGACCCTTTTCCATTTTTTCTAGCTGCAAATACATTCTTTGCACCCTGTACATTTGCAATGGGAGCATTCTGTGTTGCAGAGTCTTCTGGATTTTTTTTTATTATTAAGGCACACTTTCAATTAAGAAAAGTGCAACCAGCCAGGAATAGTAGACAGGCTGACCGTCAGAAACGTTTGTCTGCTATTATTGATCTTTGCCGGGAACATCCACTCAGCTCCCAAGGCAAAATACATGTTTGAAAGCCAAATCTGTATACACCATGCAGCCAACTACTAAAGCGATAAACAAACCACATAATTATTTTAATGGAGAACCACACTACATTTCTTACTTTTATCTTCTTATCTGATTTGGTAGATAGGATCGCAATTGGAATATTTCTCATTCCATGCATATTACCTTAATTCGACAGTAGTGTTTAATGATGCTTGTGGGAGGTGTTTTGAGGCTTGCAATTTACTGAGACCACCAACTCATTTCAGATACCTTCGAATACTCATCAGATGGTGGTTTCTTTCAGTCACCATTGGCCTGGAATGGATTTGAACCAACTATTTAGAAATGTAAGGTTCTGTCTTCAGCTGTTGCTTCCTCCTGAAAACGCATGATTTGGGGGGTTCTGCCAGGACTGTATGCACTTATGAGTTCCCATTGTGATATGGTCCATTGTGGGGGGGGGGGAGAATGTCTAAAAATAAAACTGACAAGAAGAATGAGTGTAACTTAATGGATGAAACGGTTGACGTGCCAAGGCAGAAAACTGGGCTTAAATTATAGCTATGAATTCTTCCCTTTTTTCAGAAGAAGAGCAAGAAACCTCAGGGGATTTTGGTAGTGGTGGATCAGTGTTATTGTTGGATGACCTGGAAGAAGCACACGAAGCAGCAAAAAAGGACAAACAGAAGTTACATGTAAGAGCAACTAATGAGGACGACGAAGATGAAGATGATGATAAGGAGGATGAAATTGGGTATATATGGTAGTTCCCATAACTCTGAGGACTCATGTTTTGCACAATGTCACAAATCATTTTGTATCTCCACAGAGATAATGGAAACATCAGGCATCACACACAAAGTTCAGTCAATAACTGTATGGGCCTCCCAGTATGCACACTGATCTCCTTCCCAATTGGGCTTTCCTTTCACTTTACTGGTAGCCTCACCTCCACAGGCACACTGGAGATCAGCATGCAGAGCTGAATCTGTCACTAAAGTGAACTGGGAAGACTTTTTGCATGCGGTGCACCTTGTACACAGGGGGTAACTTTATACACACATGTGCACTTGGGTTCCTGTGGCCATCATACCGCCAGTAAGGACAACTCTCTCGCCACTTGATTTAATTTTATATGCTCTGTATTAATTTGGAAGACCGCTTTCCCTCTCAATTTCTCCTTCTCTTCAGCGTAACTGCATGCATTCTTCTCATTTGTTTTTCAGTTTTTTCCATAATTAACCTATTCACGCAGCATATCATTTTGAATGAAACAGTGACCACGGAAGGGAGGGACAGGGAGATAGTCCATAGTAAACTTCTTTCACACTATAGCTTCCGTGGTTTTCCTATGGCGGGTCCTTTTTCATTGTGCCGTTTGCTGTCAGCTACCCCACTCTGCTTTCTTTTCAGCAGCTAAGGCAGGTGATCTTTTTGTCTTGCTATGCAGAACCTGTAAGAAAAGATCAAATTGCTTTAGCGTTCTGGCTTGGCCAAATTATTTCATTTTATCTCTCCTCCTCATTTTGCCTGATGTTGTTTAGTGAAAGGAGAGCCAAATGCCAATAGTACTCAGTTAAAATTCTCCCCGCTGACTATGAGCGTAGAGGACAAGATCTCAGTTGACCTTTCAGCCCATTAATCAATTTTAGTTCAGTTTAAGTTAATGAAAGTGATGTTGACTTTAAAAATAAATTGTTGATTTGCATGCTTACACACGATGCTCACCTTTCGACTCCTAACAAGAGGAACCTCCTTTTCAACACAGAGCAGGAAGTCATGCTTCGCAAAGGCGTTTCTTTGCTTCTTGTTAGACTTTTTGCAGACTTGCAAGTCTCAAATTTGTTTTAATCAAGTTTGCGCTAATGCTATGCAAGCTTCTCTCTGCTTCCGGAATAGCATACCATTGGATTGCTGAAAATGCTCTCTTTTTTTTCCATTTACTCTAATGATTCCTCATAGGGAAGCACTGAAACTGTCAGAGGCACTAACCATCAAAAGTAATAAGCTGTCTTTCCTTTATTTAAAATTGTTAGTATTTATTTGCTTCATTTTAGAAGGAAAATATCCTTAGGCAGTTGTTTCCATGGTTAATATCATTCCTAGTTAACATCACAACGGAAACTTACACTCATGAACCAGAAAAAGTGTGGGATAGAATTATTCCATAAATGGTCCTGAATTATTCTGTATCCATAGCAGCATCTTATTGTACTCAATTGCCATTCATTGTGGGAAAATAGATGTGCTACTGCAGGCATTATAACAAGTGCCCATTTTTATCTTATTAGATGCCAGGAAATCAATAAGTCTTTTAAATTCTGCAAAAACTAAGGGCCATCTCTACTTTAGTCTGTCTTGATCCTCAGTCCTAACACTAAAGACAAATGCAAAAATGTTTGTATTCGAATGCAAATTTAAAAAGAAAGAAAAGTGTATATTAAAGATGCTATTCTTTGGTATAAATTTTTAATGTTTTTTCTAAATAACTACAAAATGGCATCTCCCCATAGATCATTGCTTATTCTACTACAACTTGGCTTATTTATGCCTTTTGTTTCTGGCGTGATGTAGTCTGAGTTGCTTTTAAACAAAAGTTATACAAAAAAGGCCTGAAAATGAATCCTTCAAAATAATAACAAATGCAAGAGTTTAATCCTGCAGTTTTCATCTTGTTTAAGTCCTCCTAGAGAGAGCAATCCAAATTAATTGACCATAAGAAAAGGTCTTCCCAGACAGAACCTTTTCTGAATTCACCACCACCACAAATATTTCTAGTATTTTAATGCACAGTTTGGGTTTTGATATTTGATTCCTAAGATTATTTGATATTTGCCTCCTAAGAAATCAAATTTCTATCTATCATCTACTGCGGAGCCCAATAAATAAATTAATATAGTAGCTTTGATTTTTTTTAAAGCAACACTTTATCTACAGCAACCCAAACTGTGATGTGTTCTGTTACATTTAATATGACATACAATGAAGCCATTGGGCTCTGCCCTAATTGCCATTTGGCCTCTACTTATAGCCAATAATGTCCATTGGAGGTTTGTACAGATCTCTCTAGCAAAGAAATATCAACTGTTACCTGATTTTCTTACCCAGCCCTAACCCTCTTTCCAACAAAAAAAAAGCCATGAAACTAATTTTGTTTAGAAGCGCTGCAACAGAAACGAGTAGCAGTTGATGGTAAAAGTTATACTGATGGCTACATCCAGCAAAAGGTACTGGGTCAAACCTTGGAGCATTGCAAAGCTGTTACATGTTGATATCACCTTCTCACCCCGAGTGCTGTAACATATCACACTTGTAAGGTACTTCCGAAAACCAAACCATGGGATTTTTTCCCAGACTCGTGCTTAAAGTTCTGTAAAATTAATGAGATTTGCTCCCAAAGACAAGTGATGTTAAGTGCATTGTACAATATGAATTGCACTGGCCACGGTCTTTAGATTTGGCTGCAGAGCTATTAAAGAAAAGTCAAAAGCCAGTTGGAAGCTGTAATATAATGCCCACTTTTCTATTCTACTGATTAAAGGTGAGGTTTCTGCTTAATAAAGCTCCTAGAAATCATCTTCCCTTTAGTTGCAATGAAATGCTGTTTGTCGTACACTGGAAAGTAGCTTACATTTAGCTTCATTTTCAACACAAACAATAACATGGGAGAAGCTTTTTGAAGGGGTTTGCATATGTGTATGTGCATGTTTGTTTGGTGTCCCCCTGTTGCTGAATATTGAATCAGTGATTTCTCCTACTTGACTAGCACCCACCTCTGCAACTCACAGGAAATTCTACTTAAATCCGACAATAAAATCCCCACTGATTTAAAATGGATGTACTAGACATGATTACTTTCATAAATAAAACAGCCCTAATCCGAAACTTGGAGGGAAAAATCCAAATTGGGAGATTTGACGGGTTTAAATGTAATGTTAACAGTACATTTCATCTGATTATAGACTTGTACAAAAACAGAGTTTGTTTATCTTCTTGTTTCTTCAAAATCTGTAATCCATCTGTTGATCCCACAGTCTTATGGTAATACAGTTTTCATTTGTATGTGGTACCTCTGTGCATTCAAAGTTCCCAACACATGGTGGTGTACAATTTGTTGAAGAGGTGTTTGAAATGTTTTCCCTGAAATATAATATCCTACACTAAACCATGGTAAAAGATGTGAACATTATAAAGGAGAAAGATGTGAACATTATAAAGGAGAAAGTCATTTCATATATGCTGAGTAGAAATGATGTGTAAGTGATAACCTCCTTAGTTTAAGAACACATATAAAATAAACTCTTAAGGATTTGCCCTGGTCCATCTTCATTTTGTCTGTATCTGCAAACTATAATCATTGTCCTCTTTGTGATTTCCTCTCATCTGATTCCCTGTTTGTCTAAAGCAAGGGGTGTCCACCCTTGGCAACTTTAAGACTAGTGGACTTCAAGTCTCGTGGAATGGCTGGCTGAGGAAATCTGGGAGTTGAAGTTCACAAATCTTAAAGTTGTCAAGATTGGACAGTCCTGGTTAGAGAAAACATTTTAAGCTTGGAAAGGGGGTAAGATTTCAAGGATGTGTTATAAACCACCATGGATTTATGTAATTTCAGGTGGGAAATTTGCAGGAACAATTACAGCTATAATTATATCAATTTATCAGCAGCATGTAAAAGAAAGGCCAAGGCTTGGTAGCCTCATGAAAGTAGAGCCAAAGAAACAGAATAGAGCTGTGCCTTTGGAGGAACTGAAAAATGGAAGCGTAATTTCCCAGTCATTGTCATGAGAAATAATTTGCTTCATTAGAAAACAGTAAACATAAACTTTGGGGAAAGGGACAAAAGGGCAAAACTTCACAGGATAATTTAAACAAGCCTTATAACCTATTATTCCTCTGCAAAACTGTGCAAAACTAGAACAAGTCCAAACACAAAGCCATGGCAGCATCTCTGTGTTTCCTATCAAGCCAGAGAATGCAGCAATTCATTTCTCATTAAACTGCTGAGGGGAATAATAATAACAATAATAATGTAACTACTATTTTGTCTTACCAAGCCAATAATAGGCCTCCTGTCCTAGCTTCTCTTTAAAAAAAATACTTTATAGCTTTTCATGGATTGAACTGCTACTGAACAAAAGATAACAATGGTGTTTGGCTATGCGTATAATCAGAAACACAAATTGGGTTATTTTGTACTACATTATATTCAGTTTTGATACAGTGATATGAACCAGCAGATGGTTCAAAGAGATTATAATCAACAGCAATCTATGTCGAAGACCAAGCCATATTGTGGACTTGTCTCTAAACATGCAGCTTCCATTCCATTGAATCATCTTTTTAGAAGATCTTATATGCTCCCTTTTAATATTCTCATTGTTTCTCATCCATGCTATTGTTGACACTATCAGTTTTTCCTGTAATTACCTATTGGAGTTTCCACTACTACCTCATATATCCCATCCCACCTACCCAGTTACAAGTTGATGCCCAAGTACCATCATTTTACCAGGAAGATCCTCATCTGCAAAAGGTGTATCTCTTCCATGTTGCTGCCTATCAGGATTTCTGCATTAGGACCCCTATTTGTGTCTGCCCAAATGATTCGTATATTTTCTGCCTTCTAGCTAGGAAATTCTAACCTCAGCAGATAAACATTTGCTCCAATGTGTATGTGCGTAGGGGGACAGTACTGAAAATCAACTAACTTTAGACATATTTGAAGAGCCACAATCTTCTATTCTAACATTTAATAACCTAAATGGTCCTGAACTTGGTTGCACCAGAAGATAGGGCAAAGTGTACCTACAGTATGTGAGCTTGGGAGGAAGCAAGTATTGCAGGTATATAAGTGGTATCCATTACGCTAAAGACTACAGCATCTAAGAACAAGAGGAAGAACAGTTTTAACTACTAGATCTCAGAGATTAGAATGTTGCTTACTTTCATCTGAAGCCCTCTTCTGTTCTCTAGTTCAGTGGCATCACCTGCTGGACCATAATTAAATAAAAGAAGCTCTGACATCACATTGATGTTTTTGGGGAGCCTGCTTCTTAGATAGAAGTGTAGAGAATTGAGGCCTTCCCTATTTCCAACCAACACTTAAAACACAAGGATATTCCAAAGATTTTTTTTCACTAATCATATTGGATTCTTGATTTGCACTGTGACAAGATTTTCCTTCCAAAAGGTGCAGTTTTAATTGCAATTTTCCAGGGATTATTATCAGAATAATTTTTAAAAACATGATGTAATATAATCTAATACATTATATAGAGGAGAACAGATGCATGTTGCCTAAATAGTGGCAATTAAGATTTGCCTAAATTGCCTAAATAGTGGTAATTAAGATTTACAATGAAATCTAAACTATGGCCATAGACAATTAATGCTATATATTGTTGCATGATGTTTATATTCATATAAACTCTTAATCACGTAAGAAAACGAATGTTTTTTTACAAATATATATTTAGAACAGCATCTGCATTAGTAAGGTTATGGTTGGATTATTATTACCATTTTGGTACTCTAAAGCCAAGAGTATGATTTTTGACCCAAGTTAATTGCCATCTACTGAACTGGTTTCATGAATGGGTTCATAAGCACCCAGAATGGAATTCAGTATAATAATGTAGACACGTGTTAATAAAGATTATATCTGCTATTTCATTGTGTACAGAAGCAATATGTAGACCATCTTCATTTAAAAAAAAAAAAACTTGTAATAGCAAAAAAAAATATCTTTAAGTCTGGTGATTTTCTGGCAAAATTAATAGAGTGAAAAATCTTTATAGAAAGCAAATCTCATAGTCTAATGGAATGATTTTAAGAGGTATAAAATATGCCATCAACACTGGTTATTAGAATTATTAGTACTCTATTTGTTCATAATTAACACCTACTTTTTAAACAGTTAACTTAAGCTGCATTAAAGTCATGATATAAGAACTCTTACTGTAGCCTTTTGCCCTCTTGTTTGAAACTATGCTTCAAAAAAGGATTTTAGTTCATTAAAATAATAAATAACTGAGTTCTTTAATCCTGTATAAGGTACAGCCATCAATATTATACCCCAGAGCAAAGTATTCTATTTCTCCCATTGGGAAATAAAAAGCTTTTAACTTTTCCCCAGCTTCATTTAATTTGTTTCCCTTAAAGTATTCCATTTTTCTTCGAATCATTGACCTTCCCAATATTAGAAACTCTTATATATATACATACATACAGTATATAAAAGAAACAGGGCAGTTCAGAAATACTCAAACCTATTAAGTCTGTGTAAATGAAGCCATTTTGAAATATGGAAGCTTTTAAAGCTTCTGCCTAATTTTGTTACATTATCTTTACTAAAAGAATCATTATGGTTTCATATTGTATTTCATATGCTGTTCCCACAAAATAGAGCTTTGGCTTATTGGTTCACAGCCTCCTCTGAAATTCTGCAATAGGTTGCATCCAGGATGAAAAACTTCAGATGCCAATATTGGTATTCTCACTTAGCAACTGCCTTGTTTAGTGACTGTTTGAATTATGATGAAAAAATTAACCGAGTTTTGGCAACATGACTATTATTATGAGATAAACCCAGGAGCAAAACAGAACACACAGAACACAGAGCCTTAGACAATTAATAGTGATTTATATACAAATATATACAAACATATGCATGGAGATAAAAATCCCTTACAACTCAGCTACGAACACAAGGAGAGAAAAATGAAATACATGATGAGAGGGAGAAACGCCGAGACACTAGGAAACCTTCATACATTTCATGTATTGCCAAGCATCACATTTTACCAGAAGTCTGTAAAGCAAAGTGGAAGTAAGATAATAAACACAGTCGCAGTTTTGCTTAGTGACTGAATTGCTTAACACCAAATTGTCACTAAATGAAGACTGCCTTTGGAATGATAGACAAGGATATTTTGACAGTTGCTTTCTTTCTCTGTTACAATAGGAAGAGGGATTCCTTGGGGAACAGGAGGAATAAACTGGGAATTGCAGAGGGAAAGGCAAATTGCAAATTCTCCTCAGGATAACTCTTGAGGGTAAGAGAAACTGCTGAAGGGAAGCTGGTATTGCCAGCATGACACAAAATTCAGTATGAAGACACGTAAGAGATTAGCCTAATGCATGATGAAATTTTTTCACACAGAACCTCATGCGCTTCTTAAGTAAGCCTGTGCAGGAGCAAACTGCTCCTCTTTGGCGAACTATCCGTTTTATATTTATTCTTATAGTTTATATTTCCCACACAGGACTCATCTGTAGAATAATATATGTAACTGGTTTCTTTGGTTTCACTTTTGTTTCAGAGATTTGAATGCTAATGATTGCATATTCTTTAAGCAGCAAATGATGTGGGGCACATTCCATCAATAAGAAATAACTCACACCTTGTTAGCACGTGGCAAAGTTAAGTGTCTGGTGTGTTGTTGTTTTTCCCTTTTTCCTCTTACAAGTAATAGGCTTACCTTAGCTTGATGATACATAATGAATCCTGGATTCTTACTGCCATCAAAGCATTTGAAATCTCACCCTTTTTTCTTTCTTAAGTTTTTTGCTTTTCCAGCTTTCCTTTCTTTCCGTCATCCAGTTTGCTTTAACCGCACAGAACATCTGGGTCATAAGCATCTAAGAGCCCTTTCTACACGCATGGTACTTGGTCTTCTTATACTTTTCTCAATGCTGCTGACATCTGTTACTGCTTAATGTGTAGCGTTGTAAGGAGAGGTCCGAATATTAAGTGTTTCAGTTTCATGTCCCTACTGTAGACGGAATGTACAAATACCATGGTTAGAGTAATATAGTCAATTTTGAATGCTTTTTCCCTATGAAAACTTAAAAGGAATGTGAATATTTTGCTGATTTCTTCAGTTAATTGTAAATGCTGAATTGTAGTCCTAAGTAGTTGCATTTTTTGTCTGTCTTAATAAATTTTGATTTGTCCGCGACGCCTTACTGTCTGATTTTATATTGGTAAAAAAATAATCTAGCAACAAATCTGTACTTTTTTTGAAAATAGTATAATATACACAAAAGGAGATGGTCTGTAGCAGAGAAGCAGATTAAAATCAGCATGAAGAATCCTAAACTCCAGAGATGGGAAATGACCCAGGATTACTTTATATTTCTCTTGTCTTAGAAAGCCATGTACTGTATGTAGCTGGTCCTACTGCTGGCAAAGGAGGAACAAGATACTAAGCAAATAAATTTTATGAGTAATACTGACTTCACTAAGACTGCTATATAGTTATGTTACAGTCTAGACTCTTTGAGGATAAAATGGTAAGTGTTTAATGAAACTGCCTATCTAATTTGTCTTTTTGATGAGGTTTGCAGACTCAGAGTGGCTAATTCCTTTTGTACCAGTGCATATGACCAAATCAGCAAGCTGTCAAATTGGCTGACTGAACATTTATGGTGTTTATGAATTTGTTCTGGGAACCCTTCTTTTCAACCAGCAGTCATCATGATACCGTGAGCCATCTCTCTCTTAATTTGCGTAAATCTAGAAAAAATAGTTGGATATGGAAAAAGTCCCAATTCTTATGGAACATGCAGACTGCAACGGATGTCATTTGTAACTCAAAACATCTGAAACTCACCTAATTGGGGAATACTGTGTAAACAAGAAGGCAGCCTATATTTAAATGAATGGTCAGTTTCCTAAAGGGCATTTTATTTTATTTATTTATTTATAACAGCTGTCCAACTTACAAACAGCTCTGTGCAGCTCTCAATCAAAATCAATGAATGAAATAACATAAAAACCACGTTAAAACTATTAAAACCAAAGACATAACAACAAAAGTGGTGCCAAGTCAAGCTTTCAATGTGCAATCCACTCATATTATCTCAGTGCTTGGGGAGATTGTGGGGAGCCAGGTCTCCAGTGCTTCAGCTAGGAGAGTCCCTATTGTTTTTATTGCCACATTCCTAAAGAAAGGAAGAAATACAGCAGCATAAAAAGAAAATTAGTGGTCATACATAGCTTCTACTCTTCCTTCTCTCTCTCTTTCTCCCCCTGTTTCTGCCAGATGCAGAATGCCTGGTTGCTAGTATGTGACAAAGGGGCTTTTCTTTCAAGCAAACTAAGAGCAAGTATCCCTTTACCTCCACCCTCTCTCCGGGAGGCCAGGAGATCATTCTGAAGAAGAGAAAAGAAGATCAATATAAAAAGGGAAGGGCCATAATAATAGGTTTTGACTAAAACTAATTATTAAAATGCAAAGAGAGCCATTCACATTTCTCAATACTTCTCTATTCTTGCAAAACAACCTTGTGTCGTTACATCTCTTCACCTCTCTGTGTGTTGCCTTTTGTTATCTCACCCATCTCTTTTTCAAGAGCTCATCAATTCTACACAACCATGATTTTCTTAGATTTCCCTTTCCTCTTGACTCTTTCATTCTTCCTAGGTATATGGTGTATACAATTTGATTCTTTTTCATTTCACCTATGTGACAAAACTACTTCAACATTCTTACTGGGAAATATGAGATAACATTTTTCTCTTTATTACTTATACTGTACAGACATGGCATATTTATTTATTTTTAAAGCTACAAGTACTTACTAAAAATAAACCTAGATGATACAATTAAGCAGCTACTGAGACCCAATAACAGCCAGGGGCCAAAATTAACTAGAAAATATTATTCCACCATAATATATGTTGAATCAACAATACAAAGCAATACAATTAGGAGCCAAGGAGATGTCTTTGGTGTCTTCATAGGTGAGGAATAGGAAATTTCAGGATTCTTCCCTCAATGATTTTACAGGGTGGGCTGACTCTGGATAGTTTTGTAAGTATCTGGACACCAACTCCCTTGAACTGAACCAAGAAGCAAACCAGTAGCCAAAGTAATAACTCAATGGGTGCAACTCTGGTGAAACTTTTATTTCCAATCAGCAGAAGGATCACTCCATTTTCAACTAATTGAAGCTTCCAAATCATCTTCCAGGACAGTTTTGTGTATAGACTTACATTACAGTAGTCTATACACAATATTAGTTGGAATTAGTGTTGCCAGGCATTTCAAACCAAAAGAACCCCTTGTAATTAACCAAACAGTAAGAGATGAGAAATGGCATCCCTGGCATCTAAGAGGAACTGAGTGTTAGATATTAGCATATATCGCAGCAGGTCTCCTCTCTGGTCCGCCGCTACAGCGGGAAACAGGTATCGTTCTGATTGGTCGAGAGGCGTATCCGATCCCTATAAAAGGGGAACCCTCCGGCCACAGAGCAAGCTGGATCACTACTACTACTAATAAAGAGCTGATAAGTCACTACGTGTCCTCCGTCTGTTCTCTCGTTGCCCGAATCTAACACTGAGGATCCCAGAAACTCCCAAATTATAAACTGGCTTCATGGAATGAGACCCTATTCAGCAGCAACATTAGAACTGGGCTCAAGACAGATCAGTCACCAATAAATATCAATTTCATCTTGCAAGAATTTCATCCACACTTGTTTTGACCCATCTAGATCTTTATCACCTCCTGACATTCATCCATCCTGTAGTGGCACTGTATAGCCAGGTGTTGTTACTATATTAGTAATATCCCACCCCAAGCCAACTGATGACTTTCACCAGATGCTTCATGTAGAAGTTAAAATACATGTGAAAGGGGACCAAGCTCTCTGGATTCTTATATTGGAATAGTCATGATTACATTCACTTTCCCTGTCCACAATAACTGAAAATGCCTACTTGGGAAGGAATGAAACAATTATAATATGGTGTTCTCTTGCTGGCAATTCAGAAAGTTTTCACAGCTTTTTAGTACAAGATCAAGATTCAGGCGCACGCCTCCCTCTCTCCAGAGGCCAGAAAAATTCATTTAATCAAGTGACCCAATGGCATTTCTCTCTCATCTCCAGGTCTACTTGTGACAGGTCTACTGAAGCCACTTGCTACAGGATTCTCTACAGTTGGAATTTGATTTCTTTCTCCAAAAGAAAGAAACTTTCACTAAAACAAAAGGCTGGATTTTGTCCAATAGTGATCTAAAATGGCTAGATCAGGGTGTCAAACTCACATTGTCATGGCGGCATCACGTGACGTATCGGGACTTTTCCCCCCTTTGCTAAACCAGGTAGGGGCACATGATGCATCGTGGGCCATGAGTTTGACACCCCTGGACTAGATCAAGATATGGGCTTCTTCAAAAGGGAAACCACCACTTCTTTCAATATGAGCTGCCTCATCCCCTCCATTCATTAACCATCTCTTTATTCCAGCCACATTTGCCTTTTTTGTATGCAGAAGTAAGTCATGGGTGCAGTGGTGGGTTGCAGGCAGTACGCCCCGGTACGGGCATACCGGAGCCAGCCCGAAGCACCGGATACCGTTCCAGTACGGTGCTCCGGAGGGCCCACCTGCCCGCCCTAGCTCCTTACCTGTGTTTTAAAACTGCTATGCTGCTGTGCATGCGCATGGCAGGTACAGAGCCTGCGTGATGCTCTGCAATGCTCCAGCTGCTCCTTGGAGCATCGTGCAGGCGCTGTATGCGCCATGCGCATGCGCATGCGCAGCAGTGCAGAAGCTTTAAAACACAGGTAAGGAGCTCGGGCGGGCAGGTGGGAGGCGCTGTGCACATCCACGAAGATGCCCCCCCATTCCAACCGGTTTGAAACCCACCACTGCATGGGTGGCACAGATAAGCGTACAAATGGGCCATCTCATGCTACAAATCTAAAACAATGGCATTTTTCCTGCCGTTAACAAAAAGTTATGGTAATAGACCTGATTTGCTGTTGCTGTTGCCAGGGTTATTAATTTTGATCTTTTGAAGTTTTATTATGCTTGCATATTTTAGCTAACCTGTGACTACAAGGTAATATACATAGTTTCAATCAATCCAAACAAAATGTACACCTGGTCCTCACATAAAGATGTTTCAACCTGTATAGTTTCTAAAATTATCTAAAAGGTAGGAGCTCTGTGGAATCAATACAAGTTATCTGTAGCAGACAATCGCATATGTTTTTCATGAAAAACAAACAATTTTACTGGGCAAATGTTATGCTGTTATGATGTTATGCCAAGTAAGATCTCATTTTGTCTTCAATTGTGCCTGATTGATTAATCTAAAAAAGTTCTCTTCAACAAATTGTATTTCAGACTAGTCAAAAGCCGTTATTTCACTATTGGGCACTTTTTATACAGCAAGTAGCATAAAGGATTGATTGGATTTCAATAGGCGCAATAATTAACTTTTCTTTTTTTTATCATACAAACCCCCAAAGGTTAAATCAGGTATTTGACTTACACCTCACAGTTAAGAAAGCCCTGTTGCTCATAGTCTCCCCATTTTCCCCATTTTTTAAATGGAATTTCCCTAAAGCAGAGCCATGTCATTACTTAACACAGTCACACTGATTGTTTACAGCTTGTCACTTTGTAATTTGAATTTATTGTTTGTGGGTTTTATTTACAAAAGCTCATTATTCTCCCATTTTTCTTTTTCTTCTCCCACTAAGTTCTTTTTCCATTTGTTTCAATTATATCACCACGTTGTCTGTTTATCAATTATATCACCAGGACATATTCTTGGTGAGGATAATTTGCGTCTAATGCTGGATTTTAAGAGAGATTTAAAATGGCTTATTGTCAGTCTAAGTATGCGGTTGAAAGCAAAACAAATATATGGGAGATGTTGCCGATGTGCGTCATATTGATTTTGCATTAAATTGGCCCACTGAATAACAATAGCAATAGCACTTAGACTTACATGCTGCTTTACAGCCCTCTCTAAGAGGTTTAAAAAATTATCAGCACATTGCCCCCAACAATCTGGGTCCTCATTTTACTGACCTCAGAAGGGGGTGAAAAGTTGAGTCAACCTTGAGCCAGCCGGGATCAAACTCCAGGCAGTGGATAAAGTTAGCCTGCAATACTGCATTCTAACCACTGCACCACCACAGCTCCTGTTCCTGAATTGTAGAATAGGAAAAAGTTGTAGATAACATTTAGTCGATCCCACATATAGATGATCCTGATTAATTAGAGCCATTTATCTTGAACTTGCAGCCAGGACTCAGAATGGGGACTTCTATGGATACCTTGAAAAAAAAAATCTAGGTCCTAGTTTGGGGTCCATGGTACTCTCTGACTTGACTCCAATATTGACAGTACAAGACAGTAGTACATAAAATGAGACCAAACCCCTTTCCCTACTAGCACTGATGATGTAACCTAATTTGGAAATGAAATGTCTGCAAGAAAACAACCAAGCTCAGAGAGCAACAAGGATTCAACCTTAAGCTACAAATATTCTTTTCTATTGATCCTTCTTGTTTTTCTGGTCTTCTCGTTGTCTTCCAGTGTTCTCCGTTATTGTATATTTTAAATTACATGGTAGGTTTAGTTCTGCGAGCACTTTTTGTAATGATTTTGCATTGTATCTCCCAATTGAGTTTTATCCAGAAGTAACAATAATTCCACAAGACCATTGATGTATGGTTGTCAGAAAACTACTGTTTTCTTTGACCCAAAGGCTCTGTTTCCTAAGTATAAATCTGAAAATATGATATGCTTTTCTAAGTATAAATCTGAAAATATGATATGCTTTTATATCATGCTGAAAATATGATATGCTTGGAAAAAGGCTACCCAGCTTTATTCAAGTTTCCCAAACTAACTGCTCACCAAAGCTTTATGGGACAAGAAGCTCTTCTAAATTTAGAATTTTGTTAACTTGGGCAAAACTAAGACATAATATGATCTACAGGTTAATTATTATGCATAACAAAAGACATTTAAGAGAGAGAGATGTTACTTATAAACAAAAGGACAAAGAAATTATCCTTGAACTAGCATAGAGTCCACATAGACGTTTTCTTATGACAAAGCTCTTGATTGCCTGACTTTGCTTGCAATAATGGCAAGATTTATGTCAGAAACTGTCCCTTCCTCATATCATGGAGTAAAGAGCCACTGCAAAACCTAGTAGCTTGCAAAGGTCAGGATGAAATGTACTGAATCTTGGACAGCTATTGCCACACATCTCAGATGATAGAATATACTTGCAGTCTGGCTTTGGGAATTATTGCAATGATTTGTTTGACATGGTTCTTTTCTCCAATATTCACCTAAGAGTTCTGCACCCTTTACAATGGATCTGGAGCCTTTATGAAGTGCAACACTAGGGGAGAAATCATCAAAATAACTGTTGTACA
Organism: Natrix helvetica; assembly: GCF_964273705.1. Lineage (NCBI taxonomy): Eukaryota > Metazoa > Chordata > Lepidosauria > Squamata > Natricidae > Natrix > Natrix helvetica. The sequence continues at coordinate 281,780,772 of NC_138548.1, forward strand.
TTACATCAAAGAAACTATTTGTTCAGCTTTACATACAGCTCAGGTCCTCCTATCCAACTTTGATGGCTTTCCAATTCAGAATGAAAAAGTAACCATTGAGATACTGAGAGAGAGAGAGAAAGACTTCAAAGGGTTATGAAGCACAATGTGTGTCGTGAAAGCTTGTTTCAAGTCTCTCTCTTCATCTCGAAGGTTCTCCTCCAGGTATTGTTGAAGAACGCTTCATATCCTCTCTGTATGTAAGCTTCTTATATTTCTGAAGCGTCTATGCCAGTACAGAGCTGCTTAGCTACCGTATTTAGAGAGAAATTGTGATAGGAGATGTTTCTAAAGTGAGAAATAAATCCATTGTTATTTGCTTTTGACTCTCTGGAAAGAGTGGAAAAATACAAGGGAAATGGAGAAATGTCTTTTCTTTTCCATATATATTATTAGCAGAACCAAGTGCGGCCTCTCAAACTGAGTGGTTGCTGTTAAAGTTGAAGGATTGAAATGCTGGATAGAGATGTGGCATTTTCTCATTCATAAGTGGAGGTATCTAGTCAGTTCTGTCTGTCTCCTCTATAAAAGTGTTGGCCACTTTAAGAGGCATGGATTTCAGCTCCCAGAATTGCTAGCTGAGAAATTCTGGAAGTTGAAATCCACACATCTTAAACTTGCCAAGTTTCAAAAATACTGTTGTAAAGCAGTTGTTTAATAAAACTTTTTTATTTATAAAAACTTTTTTATTTTTATTCCCTTATATAAAATTATAAGTATACATTCACATAGTTATTGTTCTTATTTATCTTTATCACTTTTACGTGTTTGTTTTTCCATATAAGAAGATAAAATATACATCCCGGGTTGTTTTTCTTACCATCCCATACACCTGCTTTGTATTATCACAACCCTATTTTTTTCTTTTCTTTTCACCCTCCCTCTCTTCTCTACTTTCTTCCTTCCTCTTCCCCTTTCCTTTTCCTACTTCCCTTACCTCTCCCCTACTCCTCTCTTCCTCTTACCTCCCCTCCTACCCTCTCTCCTTCACTTTCTATCCCATCCCTCCTTCCTCTCCTTTCCTCTTTCTTCCTTCTCTCCCCTTTCATTTCTTGTTAAAACTTAACAAGCTTAACTTTAATAAATTTAACAAGGTGTAAGTAAACTGGAAATATAGACTCAAACCATAGCAATTCAAGAAAAGGAGATCTACTTACATTTCAAGTTCCCAATGATTTCTAGTTTCAAACTCACTGCAACAGCTCAGTTCTGAGGCCTTGCAAAGACACAACAAAGTGGTTTCCTTTCCACCTTGAGGTGAGGTTGAAGTGGCCTTTTGAAACAGAAATGAAGATATATCTGTTTTCCCTTTTCTTTTATGATGCTTCATGTGACAAATAAACATTGGAGGAAGTCTTTCATGAAACATCTTGGGTAAGGAAGGCCATCACAATTACAAGTGTAATTGCAAGGAAGGAAAAGGGGCAGTGCAGGCTGTGGGGGTCTTGCAGAAAAGAAAGGGGAGAAAATATAAGATTGCCAGACATTTGGTGGGTACTGTTTACACTGGAGCAGGGGTCAGCAACCTTAAACATTCAAAGAGCCATGAAGGTCCAAACCAGAAGCCCTCTGTTCAATTCTGGAGCTGACTGGAAGTCCAGTTCCCCCACCAGAGTCTTCTCCTAGCACGGCATCCTTTTTTCTCTACTGACCGGAAGTCCGGTTCCCCCACTATAGTCTCCTTCTAGTGCGGTGTCCTTTTATCTTTACCTGTCCTAACCAAAAGCATTATCAATTGTGGAGCCAATCGGCAACAAGGAGCTACAGCAGAGAGATTAAAGAACCACGTGCGGCTTCAGAGACACAGGTTTGCTGATCGCTACACTGGAGAATGGAGGAAGAGCCCCTTTTAGACTTCAATCCTACCTCTTTTTCAGGGAGTGAATCCCATGGATCTGCAGGACTTTACTCTGAGGAGTTCTGCACTGTCACCTTATTACATAAAATGATTGTCACCAAATTCAGATAGAGATTCCTCATTTAGTGAAAAGAATTAGGACTGCCAACCCAATATAGGTCTAGATCCAATTGGGCTTACTCCTAAGAAATAATGCATACAGATTTTCAATACAACAAACTGTTATTGTGTGAGGCAACTTTATCGATCTAGCCCAATGTTTCAGGCCACTCTAGAAATCAAAGTACTTGTCAAGGTGAGGGTGCTCTCTTAAGCATCAGAGTGGGTACTGCAGCTAAGTCAGACCTTGGGAATTACAAAATTTTGCAAGGTTTGGAAATCTTCCCTCTTTAGGTCATATGAAACAATGCTGAAATTTCGCAAGAACTGTCAATCTCCCTGCAGAAAGGGGGGCCAAGATGGCGCCCACCCTCCTTCCTTTGTCTACTTATAAATGAAGTCTGCCCTTTGAAACTACTCTCAAAGGAAAAACAAAACTGACTTTTGGAGTTGCTGTTTACTCTCTCTGAGGGAAGCCGAGGCTCCTCCCTGTTACGTGGCTCTTCTGAACTTTTGACTATTTGATTTCTTATTCTTGGATTGCCTCTACCCTGGAATTGTCAACTTTTGAGCTTTCGGTTTTGTCTGACTCCTGGGACCAGCACAGCTGCGAAACCCTTGAACGCCATCTTCTTGGGAAAAGACTTACATCTCTGAACTTAAATAATGGGGCCAAAGAAACCTCCGATGGGCAAGTCACATTCAGTCCCCACATCTGCTTCTCAGCCCCACTACCCAATAGACTAAGATTAGCTCACTGTTACAGAAGGAGGCTGCAGAGGGGGAAAAAGAAGAACTATCTGTTACTCAAATGTTTCAAGAACTTTTGAGAGGCCAAAATGAATTGAGAAAAGAAATGACAGAGGTTAAAGAGGAACTCAGAGATGTTAAACAACATATCGCAGGAAATAAACAGAGAATCATAGTGTTGGAGGAGGGAGCAATGGAGCTGGGGGAGGAGGTCAAAACAATCCGGAAGGGAAATGCAGGCTTGGAATTTTTTTTGACAAAAATAGAATTTGAAAGAATGTCCTTTTCTCTTAGATTCCAGAACCTACCAGAGACAGAAAATGAAGACCTTAAGGATATTATGAGTACAATCCTAGCAGATTATATTAAGAGAGATAAAAAACAATTGTGGTGGGACATGGATCTAGTCTATAGGATAAACTCAGCATATGCTAGAAGCCACAATGTTCCAAGGGAGATACATGTTAAATTTCTCAGGAGGACCACAAGGGATGAGGTGCTTGGGACCCAAAGGGAGAGACCACTGAAATATAAAGAGGAAGAGATCACCATCCTTAAGCAGATTCTAAAAAAAATAAGAGAGAGAAGGAGGAAGTACTCCTTCCTATCAAAAAAATTATACATTAAAGGGATCTGGTTTAGATGGCTACTGCCAGAGGGAATGTTGATCTTCTGGGAGGGAAACAGGATTAGAATTAATACAGTGCAGGAGGCAGAAGCCTTCATCAAGAAGCATCTCTCTCTCCCAGGGGATGAACTCAGTGAGGATAGTGGAAGGGACAGTAAGATGCTAGATAAGGAGGGGGGCGAGGCTTCCTCTGGGGGCAGGGAAGAAGGAGCAATATCGAAAAGGCTCAGATCACAAAAATAAAAGTATTCAAAATAATAGTAATTGGTGATATCATAGAAAGTGACAAAGAAAAATGAGTGAACACATGGTTGACAATATAGAATGAGATCTTGTCTGCTGCTTTCTTTTATATTTTGCTTTTAAGATTGTTAAATCTGTGAGTTTTCTTGGATGGATTTCTACCACCAGTGTGGAAAGTGCCAAAATTTTCTGTATATCCATTTACCTTTTCCTATATATGTATAAAAACCAATAAAACTTTGTTATAAAAAAAAGAAAAGAAAATGGAAACAACTAGTATCTTGAGAAAATATTCTCATTTTATTCTTATTATTAAGCCAATTAATAAATAAAGTAGGCAGAGCAGTATTAGTATAGTGTGACCTCAATATTAATAGACATGATAATATAAAGATGAAAAAAAGAAAGAAAATGTCATGGAAAATTATCTTATAGTCAGATTAATTCCAAAATAAATTTGACAATGCCCTTTAAAAAAAATCTATTTCAAATGCTGACAAAGAACAGTATCACCATTATACTGGTGCATGGATTCTTGGGAAATGGGAATATCTTTAGAATTAAAGAAGGCCCTCAACTACTGTCCAGAGAAGGTAGATAGATTATAGGTGATAGGTGATAGATGATAGAAGAGAGAGAGAGGTGTAGATGAGAAAGAGAGAGAGAGGTGTAGATGAGAGAGAGAGAGAGATGATAGATGAGAGAGAGGTGTAGATGAGAGAGAGAGAGGTAGATGAGAGAGAAAGAGATGTAGATGATAGAGAGAGAGATGATAGATGAGAGAGAGGTGTAGGTGAGAGAGAGGGGAGGGTATAGATGAGAGAGAAAGAGGTGTAGATGTGAGAGTGAGAGATGAAAGACGAGAGAGGGGTGTAGATGAGAGAGAGGGGTGTAGATATGAGAGAGAGATGATATATGAGAGAGGGAGAGAGGTATAGAGGAGAGAGAGAGGAGAGAGAGAGAGAGAGAGAGAGAGAGAGAGAGATAATAGATATATGATAGAAAGACAAACACAAGTAGATAACATAGCAGAGGAGAGGAATAAGTCATACAAAAGATCTTCTCAACCTCAGAATACCACAAGTAAATCACTGTTACACCATTGTATGAACTTATCGATATAAAAGAAAGCTTCTGCTAATAACATATCCCCCTGTGAATTAAGGGTGATATTTTGAGCACTCTGCAAATATGTTGCTCCTGTCCTAACTGAGTGAAACTGCCTAAAAGCTCTTCCATTCTCTTTTCGACATTTCCCCTATGGTACATTATTTCTCTGATGTAGAGGAAGATTTGTATTCTGCCTGAAACTCTTTCCATGCAGCCAGCATGCATATTACTTTTCTTCTGGGGGAACTGTTAGGTGTCAAGTCAGCTGTGATCAAGGACTCCAATTCGTTCCACATTTCACACATGCGGATGGTTGCTTGGCTGCATGAATGCATTGCTGAAAAATTTGAGCCAGAACCTGACGAGAGGTCTTCCAGGCAGGTGCAGTTTCTCTGCCATGTGAGTTCCCCAATGAGTTCCTAGCTTTCCTCTGAAAAAGCTCTTTCCATCCTTTAGCCATTGAAAAGCCTCCTTTGCTTTTCCGACTTTCCAACCAAGGAACAAACTTTAATAAACTTAACAAACTGTCATTAGGAATGAGCAATACAACTTCTCTTCTCTTTATAAACAGACTTTGTTGATTGGCTCGCAAAATAAATCAATGTAGTGTGTTATAACTAGGGCAGGGAAGGGGGAAAAGCGTCCCCATGGTTGCACCTGGCCAGCATGGTTTCCTGCCCCTCTTCAATCAGTCAAGACCTACTTAAGGGCTTTACCCCTACATAAGAGAAGGAATCAAAGATTCCTTCGAGGTTCTTGCCCAATGCAGCCCAGATGGGCATTTGTAGGGTTCCTTTCTCTAAGCAGGTTTAGTTAAAGAACATGGATCAAAGATAAATTCCCAGGTATTCATTTGGGTAGCAAACTTCCTCTTTTCAGGCAAAATAGTCATGAAGAACAATAGATAAAAGTCGTTCTACCCTATCATTTCAAGGGTAACAGATGGTAATCCCAAACTATTTCATTCTAGCATTTCTTCCTTTTTTCCCCTTTCCTTAGAACTTCCTCTCTTCTGTTCCACTGGTAGAAACTTTTAACAACAATGCTGATGATTTAGCAAAGGGGATAACAGTACCAACAGGCACCAGAAACTAATAATTTTTTAAAAAGTTAGATTGCAGAGGGATGCAACCAAAATGCTTCTTTGTAAAGTTAGGATTATCTTGGCATATTTATTTTTTAAAAACACAAACACAGAGGAAAGGAGAGGGGGAGGGAGGGGGAGGGAGGGGGAGGGAGGGGGAGGGGAGAGAGAATGTGTTTCAGTACTATTTTCAGTTAGGAAAACTTTTATATAATTATATAGCAATGAATATAATTGGCAAGTTCTTTTTATCATTGTAAAAAATAAAAAAGAACCAATCTTTGCTTTAGCATCTCTAGATGTGAATAGAAAGCTTTTCACTGTATTTCTTCCATTCTGATTCTCCGATCAGTGATAACGTTAGTCATAATCAGCCAGATTCAGAATTCAAAATCAGAATAAATAAGGTTTTAATGCTCTTTTCCCTTTGTATAACAGACAGCTGTATAGAGTTCTGGAAAACCCAGAAAATTGTTCACTGGTTGTGATCATTTATGACTCTTACAATTTTCAGTTTTGGACTTGTGAATCTAAATAACAGCTTTTGTTCAATGAGTCCGCTTTAGCTCTAACATTTTTTCTTCCCCCAACCAACTTGCCAATTAAATTTTAGAAGAAATTAACAAGTTTTTAAGTTTGTTTCAGCAAGCTGGTAAATTCACAAGAAATCACCTAAATCTGCTTGTTTTACTGACAAGTTGATTCTAACTGAAATTCATCTGATTGATGAATAATCCTGTCATTGCCCTGCACACAGGCACACCAGATAATATATTTTTTTAAAATATTCTGGAATGAAACAGTGTGCATCCATTTCCATCCTTGTGCTAAGGAAATTAGGTGTACATATTTCTGAAGTCACCAGGACTAAGATCCAGTATAAATAATAGGACTTTAAAAGGGACACTGACAACCCATTGTGCAATATGGAAGAGTGAGTTACTAGTCATGTGGTCAGAGTTCCAAGTAACATACCCACAGCAAACAATACTCCGAGACAGGTAGAGTCTTCCAAGAATAGTTTTATTGGATATGTCATATTAGCAAAGGCTGGTGAAAACCAACTCTAAACTTTCCCACAGTTTTCACCTAATTAAAAGTAAAAGTTTTTCACTTTCTCAAAACAATTAGTCACATGGTCCAATCAGGATACAGTATAGTTACTAGGTGACCTCAGTCCCTTCCTTCCAAGTCTCTGCTTAAATGTCCTTGGTTCTCAAGAGAAAGTATTTTGTTTTGGCTACAAACCCCAGCTATCTCTACTCCCCCCTCCCTATCCCTTAGTTCCAGTCGTGGCAGCCCTGAAGCCTCAAAATGGCCTCAGTCAGGTCACTCCAGGGTTGACACATGTGTTCTTTACCTAGTGATAGGAGTCTAGTCATTTACTAGCTGCCAGAGAGACATTGCACTGTTGAATTCTCAGATTGGTTTGTGACCTATGACTTGTGAGCTGCCAGGGGTGGCTTTTTCCTTTTATGAAGTCTTTGACCCCACCCTCCACCCGCACCCCACATCAAGGGTTCATGTACAGCTTCTCTCCTCAATGCAAAACAAATCTGAAGAAGTCTAGTACCATCTTTTCCAGTAAACAAACAAATAAATAAAACAATCAGCTTTTGTAAGCTCCATTTGAAGTGGGCTAAAACTCATGAAAGTGTATAGATCTGGTGCAGGGAGCTGTAGCTCATGAATGTTATGCCTTTTGATTTTTGCTGATTTAGGCTTACATGGCTCTCCTCTCCCATCTCCCGTGTGAGATCACTTGTGCCAATACGGCTTTCTCTGCAAGTCCACACTTTGAGACCTTAATTAGTTTCTCCCTGGTGTGAATTCTCTGGTGCCTAATTAGGTCTGAAGAATGACAGAAGTGTTTTCCACATGCCAAGCATTTAATAGGTTCTCCACTGTGATAGTTATTTGGTGGGAAACCAAGTCCAGCATCTGAAATTTTTCCAAAATGTGGGACACTGGAAATGGTTTTCCCTATGTGCAAATTTATCATGGTTTGCATGGCAATTGAAATTCCATCTCAATACAATACAATAGTAGAGTTGGAAGGGACCTTGGAGGTCTTCTAGTCCAACCCCCTGCCTAGGCAGGAAACCCTATACCATTTCAGACAAATGGCTATCCAACATCTTCTTAAAGACTTCCAGTGTTGGGGCATTCACAACTTCTGGAGGCAAGCTGTTCCACTGATTAATTGTTCTAACTGTCAGGAAGTTTCTCCTCAGTTCTAAGTTGCTTCTCTCCTTGATTAGTTTCCACCCATTGCTTCTTGTGCTACCCTCAGGTGCCTTGGAGAATAGTTTGACTCCCTCTTCTTTGTGGCAACCCCTGAAATATTGGAACATTGCTATCATGTCTCCCCTAGTCCTTCTTTCTATTAAACTAGACATAGCCAGTTCCTGCAACTGTTCTTCATATGTTTTAGTCTCCAGTCCCCTAATCATCTTTGTTGCTCTTCTCTGCACTCTTTCTAGAGTCTCCAGATCTTTTCTACATCGTGGTGACCAAAACTGAATGCAGTATCTCTGCTCTGAACATTTTAATACTATCCTTCATGTGGTGAATTATTTGGTGTAATCTTATACAGGTCTTCTCTTCTTAATGCTTTCCTCACTACAGGTGTGACCTTCACTCTCAGCCAATTGAATAAATTAGTTAACAAACTAAACAGGTTGTCCAGTAGAGACCACATTTCTTACTTTACAGGAGAGAAAAGGTTCTGTCTTTAGGCCGTGCCAATCAGAAGCCTGAAGGAAAGGGGTCTTTTCCATGGTAACCGGGAACAATTGTGAACTTAAATTTCCAAAGCTTCTTTTTTTCAGGTAAGGATATACTGTAAGTACCTGGAAAGTCAGAAGGATCCCAAGCAAAGGTTCAAGGAGACTGGCAAAAGTGCAGAAGGCCATCGAGGTCAATGGAATAACCACAGTTCCAATCTTAAACTATTAAGGTACCTGTCTGTTTGGTGTTTGAACTATATCCTATAGAAATCCACTTGTATTTCATTATCGTTAATTCACAAAGAGAAGTGTATATGTGTGTGTTTGTTTATACACAGGAATACAATATATAAAAATGCATTGAAGCACAAGGTCAAAAAAACCACTGCCCTGAGGAATTCATGTTTTTATAGTTATATTCCTGTGACAATTCAGTAAAATATAATAGGTTATATAGTCACACATACAAAGAATAGAATAGAATAGAATAGAATAGAATAGAATAGAATAGAATAACAAAGTTAGAAGGTACCTTGGAAGTCTTCTAGTCCAACCCCCGGCTCAGGAGGAAGTCCTATACAAATGGTTATCCAACCTCTTCTTTAAAACTTCCAGTGTTGGAGCATTCACAACCTCTAGAGGAAAGTTGTTCCACTGATTAATTGTTCCAGCTGTCAGGAAATTTATTCTTAAGTTTTAGGCTGCTTCTTTCATTCATTAGTTTCCATCCATCACTTCTTGTCTTGCCCTCAGATGCTTTGGAGAATCGGTTGACTTTCTCTTCTTTATGGCAAACTCTGGGATATTGGAACACTGCTATCATGTCACCCCTAGTCCTTCTTTTCATCAAACTAGACATAGACAATTTCTGTGCTGTGTACAGATTTTGTTCTCTAAATAAACTCACCATTCGATGGAAGTTAATTCCAGACTCAGAGCACTTAATGGTTTCTCCTAGGTATGAATATGTTGGTGGTAATTGAGTTCTGTCCCCCAAATGAAACCTTTTTCACATTCCACATTTCAATGGCTTCCCCCCAATGTGATAGTTTAGGCCAGTGGTCGGCAAGCCGCAGCTCGCGAGCCACATGTGGCTCTTTACACATTTTAATGCGGCTCTTCTGTGTGCCGGGCGCCCGCTCCCCTCCCTCCTCTCGGGCACTTCAAAACAAGCGCCCCTTTCCCTTTTTTCTTTTCGACCCACAATGATTAGGGAGGATCCTGAAGTCGGGCGGGGACGAGAAGCGAGGAGGCAGAAAAAGAAACGGAGGCTAAGGAGCTTCCCCCCGCCCCCTCCCAGCAAAGGGGGAAGCTCCTTGGCCTCCGTCTCTTTTTCTCCCTCCTCGCTTCTTGGGGCTCCACCAATGGGGGAGCAAGGCCCGCCCAGCGCCAGGCTTTGGGCTAACACAGAGGTCTGCAAAGTTGGCTGTTTTAAGACTGGTGGACTTCAATTCTCAGAATTCTGGGAGTTGAAGTCCACCAGTCTTAAGAGCCAATTTTGCAGATCCCTGGGCTAATATGATTGATGCCCTTGGTGGACTTCAACTCTCAGAATTCTGGGAGTTGAAGTCCACCAGTCTTAAGAGCCAATTTTGCAGATCCCTGCTGATATGATTGATGCCCTTGGTGGACTTCAATTCTCAGAATTCTGGGAGTTGAAGTCCACAAGTCTTCAAGCTGTCAGGTTTGAAGACCCTGGGTTTTTTTTCTAAAGGGTTGGGGGTGCGAGGGTCTTGCAACTTGACAGCTTTAAGACTTGCATGCTTCAATGCCAGAGTTTATTGAAACTAAAAACAGTGTACCATCCTATGTATCTTCGGTTTTAAAAATGTGGCTCTCAAAATAAATTTCAATCGTGGTTTTGGCGAGATTTGGCTCAGTTGAAAAAAAAGGTTGCCCGCCACTGGTTTAGGCTATTTCTCTATTAGAGAAATATTTGTTATACACCAGGAACTTTTTCTACTTTGCGATTTCCAGATAGACCCCATTATGAGAAACGCATCATTCATCACTCCTCATAATATCTATTTCTGTTTGAATTCTATGCCTGCCTTTTTCTTAAATATTAGTCCTTTCCAATCGTGTTCCACTTGATTTTCCTTCATTCTCACTCACTAAGACCTTTTAGAGAGAGTGAAAAATACTTCCATCCCTGCCAGAATGAAATAAAAAACCACTTTCATGAAAAGTCTTCTGTTGATTAACTTTGAATGGTATATAGACTAGACTAGCCTAGATAGGATATTATGGAAATAAGACTTTGAAATCTACTTCAGCGACCTATTTCAAATTTTGCACAGAAATGGGACTGTTCACTGATTTGCCCAAATTGCTGAAATTTTGAATTGGGGTAGAAAAAGTGGCATTTATTCAGAAAATCTAAAGGAGAGATATGTTTGCACTGTGCAGGGAGCTGCATTTGTATTGAAGTCAATCTAGGACACTAACATAGAGAGGTTAAGCACACCAAAAGTGGTATTCACTTGTGAACATAATTACAGCTTCTCTTTAGACCTCCTACCTAAATATTAGGAAGAACAAAGCATGGGGCAGCTAAGAGAAAAGATCAACAGTGTGGGACTACTGTAGATAGCTCTGTCTTCTTACCAAGTTTTCAGCCTTCGCAGATAAGTGATAAATGCCTGAATTTACTAATGTTTTTTAGCCTTATAACCTTGACAGAATTCTTATGCAGATACAAGAGAAACATCTATTCTTCTTAATCAGAATGATTTGAATAAGGGAAAGATTCAATAGCTGGAAGATAAAAAGCTTGAGAGACAAGTCAGAGTCATAAGTCAGAGCCAGTACATGTGCTTTGCATGCATACATTTCATATATTTTCATCTTTAGGAATGATTTTGCAAAAAGAGATAGATGTTCTGTGCAGAAGTACTCAGAAAATTAATGCTCAAGGAGCAAGCATCTCCATACAGTCTTCGACTTAAGACTGGTTGCTTAGTAATCACTTATGGTTATTATGGACCACCTAAAGGTAATTATGACTCAGTTCTAAAGCTCCAATTTCAGGGGGGAAAAACATAGTCACATGATCACATTTTGGGTGCTTGCCAACTAGTCTGCATTTATGGCTTTTTTGCAGAGACCTACAGTCACGTGACCATGATTTACAATATTCGCGCTGAAAACAGGCTTCTATGTCCAGTACAATGTGTTTGCTTAACAACTGCAGTGTTTACAAAAAATCACCCATCACTGTTATATCAGATCACTTACACATACCACTTTACGACCATCGTGACTTACAATTGCAATGGGCAGGTTCTCTTATGGTCATGAATCAAGGACTATCTTCACATGGAGTAAGTTATAAGTGCTACATTAATGCATTTCACACAGTTTGGAAATGAGTCCTATCCTTGTTATTGTATTTTATACTTTCAACTACAATAGGGGTATCACATTCACAGGCCATGGGCAGGATGTGTCACAGACTGGCCATGCCGCTCCCAGTTTAGCGAAGGGGTAAAAAGTTATGATACAACACGTGAAGATAATGGGACACTGCGAGTTTGACGCTCCTGATGTAGAAAGTTGCTTGAAATTATATTTTCTTCTTTCTTACTTTTTATTGCTTTTTATTGCTGTATATTAATCTTTAAAAAAACCTGTCTTGTTCAGGGTTTGAAGTTTATCAGATGCTGGTGGAAGTTCACATATATATTCTGGAAATCCAGTGGTGGGATTCAGCTGGTTTGGGACGGTTCATGTGAACCAGTTGTTAAATTGCTGGTTGGCCATGCCCCTTCTTGCCCTGCCCCTTCCAGGAGTCCCCACATGCCTTATTTTGGCTCCCAAGTAAATGCAGGGAGGCTTAGTAGGCCCAAAATGAGGTGCAGGGGGGGTGCAGCACTCCCCAGGTCCTTTTTTGTTCCCAGGAGGCTGCAGGGAGGCCTACTAGGCCCAAAACAGGGCACATGGGCGTGCTCCCCTTGCAGTCCATTTTTGCTCCCAGATAGGAGGCCAAGTGCTGGCCACGCCCACCCAGCCGGTCATTAGGGCAGAGAACCAGTTGTTAAATTATTTGAATCCCTCCCTTTGACAGAATATTTGATTTACAACTCATAGTAGGAAAGAGGCCACAAAGTCCCTTCAGTGTCAAATCTCCAAACATGGTGGGAAGAGTTCAGAAGCTGCAAACCTACAGAATGGGTTTGAATTGCTTAGTAGCCTCCCTTCTCAGGTTTCCACTGCTGAAGAGTCTGTGCTGGTTGCCACTTGAATACTGATCCATTTTAAAGAGGTGACTTTTTATTTAACAATCCTAAATACTGAAGCAGATTTTCTTTACATTTTGTCACAGCATGACAAGATCATACTAAAATGATCTTTCATGCTATTGTGGAGAAACTATGGAATTTACAGTTTTACACTTTTAATTTTACTAAGTGTGTACGTGTGTGTATATATCTATGTTTATATATACGTGTGCTGGTGTGTGCATTGTGTCTGTCTATCTAACACAGCACAGGAAAGCAATAGAAGCACCTAAACTGAGAGATTAAGATAACATCTTTTCACCAGTTCTAACAAGTCACAGATACATGTTTTAGTAAAAAGAGGGAAATGCCTCGAAGAATGATTTAAAGATAAGTAATGTCTGTTTCAAATCTCCAGAGACAAGTCTTCAGGGAAGTCTGTCAATTTACTTCAATAAACCCTATCTGGTAAGTGTTAAGCTAATTGCTTAACAAAAATAAAGGTAAAAGGGACTTTGAACACAGAAGAATTGTTCAGAAGAGAGTTTCCTTTCCTGAAAATCCTTCCATGACAGAGGGGGCTATCTGAAGACAGCCCTTTCCATTGCTCAGTGGGAGGTTTTTGCTAATGCTTTCTGAAAATCTGCTCCTCAAATTACCAATTCTACCAAGGAGCCAAAACACATCTGTTCAATATTCTGGATAGCAGGTTGTTTTTTTGCAAACAACTCTTGGAATAAAGGAGTTACTTTTCCCAGTTTGACTGAAACTGAAAGGGAAACCACAATATATAAAATAATTAAAAGAAATTACATGTTGGACAAGCATCAAACAAGGAAGGGGCAGCTCTATCTAAAATCAAGCCAGGAATTTATCCCCCAAAAATTCCAATCTAGAAAGACATTAAAAGAAAAAGAAAAGCAACCCAAACAAACAAACTTATCAATAGGATAGAATATTTGTAGCTCAGAGTTCAGGATTGGACTGAGGAGCTTGGTGCTCTTTGAACTTTGCAAATAAGAGTGTTTTTATGAACTGATGACTTTACCTAGTTGGGTAATGAAATGTCTGCAAGAAAGCAACCGAGCTCAGAGAGCACCAAGGATCCCATGGCATGCAAACCAAATTCTGTGTCAAATTATTATTATCAAGGCAGGTAGGCATACACCATGCTGGGAGAATCCTACTAGAATAGCAGTCCATGCCTAGGGGCTGATGGAGCTTTCTTTGAGAGAAAACACAAAGATCTCTGTGATCTCTGGATCTGATGCACAATGAAGGATGAGGATTATAAACAGACGTCAGGATGTTTGCAAAGTGGTTGTGTCTTATCTGAAACCTCATGGGTCATATCGCAACCAAAAGAGTAAAACATGTAATCATCAATTATAGCCCATACTTATGGCATCTAATGGCTCCTGTTCTTTCAGCTCTGATTCCTCTAGGACAGTGGCTAACCTATGGCACGTGTGCGACAGATGGCACGCGGAGCCATTTGTCAGCATGTAAAAATGGGGGGCGCCTGTAGTGCGTGCAAGCGCACTGAGGGGGGTCATACATTGCATTATGGGTGCAGCACGCCTGCACACAGCTCCCCTGCGCTCCCCCCACTTGTGGCATGCGAGCCAAACAAGGTTCGCCATCGCTTCTCTAGGAAAACAAGGGTTATGCTGCACCTACGAAGTTCAACTCATCCTGCATACCCAGTCAGGCTTTTTCCATTACCTATTAATCTATTATTACAGTGATGATTATACACATATGCACAGGAGCCTTTACAACTATGTAGAGGGGGATGATTTCACCATAGTTTTCATATCACTCTTTTAAATTGGGGACAATATTATCAAGTTTCCTATCAAATGGGACCCATTCTCCTTTTCATATCATTGAAAATAGGCTGTGAATATGATGTAATTAACTACAACAGTGCCTCACAATGTCTTGGTCAGGTCCTACAGCTCTGCCATGTTCAGGATGTTAAATCTCTATTTTGCTTGGTTCAGCTTTGCATGTTAGTGAGTGGGCCCTAGATAATCTAGTTCCCAATCTAGTGCCGTTGGTGCTTTCTACTTTTGATTAAAAGGAAACCAACATGTTACTTCCATCATTGTAGCAATTCAGCTGTGGTTTTAGCAACTTGCCCTGTCACTTGATAGATGCTTGTGTTGGGTGAGCTGTGTTGAACTGAAAGCCTTTCAAGGTTAAAGAGTCTTTGAAACTATGTCATCCCCAAAGGTCTCCTTTTCACTTTTCAGGATTTTTAATTTTTTTCTTTTGACAACTGATTGTGAAGCCTAGCCATGCTTCTTTCTTGGATCAAGTCAGTGGCTCATCTGTCACTTGTTTTTAGAGTTGTCATTTCTCTTAGTGAGGACAGATGGTTTCTGGTTCCTTGTTGATGCTTTCTCTGACTTCAGACCACTGCTTCTTCCCAATTGTCATCACCTTCATTTGGTCACAACCTCAACTCCATTGCACAGTTCTAGTTAAAATGCTGCTTGGAACTTTTGAGATTACAATAAATTCAGATGAGGTCAAAGTGATAGATGGCAGCATGGCACAGCTTTCAATTTTAATTTGATCTTGTACCAAACCAGATGATGGCTAATCTCTACTTCTGTACTTCTCAGCACCCTGTCATCATTAACACCACCATTCAAGTGCTTGCCTTTCAGGAAATAATTACCATAGAAGCAGCAGTTAATGCTTCTGAGTACCAGCTGAGTAGATGAATGGGTTTGTGCCTCAATAAGCTATGGCAATTAGCCTGAAGTTTACCATCAGACAGCTGCATTTCATTATTGTTATGGTATCAGACCCACACTTGCCCATGACTTGCCCAAGCCACAGTTCACCATGTAGTGCATTTAAATCACCCACTGACACAAAGGGGGCTTTAGGGGCCATCATACATCTTACATCTTCAGCCAACAATGCAGAACACCAAAGTTGGTTCCTCCTTTACATGAAATCTCTATGCTGCCTGAGCGCAGTAGTACTTGAAGTACTAAAGTGGCACATTTGAACTGAGAGTATACTATCCCAGTTGCAAGACAATATGATGGCCACTTCTTGAATTGAAGATTCTTGAGATATCTCATGTGCTTCCCGGCAGGCTATGTTATGGGTGACACGTTTTGATCAGTTGCATTTTAAAAAAATGTTTTCTTAAGGTAGCAACTCCTGGAATTAGTCGGTTACTAAATCCTATCAAGCCAATATGTTATTTAGTAAGTAAATTTGTAAGGATTAAATAGAAGATTTCAGCTTATAGCAGCGGTTCTCAAATAGTGGGGCGCGCCCCCCTGGGGGGGCGCGAGGCTCCGTAAAGGGGGGCGCGAAGGCTCCCTTTCCATCTGGGTGCAACGGCGGTGAAGGCATGGGCGAGGCATAATATATCCCGCCTGGAAGTGGCAGCACTTCGGACTGTGGATTTTCATTGGAGCCGCGGGCTGGAGCTGTGCAAGAAGCCTGCTCGGGCGGGGGTGGGAGGGAGGGAAGCATGGGACCGCCCCTCTTCGCCACCACGTAGCTCGCCTCCCCGCCAGCAGCTCCACCGCCAGCATTCCGTCTGGAAGCGGAAGCGCAACAGCCGCTGTTGGGGAAGGGACAAAGGGGCGGCGGTCGCCCGATCTTGCCACCGCCACCCCTTCGCCCCTGGTAACGGCGACTGTTGTGCTGCTGCTTCCAGCTGGGAAGCAGGAGGGCAGAAGGGAGGTGGAAGGAAGGAAAGAAAAGCAGACACGCCGGAGGGAAAGAGGAAAGAAGGCAAGCAGGCAGGAAGGAGGCAGAAGGAAGGAGGGAAGAATGGAACTGGAAGGGAGGCAGGGAAGGAGGGAGGGAGAAAGGAAGGATAGGAGGATAGGGAAAGAGGAAAGAAGGCAGGCAGGCAGAAGGGAGGGAGGTGCAAGGAAGGAAGAAAGCATAGATAAGCAGGAGGGAAAGAAGGCAGGCAGGCAGGGGGAAAGAGGAAGGAGGGAACTGGAAGGGAGGCAGGAAGGAAGGGAAGGAGGAAGGGAGGGTGGAAGGAAGGATAGACAAGTAAGAGGGAAAGAGGAAAGAAAGCATGTGACTACGGTGGGAAACGAGGAAAGACCGGTGTGCTATGTTATGCAGAGGTGTACTTATAACAATTTTATAGACAAATGATACTATTTACAGTCGCGTAGGGGGGGGGGCGCGAAATGTTTTCTTCTTCCTAGGGGGGGCATGACAGAAAATAATTGAGAAGCACTGGCTTATAGGGACAATTTCTTTATTTAAAGAAGAACTCAATACCTAGGAACACGCATTTCTTCTATGGTTTCATAGTCTCGTTATGACACACATAAGCCTGTCTTTGAAGATTGGTTCTAGAAAGGCTGCAAATTTTGTAAATGGTGCTAAAATGTGGATTACAGAAAACTGAATAGTGGTTGAGTTTGATCCTGATTGGCAATTATTTTTCTCTTGGCTAAGATTTTGTAATGGTGATGAATGGATTGGAAGAGTAATCATGCCTGACAGGCATACACATTCATCTAAATCATGAGATTTCTGCTTTTACCTTTTTAATTTAACCATCTTTTTCGTATTATGTCATTCATCAAAGTAGATCTGAACAAGATGTTTGGCGCTTACTTTAATTACTTGCAAAATAGCTAATCATCTCTCACAGTTGAATTTGCACTTAAACCCAAGTTCCATGATGCCAAGTCCATTATGTTATATACCAAATCCATTTCATACAAACTCTACATTGGACTGGAGAACATTTGATACATCTTAATATGTGAGGCTCTTATTCACTCTATTCAGTTCTATTACTCACAGCATTATAATTAATAAAGTCTGCTCCCTAGCGTTGCATATTATTTCTATCCTGGACATGTTCACAAAGTGGAGATTTCATAGTTTTACAGACTACATGAATAGAAGGCAAAATTCTTGTTAAATGCAGAAAAGCATCCCTGATAAATAGCAGTCTATCTTTAGCTAGAATACATCCAGTGCAAGGGAATCCACCATCTCCCTTGTTCAATTATGCCATTCCCTACTCCCAACATGCTATTTCCCTGTCTCCCATCCAATGTGCAATCATAATATGTCTTCCTGTATATTAAATCCATTACTGTATGAACTACCCTCTGAAGTAGGTCTTGAAGAACAGGTCTTGAACTTTTCCTTTCTGAAGTTGTTTCAGGGATTTGAATAATATTATCACATCCCTTTCCTCCTTTCCTGTCCCATCCTTTCCTTTCCTTTTCTTCTCAGCACCTTGAATTGCTTTTTGTATGATTTGGTTTCTACTTCACTGATTGTCCTCCTTAATATAACTTAAGTCAAGGATATTTGATTCACATCGAGGAGATTTAAATCAGGTTTCCTATTGATTTAAATTTAAATCAAGTTCTACATTTGATTTAAATCAAGAAGATTAAAATCACTGATTTAATCAAGGACAATAGAGGTTTAAATCAATTTCCCACTGATAATCTGTTGCTTAAAACAATAGTGCCAGACTGAAAATTCTAGTGATGAAAGCATGTTCATTTGAATCAGTTTGTGCCATTTTTCAGATGCTCATACCTTTTAAACCTTCATTTTTATTAGTTTAGGAAATAATGTGTAACATTCATGACCTGTGTTTTATATACCAAGGCACTAATATTAGCTGAACAACAGTCAAGAACTCAGAAAAATAAACATACTTTTTTTTCTGACTCAGAAAATGATATTTTTTTTTATGTTCTCTCTCTTCTGGGCTAACTGGTTTGCCTTACTTAACATTTGGTCAACTTTCAAATGAGACTTCAATAAAAAATATTTCACTATAACTAACAAACAAAACCTGGATGGAATTAAGCTGGACAGTCATTCATCAGATAAAAATGAAGAAATTCCCATACAATTCAATGATGACATTCACTTAATACTTAAGCTAAAGTTTATGAAGCATAGGTTCTTGAATATGCTTTAGTGCAGGTGTGTCAAACTTGCGGCGTCACATTGTTCTCACATGATGTATTCCCCACTTTTCCCCCTTTCGCTAAAATGGGGGTGGGAGTAGCCAGCGTGTGATGCATCTGCCCCGCAGTCCATGAGTTTGACGCCCCTACTTTAGTGGTTTGATTTAACAATGGATGAACAAGAAGCAATGGGTGAACAAGAAACAATGGGTGGAAAGTAATTAAGGAGAGAAGCAACTTAGAACTGAGAAGAAATTTCCTGACAGTTAGAACAATCAATCAGTGAAACAACTTGCCTTCAGAAGTTGTGAATGCTCCAACACTGGAAGTTTTAAAGATGTTGGATAACCAGTGGTGGGATACAACTGGTACTCTCTGGTATGGGTGTTCTGGTGCCTGCTAGGAGCACCAGGTACCATTCCGGTACAGTGCTCCGGAAGGCCCACCCACCCACACCCACTATCCTTACCGCTATTTGAACCGATTGGGGCTTTCACGCATGGAGCGTAAGGAGCCTGCGCAACGTTCCACCAAGCAGCTGGAGCATCACAGGCAGTAAGTACACAAGTGCACATGCTGTACATGTTCTGCGTGCGTTCACGTGGTGGACCCCGGGCCCCGTTGGAGTGTACCAGTTGCAACGGGATCTGGAACCCACCACTGTGGATAACCATTTGTCTGAAGTGGTGTAGGGTTTCCTGCCTAAGCAGGGGGTTGGACTAGAAGACCTCCAAGGTCCCTTCCAACTCTGTTATCCTATTCTATTCATTAGTTCATACATTACATGTATTCAAAACAAACCGCATGTGTAGGTTAGCTACCAGCCCAATCCTGTTTTGACTGGATTCATATATTATAAAAAACTATAATGTGGTTTATAGATAAATGTGTTGTGGGAACTCACGCAAACTGTAGTTAATTCTGTAAAACCATGGTAAAGGAAATAATGGCTTGCTTAATACATTTTTAGATTTTGGTATTCAGCCCTGAGGGCTTTTTTTGAATATTCATGATTATGCTGGTGACGTTGGATAGCAAATGACAGAATCGTTGAGGTATCAATGTGAGTTTATGTCTTTTCATAACTACAGAAGAAATCATACTAATTACAGGAAATGATATGAATGAAACAACTACACTGGCTTCAATATATTTGATCTAGCGACACTGTTCTAGAGACTTAATGTAGAAGGCCCGTGAAAGAATGTTCAGCAATTACTTCATAGCAATATTCCCTAGGCAAACTGAAAACATTTTTTTTACCATTAGCATTCTGAACAATCAGGAAACTCAAAGAGAAAAGCCATGTATCTAGATCAACATACCAAGGAGACTCAGAAGGAATTTGTTTTCACTTTTCTTTATTGACCTATGTATGTTTTGGCATAATGGATATTTTCAACAGGAACCCTTACTTGGGGTAATCGCCAGTGGTGGGATTCTACCGGTTTAACAACTGGTTTGGTAATTGAGTTGCGTGCGCGTCCGCAGTTTTGAGAAAACTTACCTTCTGCATTACTGCTGAGTAGGAAAACAGCTGAGGCACGGCAATCTGCTCTGCCCCACAACTCAGCTGAGTGCTGAGTCACTTTACTGTCAGTAAAGTGCAGGGACTGGTGGGTCAGTAAAGTGCAGGGACAGGTGGGTGAGCCCATTTGATCGTTGGGGCGAACCGGTTCGCTACCTGCTGATCATCGGAGCTACCGGTTCACCCGAACTGGTCCAAACTGATAGAATCCTCTGATAATCACCTTAGGCTACTAGTAGTGGGAGAACATAATAGCATGACAACTGAAGAGAGTTCTTGATTGGGTGAAATCTGATAGTAATACTAGGAAGGATCTATCTATATGTATGTGTTGTGGGGTAAGGATAGACAACTTATAAAGATTTAGAAGGCCATTTCTTTAATTTCATATAGCCTTTCAAAAGTCTGCTGCAAGCAAACTATTTATGCTTCTGAACAGAATGCAGTGGTCTTTTCAAATCTGTTCTTTAGGGAAGGAAAGAAAAAGATAGTATCCAAAAAAGAAAAAGAAACTATTGGATTTAAAAAAAAATTGTCTGCACTTAGGAAACAGATCTTCTCCTCAGTGTATCTTAATTTAGTCCTCATATTCATTCTGAAAAATCCTTTAAAAATCATGGAGGGCACCATGAGCTATTCCTTAGACCTGAAATTAGGACTTTTTGTTTACAATTGTCATATTAGAGAGATAACTAGAGCTTGATATTGCTGCACACCTATCTCTCTTCTCTACTGCAGTATCTGCAAATGCAACTCCTGCCTCCTTTGTAATCAACAACACAGCCTGAATAGAATTTTAGGATAGTAATCTAAGGTACTGAAAGGCAGAGCCAGGGCCTAGTTTCCTGACTGATGTGTCAGAAAATCTAGAAGCTTGATTGGAAATGAATAATTATGGATTATGTCAACTTCAGCCTTAAAAAAAAAAACACAAGGAAAAACTGTATTAATAGGCGAGAATTGCATCTCAGCAGTCATCCAGGCCAACAGATGATTCAGGAAAAATTGGATTGTTCCAGCTGTTGGTGTCTCGTGGTAAATCAGAAGAGAGAGACTACTGCTGAAATATTTGCAACATGTTGACAAGTTGATCAGAAGTGACAATACCAGCATAGTTATGGCAAATACCAGTAGGTTGTAAATCTGGCATATTTAAGTCTCCATCCTTAATAGAATCACAGAGTTGGAAGGGACCTTGGAGGTCTTCTAGTCCAACCCCCTGCTTAGGCAGGAAATCCTATACTATTTTTAAAAAATGGTCGTCTAATCTCTTAAAAATTATTCCAGTATTGGAGCCCCCACAACTTCTGAAGGCAAGTTGTTCCACTGATTAATTTTTCTGTCAGGAAATTTCTCCTTAGTTCTAGGTTGTTTCTCTCCTTGATTAATTTCCATCCGCAACCTGAAAAATAATGAGACCTGTGGTTGATTTGAGTTTATATTCATCCTACTTGCAGCCAGTAGGTGCTATCGATGAACCAGAGTTTAGATATTTCATATTTGTACTACATATTAGTATCCAATACTTTTCCACTGTATTTTGCGTTAGTATCTGGTATTAGTATTGCATTTATATTTAGCTTAATACTTGGTATCCTCTTCCGCTCCTTTTGGGAAAGACAAGTGACATCACTTGTGGATCATAAACCCAATGGTCTTGACAAGTACCCAATTTACACTAACAATGATATATTAATTGAATTATAACTAGCATTGCTGGTCTTGCCTTGTTTTCTTGAAGATAACTGTTTTATAATTATCCTGCTTCAACAAAAGGCAAGAGCTCATTTGCCTACTTTAAAGATTCTAATTTTCTTTCTAATAGAACATTCTGCTTGTCTTACTTAACCTTATAATATCATTTGTCTTGTCCACCTTTTGTCCTACCATATTTTGACCCACCAATTGCATTTGGCCTATCATTTCCATTACCAAATAAGGAATTTCTTTTGCCCACCTAAAAAAAGTGGAGATTACCAGATAAGGATTTTCTGTACCATCTTGAGTGAACGGGTCAATGCTGCAAATCAACGAGACCATAATAGCTGCCTTGTGGCGAGATGGGCAGCAAATAAATTTAATAAATAATAATTTATGTGAACCAATGAGAGACTTCAACTTTTCTCTGACTGCAATGTATAAATTCTCTAACTACCAATGTATAAATTGTGAGACAAGCATTTGCTTTGTGAAAGTATTTCCAAGGATACTTTTCTTCTGCACAGAATAAATTTGGAAATGATCTGCACATCTCATGTGTTCTGATTGGATGTCCCAGGCACACAGGGTTCTTCCCAAACTAAGAACCCCATCTTCCTATCCATGTTAGCCTTGATCAGTGTTTTGAAAAGTGATGTGTTGCTAATGAAACTTTGCTAACTGCAAAAAAAGATATCTCCGCAATATCAAGTGGAAGATGCAGAAATTCCTGCGCCTTGTTTTTCAGCTACAGGAACTCCTCAACTTACAATAGCAACTGATCCCAAAATTTCCATCGCTAACCACAACAGTTGTTAAGTTAGTACCATGCTTGTTAAGTAAATCTGGCTTCCCCATTGACTTTGCTTGTCAGAGCATTTGCAAAAAGTGGTCATATCATTCCAGGACACTGCAACCCTCAAAAATACATGAATTTTGATTGATTATTTATTTTATTTATTTATTTTGTCAAGCACGAATTAGATAACAGATATAAGTGTAAATATGATTATGTATACATGAAATGAATACGAATACAAAGGAATATTAGGACAGAGATGGTAGGCACAGCTTATGCAGACCTCTTAAAGACCTTTTAGGAATGGGATGAGGTCGACAGTAGACAGTCTAAGGTCAAAGTTTTGGGAATTTGGGGAAGAAACCACAGTGTCAGGTGTGGGAAAAGTTGAGCAAGACAATATTATTTCAGTTCTTTGTGAAAAATAATGCAGAAGAAAAGATTGTCAGGCACCTAAATGAAAGCTTAAGAATCTATGAGTTTATGTCTATGGGTATTTAGCTTTAATACATTTAAGCCACCATGATTAAAAGTGTGTATGGCCATGGGTTTTGTTAGATCTGGGCAACGAGAGAACAGACTGCGGACACGAAGTGACTTAACAGCTCTTTATTAGTAGTAGTATTGATCCAGCTTGCTCTGTGGCCAGAGGGTTCCCCTTTTATAGGAATCGGGTACGCCTCTCGACCAATCAGAACGATACCTGTTTCCCGCAGTAGCAGCGGACCAGAGAGGAGACTTGCCACGATATATGTTAATATCTAACACCCCTCCCCTCTTAGACGGAACATTGCGGTTAGTTATATAGTCCTTAAGGTATGTTGGCGTTTGTCTTACTCGGGTGGAACGTCGCAGTTCGGGTTGATCGGAAGTAGTTGCAGGATTGGTTGCTTTCTCTGTTTCGCGTCCGGGAGTCTGTAGGCTTTCGTTACTTTGGCGTTCGGGGATCTGCTGGTTTTCGTTGTGTTGGTGTTGTTCCTCTTGTTCTGTCCTGGGCTCGCAGGTGTCGTAGTCCTCTGTGTTGGGGGTCTCTGGTGGTTGATTCTGTATTGGCAGGTAGCTCTCGTTCTCGGTTCGAAGGTCTGAGTGCGCCAGGTGGCCCCGTAGTTGATCGATGTGCCTTTTCCAGTTTCGCCCTTCTTCCAGTTCTAGCAGATACGATCGTGGACCCGTGATGCCAATGACCTTTGCCGGCATCCACAATGTTCCCCCTGCATAATTGTGGGCGTATACTGAATCCCCTATGCTAAAACTCCGAATTTTGCTTGTGGAGTCTGGGGGTGCTGTGGCAGAGTAATTCGGGTGAAGACGGTCCAGGTGAGACCGTAGACGGCGGCCCATGAGTAGTTCAGCGGGGCTCCTACCCGTCGTAGCGCTGGGGGTAATGTGTTGAATCAATAGGTAATGGTCAATGCGTATTTGCCAATCACCTGGACCCATCCTAGCGAGGGCCTCTTTTGCGGACCGCACCATTCTCTCCGCTTGTCCGTTTGATGCCGGATGGAATGGCGCGACGAGGGCATGCCGAATCCCCTGACCTGCTAAATACGTTTCGAATTGCATGGCCGTGAACTGGGGCCCGTTGTCAGAGACCAGGAGGTCGGGCAAGCCATGAGTGGCGAAAAGTCACCATAGAACCTTAATGACTGCCTCTGCCGTGGTTGAAGTCATTAGGACTACTTCTAGCCATTTGGAGTATGCATCCACAACTATGAGGAAGGTCTGACCTTGAACTGGCCCTGCGAAATCGATGTGTATTCTCGACCAGGGTGCTTTAGGCTTTTCCCATTCTGTGGCGGGTGCTTCCGGGGGTGCAGGCCTCGATTCCTGGCATGGATCGCAAGTGGCCACCCATTCCTCTATCTCTTTGTCCATGTTTGGCCACCAAACGAAACTTCTTGCCAACGCCTTCATCCTAACGATCCCCGGATGACCAACATGTAATGCATCTAGCACATTTCTACGTAACGCATAAGGAATAACAACTCGATCCCCCCACAATAAACAACCTTGTAACACTGAGAGTTCATCACGTTTTGACCAAAACATTTTGAATTCTGGGCCCACGTTTCCCTTCGGCCGCCCCCTCCAAACCCAAGTTTGAACTTGCTTTATTATATTGTCTTTAGAAGAAAACCTTGCAACATCGCAGGAAGAAACCAGTCCTGAGTCCAAACAGTCAATGAGCAGCACCGGTACTTCGGGAGTGGGGTCTGTCAAAAGGTCCGGTAGTGGGCAACGGCTGAGTGCGTCTGCGTGTCCTAGAGTGGAGCCCGGTCGATGAATCAACTTGTAAGAGTACTCAGCCAGGAAAACAGTCCACCTGGTCATGCGTGGAGAAAGGGAGACTGGAGTGGGGAGGTTTCCCGCCAAAAGTCCCAACAGCGGTTTGTGATCTGTAATCAGTTCAAAATCGCGGCCGTAGAGGTATTTGTGGAAACATTTTACTCCAGCTACAGCAGCTAACGCTTCCCTGTCCATCTGGCTGTAATTCCTCTCGGCCGATGAAAGAGTCCTGGAGTAGAAAGCGATGGGTGCTTCGTTCCCGTTTGGCATCCTGTGGCTGAGGACTGCGCCGACTCCAAAAGGTGATGCGTCGCAGGTCAATACCAGCGGTAGCGTCTGGCTGTATTGGACTAACAGCGAGTCAGTGGTGAGCAGGCGCTTTACTGCGGCGAAAGCTGCTGCTTCGGATCGTCCCAATCTCCATGTTGCGTTCCTCTGGAGTAGTCGATGTAATGGCTCAGCAACGGTCGCTTTCTGTCTCAGAAAAACGCTGTAGAAGTTAAGTACTCCGAGGAAGGCCTGCAACTCGGTCTGATTACGTGGTGTGGGGGCATCCTGGATCGCCTTTATTTTCTTTGAAGTGGGGTGTATTCCCTGACCATTGATTCTATATCCCAGGAATTCTACACTAGGCACGTTAATTTGGCATTTCTCCTTTTTTAGGCAGAGGCCCTTTTCTCTGATTCTGGCCAAAACAGTTCTGACTCTTTTTAATAGTTGCTCCTCGTTTGCAGCGGACACCAAGATGTCGTCGAAATAGGGGACGACTCCCAGTATCCCTTGCAAAAGCCGTTCCATGACGCTCTGGAACAGATCTGGAGCAATACTCACACCGAATTGTAGCCGGTTGCATTTGAATGCTCCTCTATGCGTCACTATAGTTTGGGCCTCCGCTGTGGCGCTATCCACGGGCAACTGCTGGTAAGCTTGTGCCATGTCTAACTTAGCAAATATCTTTCCTGGCCCCAACGAATGCAATAGGTGTTGTACTACTGGCACAGGATATGCGCTTTGTTGTAGCGCGACATTAATTGTGCATTTATAGTCCGCACAGATGCGGACTGATCCGTCTGGCTTGACTGGGGTCACAATGGGAGTTTCCCAGCGCGCGTGATCCACCGGCTCAAGGATTCCTTGCTCCACTAACTTATCTATCTCCTTATCTATTTTTGGGCGGAGTGCAAAAGGCACTCGTCTCGGTTTAAGTCGGATTGGCGCCACTTTGGGGTCTAAATTGAATGAGATTGGTTTACCCACATACTTACCAATACCGGGGCTGAACACATCCTCGAACTCCTTAAAAATCTGCTCAGCGCTGCTGTTCTCCACGGCGTTGATTCCGGTGACTTCTAGCCCCAAGGATTCGAACCAATCCAGTCCTAGGAGGTTTTGTAACGGTGCGCTGGCGATGGTCACGGGCAGCTGGGCTACGATGTCCTTGAAACGGATCTGGAACGTGCCTTGGCCCACGATGGGGACTTGGTTCCCCTGGTAGTCTCATAGCAGGATGTCTGGAGCGCGTAGTTGGCTCTTTTTGAGGCTAGGGATAGCCTGTTTCATGGATGCCCATGAAATGATCGTCAGGGACGATCCTGTGTCAACTTCTAGCTCGCAAGGTGAGCCCTCCAAGAGGACTGTGACTTTCAGCTTTTTAGGCCGCTTGGTGCGGACCTGACTTATTGTTGTGAGATACGTTCGCAACTCCTCTCTCTGGGTCAACTCTATCTCAGCATCTGTATCCTGAAAATACTCTCGTTGAGCGTCTTGATAGAACGCTCTCTCAGCTCTTGGTGTGTAATCTCTCTGGGAATACGTTCGCTCAGCTCTTTGGGGATTTTCTCTCTGGGTAAACACTTGTGGATTTCTCTCTGGGCGCCCTTTTTGGTTTCGCCAAGCCCCTGGGTTGGGCTTCTGTTGGCGGTACGTAGGTGGCTGCCGTGAGGCAGGGACTCCGCTCCGGCACACTCGTGCGATGTGCCCAAGTTTGTTGCAGAGTGAACAAACAACGTTCCTGAACCGACAGGTAGACCGGGGGTGATTCCCTCCGCAGCTTGCGCAGGGTGGCAAACGGAATCCGGGTCTCCCCCCAGGCCTCATGTGACTGCTCCGCATCAGGTGACTGTCCTCGAACTCGGGATCCTCGTAGTCGGGGTTGGTGTCCTCGTAGTGGACTCTGGTTTGTCTGGGTGCTGGTTGGCTTATGTTGAACCCGCGTTGTATGCTTTCCGATGATCTTTCCGCTGACTCGGATTCCCTTGCTTCGTTTAGTGCTATTTGTAGGGTTAAATTTGGATTTGCCAACAGCCTTTTTTGTAGCGAAATGTCTCTTAACCCCCACACAAATTGTGCCAGGATATGCTCGTCCAGATCCCTGAACTCGCAGTTAGTTGATGCCTTACGTAGGGCTGCAACGTATTGATTGATTGATTCTCCCGCCTTCTGGTTCCTCGTGTTGAATTCCTGGCGGCAAACGTGGCGGGAAGGTTTTGGCGCGTAATGAGTCTGTAGAGTCTGTTGCAACGCCGCCCATGATACCACTTGTATCGGAGTAGGTGCGGTGAGGTCTCTGGCCGTATTGAAGACTTCTTTTCCACAGTAGCCGAGGAAGATATTTTTCTTTCGTGCATCGGTTATCCCCGTGTATTCGTTCGCTTCGAGAAAACACTCGAACCGAATCATGAATGCCTCCCATTTGTCATTCGCTGGGTCGAATGGAGCGGGGGGAGTGTGCATCGCCATTTTCCTCGTTTGAATTTGCCGCGCTGCGGTGTCCTGAGATGGCTGCCGGAATTCCTGCCGAATTCCTGGGCTGGATCGAATCCGGAGATTCTGAAGTAGCGATCTTCGTCCTATCTGTCTCTCGATCCCACCTTCGTCGCCAATGTTAGATCTGGGCAACGAGAGAACAGACTGCGGACACGAAGTGACTTAACAGCTCTTTATTAGTAGTAGTAGTGATCCAGCTTGCTCTGTGGCCAGAGGGTTCCCCTTTTATAGGAATCGGGTACGCCTCTCGACCAATCAGAACGATACCTGTTTCCCGCGGTAGCAGCGGACCAGAGAGGAGACTTGCCACGATATATGTTAATATCTAACAGGTTTCTTCTCTTTTTATGTACTGTAGGTAAAAACCATCTGATTTGAGTTTTGGATTAATACAAAATCTGTTCAAAAAAGAAAAGTCTGGGCAAATTACCCTTCTGTTAGGGCAAGATTTTTTTAAAAACTTTAACCTCAAAACAAACAAAAAAAACTTGAAGAAGCTCATCCTTGGGTAATGAAAACTGACCGATGGCTTTGTACTTACCACCATACTTGATAAAAAGTTTAGTCCATATCCATTTGACCCAATAAAGTTACTCTCTCCAACAGTATTCAAACGTAACAGAAATAAATGTATAGTGCTTGAAGTTATACAGCCAATTCTTTACAACTAAACAGCCGAGATGAGGCAGGCTCAGTAATAAATGGAAACACCTAGAATCAAATAATATATGGACTATTTTAACTGTTTAATGAAACCTATTTAGCTGATAATTTCACTTGAAGGTTTCAAAAGGTGAAATTAATTAAGAAAGTGTGAACAGTAATGTCTTATTACAATCCTAATGATGAAAAACTTGCCGGTGTGGTGTGATTTCCCAGATAAAAATTTCATTTGCATCAAGAGCTTGAAGATATTTTTACATTTTAAAGTAATATCTCATGTAAATGTGACTAAAAGATATTATAACAAAGCAAATCCCACTCAGTGTCTACAGCTGTAGAAAAGGAGTTTGCTTAATAATGATGAATGCTGATTTTCTTGATTCTTAGAATTCTATTAAATTTTTGGAGTCTTGAAGTCATTTCTATTCCTGACAGCACTTGATTTACATAATGCTCTAGGCTCCAGAGAAACAGTAACTTCCAGAATAAGGAAATGCTTCCTTTGCTCAACTTATTAGAGCCAAAAGTGGACAGCGTCAGACCAATGCTTGTAGTTTTTGAAGTATGATCCACTCAATATCCATTCTAGTCTTAACCACAAAGTAGCATTTGCTGAATTTTTATGAGTATTTGATTCTTCTTCATATATTCCTCTCTTAGGGAGTAATATATGAAATGCTATGAAAGTTTTTATATTATCCCATGATTTCAAAGGCACCAAGCATTCTGTTGCCTGTAATTCCTCACTAATTATCATTGTTAAAATAAAGTACAGTGGTTTTAAGGCTATGTAAATTAGATAGTTTCAAAAGTAGTTAAAATTGATGAGTTGGGCTACAATGAGTCATTTTTTCTTTCCTTTTGACTGCACTCTCTTTCCCTATTTATCCATTCAAATAAGATCTACCAAGTTTTCCTCAAATAAGATCTACCAAGTGTTCCTTAATGCACAAAGTATTATGCATGCAAGTTGTAAAAGTAGGCAATGGTATCACTTCTCAGAAGAATATGTTCTTAGCATAGCTTGATAGAACAAAAACAAATCTCAGTGGAGAGAGAAGGAGGGTGGGGGAGAGAGGGAGGGTGGGGGAGAGAGAGACAGAGAGAGATCCATTGCAATTGAATTGAGTGTTTTCCAGCAATCCAAGCATTTGTCTAAACCCTTTCTTAAAGGAAATATCTAAACAGATGTATCCCTCTAATTCAACTTCCTCTTTATTTCCTTTATTATAGCAAGAAATATGATATAACAGAATAACAGAATTGGAAAGAGTCTTGGAGATCTTCATACCAAGGTAGAGTTGCAGAAAATACAATTTCAGTAACAGAGTTGGAATGCACTACCCGACACTGTGGTTTCTTCCCCAAACCCACAAAACTTTAACCTTAGACTGTCTACTGTCGACCTCACCCCATTCCTAGGAGGTCCTTATGGGGTGTGCATAAGCACACCAATGTGCCTACCGTCCTTGTCCTAATATTCCCTTGTATTCGTATTCATTTTATGTATTCATAATCATGTCTATATAATAATAATAATAATAATAATAATAATAATAATAATAATAATAATAATAATAATAATAATAATAATAATAATAATTTTATTTGATTAGCCGCAACCCTCTCCCGAAGGACTCGGGGCGGCGTACAATCAAAACGGATAAAAATACACATAAGACAAACATATATACAAAAAGAACAGAGACATATACATATGTGCATGGAGGAGAGTTGACTTATAAGTGAAAGACAATTAAAAACACAATTTAAAATCCCCTTAAATAAGATTACTAAATTAAAAAACCCATCAGGAGCGTTACAAAGTTATGGTTGAGCCAGGCCAGCTATTTGGAAAAGGTGGGTCTTGAGCTTAACACGGAAGGAGCGGAGGTCAGTAGTGGTCCTAATATCCGGGGGAAGGTCATTCCACAGGGCTGGGCCCGCCACAGAGAAGGCTCTGCTCCTAGGCGCCGCCCCATGGCACTGTCTGGTGGACAGCACCTGGAGAAGTCCCTCTCTGTGCGAGCGGATGGGTCGTAGGGATGTATGGGGCAGAATACGATCCCGCAGGTAACTAGGTCCTGAGCCATGGAGCGCTTTAAAGATCGTAATCAAGACCTTGAAACGCACTCGATAGACCACAGGAAGCCAGTGCAGCTCGCGCAGGAGAGGTGTCACATGGGAGTACTTAGTACTCCCCATAATCACCCGCGCGGCCGCATTCTGGACCAACTGCAGTCTCCGAGTGCATTTCAAGGGAAGCCCCATGTAGAGAGCGTTACAGTAGTCCAGGCGAGATGTCACCAGCGCATGGGTGACTGTGCGTAGGGCGTCCCGGTCCAATAGGGAGCGCAATTGGCGCACCAGGCGAACCTGGTGGAACACCCCCCTGGCCACGACTGTCACATGTTCATCCATGGACAGCCTGGCATCCAGGAGGACGCCCAAATTGCGCGCCCGCTCCACGGGGGCGAGTTGAATGCCCTCAATGGCCAGAGATGGAATTATCTGGTTGAACCGGGGAGCCGGAACCCACAGCCACTCCGTCTTGGAAGGGTTGAGCCTGAGTCGGTTGTCATCCATCCAGACCCGTACGGCTTCCACACACCGGGACATCACTTTGACGGCCTCGTTGGGGTGGTTCGGGGTGGAAATGTACAGCTGAGTATCATGAGCGTACAGATGATATCCCACCCCGAAACCACAGATGATCTCACCCAGCGGCTTCATGTATGTGTTGAACAGGAGTGGCAAGAGGACCGACCCCTGTGGCACCCCACAAGTAAGGGGGCTTAGGGTCAACCTCTGCTCCCCTGCCAACACACGTTGAGTCCGGCCGGAGAGGTAGGAGCCGAACCACCGCAAAACGGTGCCCCGGACCCCCAACCCCTCCAGTCGGTGCAACAGGATACCATGGTCGATGGTATCAAAAGCCGCTGAGAGGTCTAATAGGACCAGGATAGAGGAACAGCCCCTATCTCTGGCCCTCCAGAGATCATCTACCAACGCGACCAAGGCCGTCTCTGTGCTGTGCCCAGGGCAAAAGCCGGACTGGCGCGGGTCTAGATAATCATTCTCCTCCAGATGTCGTGGAAACTGAGAAGCCACCACACTCTCTACAACCTTCGCCAAAAAGGGAAGGTTGGAGACAGGACGATAATTGGCCAGCTCCGTAGGGTCCAGGGAAGGCTTCTTGAGCAAGGGTCTCACCACCGCCTCTTTCAAGGCGGCCGGGAGAGACCCCTCACCCAACGAAGCGTTCACTAGGCCCAGGAGCCAGTCGCGTGTAACCTCCCAGGTATATCCCAGATATATTTATATCTGTTATCTAATTCATGCTTGAAGAAATAAAATGAATAAATATAAGGCATGTTTGTGATTATTTGGCTTATCTGCCATCACGTCATACCCAACTTTTAGCAGCTACATAGGTTTTCTCCATGATAACTTGTCCATAACTTGGTCTTTAAATAAATTGATTAGCTTAATAGTTTATCATATTTTTGTCTTGTATTTGTAAGTTTTGTATGTGTAAGTACTGTGTGTGTGTGTGTGTGAGAGAGAGAGAGAGAGAGAGAGAGAGAGAGAGCGAGCGAGCGAGAGAGAGAGACTTTTATGAGTATCATAAAACAGTATCATTGGCACATAGTAGATTGTGTTTAACTCTACCACTTTCACTGAAAATTATTTAATTGCTTTATGAGGACAGATCAATGGATCCAACATCAAATTAATGTAACAGAAAATATCATATACTATATTATACCTGTAAGGTTGAAAATGATAAAAGTACTGAATAGAAGCAACTCTGATTGCAACTGAGGTTCTTAGTTTTCATGTTGCTAACTTATAATTCTCCAAATGAGCTCAATACCATTTTCTCAGGATTTATCAGAATATCTGAAAATGTGTAGTCTTTTTCAAATGAATAGTTCTCAATCTCAGGAAATGTCAGGAAAGTTGTAAAGATATTGAGTTAATAGAGAAATGTTGGAGAAGGAATCACTGTTAGTGGCAATATTTGTGTAGAACTAACACATGGTTACCCTCAATGTGTTATTTCTATAGTCTCTGCATGACAAATTTATTTATTTATTCATTTATTAAATTTATTGGCAGCCCATCTTACCACTGTGGCCAATTGCTGTCATAAATATGTGTCTATACAGGTACATTAAAACATGAATAAATTAAAACCAAAGATTAAAATCTAAGGACAAGTGGGGGCAGAATGGGGGAAGTTATTATTCGATCAACCACCTCCACTGTGCAATTCCCCCACTGGAGTCCTGAACCAACTGGCAGAATCAGGTCTTTCTGCCCTTAGGAAAGGATAGGAGGACTGGGGTCAACCTCACAGGGGTGAGCAAAATGTTCCAGAGAGCAGGTGCAATAGCAGAGAAGTCTGTTGGATGTTCTTTCAGTTCTTAAGGTAAAATAAAGGTTCCCCTTGCACATGCGTGCTAGTTGTTCCCGACTCTAGGGGGCGGTGCTTATCTCCATTTCAAATCTGAAGATCCAGCGCTGTCCAAAGCTATCTCCATGGTGATGTGGCCGGCATGATTCAATGCCGAAGGCGCACAGATGCTGTTACCTTCCCACCAAAAGTGATCCCTATTTTTCTACTTGTATTTTTTACATGCTTTCGAACTGCTTGGTTGGCAGAAGCTGGGACAAGTAATGGGAGCTCACTCCATTATGTGGCGCTAGGGATTTGAACTGCCAAACTGCTGACCTTTCTGATCAACAAGTTCAGTGTCTTAGCCACTGAGCGTCCCTTTCAGTTCTTACTAAAGTATTAAAAGTTAGTAGTGCTAGTAACAAGGTCTAATTTATGAATGCAAAGGTAGACCTTACCTGATAGAATATTTGCCTACATGAAAATATCTCCGTTCCCGAGTATAGACTAGATACTAGTGAAGCCTTCTTTGTAACACACTAGCTTTCTCTGTACAAAAGAAAAATGCATGAGAAAGCATTTACTGCCTTTGAAGTAATACTTACAAGCCAAATAGACATACTTTATCCTATAAAGACAGGAATCAAGCAGCTTGCTCTTTTCAGATTCAATTCTCTCCAAGCATGCAGCTAATAAGATGAGAATGATGTATTAAATGTATTAAACATTACAGATCCAAATATTCCCTATGCAAAACAGTTGAGGCTCTGTAAGTACAAACAAATATAATATTAGTAGTGGCCTGGCCTAAAACCTTTCTTTCTAATTTAGACATAAAGTCTAGAAGTCCATTTCATGGTTTTGTATTAATTGTAACAAGCCTGTAACAAAACTGTACCATTTTTGGGTGGGTGGGTGGGAATCTAGTCCCAGTTTTGTTTATAAATGAATTAAACCATAATTAAAGTTTTCTTTTTAAAAAAGTTGTTGTCAACAACAGACCCAATATGGGAAATTTTTTTTTACCACTTTGCAAACTGGTTCCTGGCCTGTCATCTCAACTGCTGTAAAGTTTAAATTCTCATGTTTTTCACTTCATGGGTGTTGGTTGCTTTAGCCAAATGAAATAAAAATGCTTTTTACTCCAAAATTATGGTACAAATTTCGCTTGGTTACTGGCTGCTGTAATTTCATCCTACCTGATCTATGTCACATAAAGATTACTTTTTTTTTTTTTTTTTTGCATTCCAATTCAACAGCATTCATTTTCTGTGGACAAAATGTATGGAATTTTGGCTGAAATTTAAGTAGACAATCCATTGATTCTCAGGTAGCAGTGTGTGCTACCCACTCTACATTTTGGATTATTACTTCTGGTGCAATGCGGTATGACTCCTGTACACAAAGAAGATCATCTTGTTTGACTTCACATATGGAATCCCATTGTCTGTGCTGATTAGGAAAACATAAAAGGAAACAGTAGCAGCTGCTCTATCACGAACCTGAAATGTTCAAGGGAGGGAGGGGAACCCAAGTCAATGAGGCAAAACAAGATAGCGTCAAGAGTCCATGTAAGATTTAAAAGTCCAAGAAAAACATTCATTATTATTAGGACTATAAGGAATTAAAGAATGGATAAGATAGCTTAATAGCTTAATCAAGTCATTTTGCTTTTGAAAATGATGCATGAGAGTTAAATAGCTAAATAAAATCAATACTTCAGTTTAGTCGCATCACAGCAGGCATTGTTAACAATGCATTGGGATTCATACAGTGCCTGCCCTGGGTTTTTGGCAGTCCCCAACAAACTGACAAGCTATGACATTTATCAAGCTCCTTATGGGTTACCATGCCCAGCTAGCAGCATAGTCCCATGCATATTTATTCAAATGTCACTACCACTGAGTTCAATCATTTTATTTGCAGGAAAGTGTGCTTAGAAAACTAAAATCCATTGGTCCAATTCATCTTGGAAAGTCTCCATGCATTGGGCAGAAAGGCAATTTCCCCAAATAGTCATGAATTTGGGAGCGCAATTATATTAGAAACATTGTTCCATGTGGGCATTATTAATCCAGCAGTTTGTTTCTGCATCATCAGGAAAATGCATCACATTTCCTCATCTTCATATCAGTCACAGGCTGGGTTTGGTTTTATGGCACTCTGTGGACCTTTGCTGCAGTTACAAGGATAATCTCATGTTGCTCTTTAGTATAATAGTCCTAACATAGTCCTTGACAGTTGTTGGGCACCACCAGCTGAAAATCACCATTTTATTATTTGCAACTGAAGACATATGTTAAGCTGTTGTTGAGAGTAAAGACCTAAATCAGAACTGCTTGCCAGAAAACCTTTGTCCATCTCTCCATTGCTATCAGAGGTATTGGATGATACATCACCCTTGTTCATGAAATGGTTTCCTGCAGATTATAGGTAGCGTAAGCATCATCTGATATCCAAATATATTTTATTATATGCATAATAGAGTTAAAGATGGAATGATCAGGGATCTTCTACCAACAATCTTATTTCCCATGACTGTGGAAAATTCTGGGATAGGAATAAATAAATGGAGGAGGAGGAGGAGGAGGAGGAGGAGGAGGAGGAGGAGGAGGAAAGAAAGAAAGAAAGAAAGAAAGAAAGAAAGAAAGAAAGAAAGAAAGAAAGAAAGAAAGAAAGAAAGAAAGAAAATATAGAGAAAGAAAGATAGATGATAGATACAATAGATCTGTGATGGTGAACCTATGGATTATGTGAGACACAAACTGAACTGAAAATTACCCACAATAATTTTCCAATAAAGATTGGCTACAGTTTCATGACTTGATTGGGACTCTGTCACATGTTCATTCAATCAGAACCAAAATGATAGTTATCTTTGACTACCTAATGTAATATTACATAAAGAGTCTACTGTTTCTGTAATATACTTGCTGTAATTATTCTTGCTATACAGGCATTAAGACAGATTGCTGCTGCCAGAAAGAATAGAAGGTGCACAGCTGCTATTCCTTGGCATTAGCATTTTATTCCTACATTATGACATTATTAACACGCTCCAATATACCAGGTAAGCACTTTCATGCCTATTTTAATATGCCCTTCCTGGTTACTTACCAGCTTTAATGCAATTACATGTATGTTAAAATTAATTCATCCTGAACGATACCAAAATGTTGAAATAAAATTCATGAGGAAGATAAAAAATCTGCTGCAGATAGTTTAACAATAATCTCAATCTACTGACATATTTATAGCTAACATAACACAAGGGGACCACATGGAAGAAAGGGATATGGAGTTACTTGGTATTTGTAAGTCTTCCATATAATTATTGAGATAGTATTTTTAATATAAAAATTTAAAGGCACCTGGACAGATTTAGGACTAGGCCCCTAGAGCCACCCATCTCGTACCATTACATTAATTCCTACTTCTATTGAGTATTATATTTTATCATCATAACATTTTTGTGGCTGAGATGTGGAAGAATACTTGCATGTATTCCATACATATCCAAGGTCCTACAATCTCTGGATTACGTTCATTAAATTCCTTTGTTCTTTTCAGTTCCGAACTTGCAGTTTTGACATCTCTCGTTCTTTGCATTTAAAAATTATTTCTATCCAATAAGCCCCAGATTCCTTATTTTAAAAATCCAGTTGAAGAAAAAGAAGATCTTTATTTCGCTTTTTTCTTAAAAACAAGAATAAACCAGTTGTCTTTACAGTGAGTGTTAGACACAGGACATTTTAACTGTACAATTTGAGCACTGTGAAAACCTGATGCTATAATAGCCTCCGCTATCATTATAAAAACTCTCTGCATCCATGAAAAGATGATTTGTGCTGCAAAGTGATCCAAAATAAACTGTGAATTGAATATTTTATGGAAATTAACTAGGCTTAGCATTCTGATACATGTTTACTATGCAACTTTCCTGCTGTACTGGAGTCTCCTGTACTGTAAATGGTAGCAGTTTAACAAAAATGAAAACTGAGCAGAATGATTTTCAAGCAATACATCTTGCAACAAAGCAATAGTTATTGCCTTCTCCAAGAAATACAACCTTGAAGTCAAAGGGCACAGACCCTGTCATTTCCAACAATATTTATATGAGTGGTTGGTTTAAGGGAATTTGAGATTTTAATGTTTCCCTTTCTTGAAGTGGGCAATTATTTTGCACAGTTTGACAAAAGAGAGAACAATGCTCAGTGGAAATTCACTTCTGTATTTTACAGTTTCAGTTTCAAGCTAGTATCAGATGGATTAATCCCTTGGAAACTACACATAAATCATTACACCTCAATGAAAAGAGTTTAGAAACAAGCTGAAAATGGCTTGTAACAGTTTTCAGTCATGAAGAACAATAAGGCAAGAGCAATCTATCAATGCCAGTCATGGGTGACCTATTCAAACTAATATACCTGTGTAATCCTAACTCTTCTAGGTAGCAATAGCCCAAGCCTATGAGGTAGATACAATGCAGTTGCAAACATTTGGAAACTGAGATTATGAGTTCACTGGAGAAACTGTACATTGATATTCTGACATCTGACTATGTAATTGGGGCTCCAAGTTAGTGGGCTGTAGTAACAGAAGTAAAGTTCTATATTTAGGCAAGAGAAACAAAATGCACAAGTAAGTGTATGTGGTACCTTGCTCAATGGTAGTAACTATGAGAGGGATCTTGGAGTCCTAGTGGACAACCATTTAAATATGAGCCAGCAATATGCAGCAGCTGCCAAAAAAGCCAACATGGGTCTAGGCTGCATAAACAGAGGGATAGATTCAAGATCACATGAAATGTTCATACTACTTTATAACGCCTTGGTAAGGCCACACTTGGAATACTGCATTCAATTTTGGTTGCCACAATGTAGAAAAGATGTGGACACTCTAGAAAGAGTGCAGAGAAGAGCAACAAAGATGATTAGGGGACTGGAGGCTAAAATATATGAAGAACGGTTGCAGGAACTGGATATGTCTAGTTTAATGAAAAGAAGGACTAGGGGAAATATGATAACAAATATGTTCCGATATCTCAGGGGTTGCCACAAAGAAGAGGGACTCAAGCTATTCTTCAAAGCATCTGAGGATAGAACAAGAAGCAATGGGTGGAAACTAATCAAGGAGAGAAGCAACTTAGAACTGGGGAGAAATTTCCTGACAGTTAGAACAGTTAATCAGTGGAACAACTTGCCTCCAGAAGTTGTGAATGCTCCAACACTGGAAGTCTTTAAGAAGATGTTGGATAACCATTTGTCTGAAGTGGTGTGGGGTTTCCTGCCTAAGCAGGGGGTTGGACTAGAAGACCTCCAAGGTCCCTTCCAACTCTGTTATTCTATTCTACCAGCCAATTTTTCAGTCTACAGTTTGTTTTCAGATTATAACCGAAATTGACCCTGGAATTACATTCATAAGCCATGCTTGTGTTTAAGCGGGTCATTGCATTACCTACCCAAGTTTGCAACTTTGTTTGTGGTGAATGTGAATGTGACAACAAATGCTGTGGTCATTAAGTGAATATCATGCTCATTAAGAGAAGCCATTGTTTGCAATGTACATTTTTTGCTATGAACTGGAAGTAAAAGCCAGTTTCGGGCAAAAAATGCAGTCACATCACCATGGGACACTTCAAATGGCTGTGAAGGTTGGCCAGCTTCACAGGTATGGCAGGTCAGTCTTAAATGTTTTGGATTCTGCCATAACTTCAAGCAGTCACTAGGCAACCAGTCATTAAGCAAGGCCTACTAGTATTATATTTGGAATATCTGCTCCAAAACTGTCTCCAATGTGTCGTTCATCCTAACATGGTCCATTTCGACATTTAGCTTTTGACAAGAGATATCTTTCTATTAACCAAGGCTTTTAAAGCTGAAACAAAAACACATGTATTTTAAAAGGCAAGCGCACCGCTTTCCTATCCACCTAATAAATGCTCAAACAGTCATCACAACAATTGAGGTAGGGAATGTGTAAATGAAAATGCTACAGGTGTGTTAAACTGATAATTATGAAATCAATCATTCTTAACCTTTCATCTCAGACATTACACAAGGCATTAAAGCATAACCTAATTTTTCAACATCCGAGCAATGCTGTAATCATAGAAATAATGTGCAGGTTCACTGGAGCCTTCATTTCAAATGTACCATTGTCCGTTTACACAGAAATCTGTCTATAAGCCATCTGTTGCCAAAACCAGTCATTACCAATGTTGTCATTCTGTTACTAAGCTCTGCAGATGCTAGTCACTTGGAACCATCTGTTGATGTCGAATAAGTAACAATTCACTCTGAGGGGGAGACAATGGGCACTCTTATTTAAGTATGCAGAGTTGCACTCTACTGCTGACCAAAACCTTTGCAGTAGAAGTTGGACAAATGACCAATTAGAATAGCATTGAAGTGTTATTTGTAAATCAAATACCAAAGACTAATTGCAAGAAGAGTTCGCCTCCTTTTGAAGTCAACTGGCGGTTTCTACACATGTACATTCACATATACATTTACATTTGCTTCCTAGTCCACCATGTATACTATAATCTACTACCTTTTTGGGATCGTCGCTTAAATGATTCTGAAGGTCTAATATTTCATTTGGTCATAATGCGAATTCATTTTTATGGGTACGCGAAGGAAATTTATTTTGTGGATGTCATGGTAAATATCAAAATTCAACATCTCTGCCTAAAAAATGGGTCCTAAGGCACTAATAGCCTCTGTTGGTAATGTATTTAAAATAATAAAACACAATAGGCCTATTACTACTGAAAGCTCATTCGTTTTCTTAAATCTTTTTCACTCGAGTATTTATTATTTTGTGAGTTCACATATGACTGCTCATATTCAAAGGATTTATATGCTGAAAGCATTGGGAAAAATGAAAAATGGCCCTACAAACTTCCACTGAAAATGAACCAAAAAGCTAACATTAATATTTAAAAAAAATCAAATGGAAAGTCGGCACCCTGTTTTAAGGCAAGAACTAGGCACTTCTTCATGACAGCTCTTTTGATATTTATTATACATTACCATGCAGTATGTAGTTTTCTAATAAACTGACAGCAGTTTAAGAACCTAGACCTGATTTAAGTCTTAAGCAGTTGAGTAGACAATTGATATAAATTGTCTACTCAACTGCTTAAGACTTAAATCAGGGGTGTTCAATCTTGACAACTTTTAGACCTGTATATGTCAACATCAATGTTGGCTGAGGAATTCTGGGAATTGAAGTCCACAAAGTTGCTAAGATTGAACACCCCTGACTTCAATGGTTTACCCTGGCCTTCCTGAAGGAGTAGGACCTGCATCTGAGTACTTCTGCATGTATTTCCATCACTGAACTACAATAATTAGACAGCTTTTCAGGCAGGAATCAGAAGTGTTTTTACACAAAAAGTTAACAAAAATCAGCCACCTGGAATAATGTAGACACTGTTCTGCAATGGTGTCAACTAGCTATAACAAATATGATAAGAAACAAGCCTCTTAAGATCAACCATCAAGAGTTAAAGAACAAGCAATCAAGAAATACTCTGGAAACCAGCACATGGTAGACCAGCTACGAAGACAGAAAAAAAATGAAATCAGTCAGGTTTGCCAAGCTGATTCTGTTCAGGTTTATTTTTAAGAAATAAACAAAACAAATTATACAACAGCCATTGGTCTCATTCAAGATGGTGATAAATCTGTGGCATAGCCAGAACATTGTGGAGCTGAACATATGAAAAATATACAGATGAAAATGAATTTTAGGACGAAACTTTCTAGTCTACCACCTCTTACTATCCATATACAGCACAGTATCAGCAGTAGAATCCTTCAAGTTTTGCGGGGTTCTATAATTCCCAAGATTCGAAATGGACACCCAACATTAGAACCATCATTTAAAAAGCACAATAAAGAATGTTCTTCCTGTATCAACTCAGGAAGTTCAGACTGCTCCAGGAGCTGTTGATACAGTTTTATACATGAATTATTTGTCATTTGTACTTCTACAACTGTATGGCATAGTACAGAAACCAAACGGAACAGGTACAGATTCCAATGAATAGTTAGGACCGCAGGGAAAAAAAAACCAATTGCAACCATCTTGCCTTCCATAGAAGAAGTATTGCATGGGTCAGAAGGAGGGCTAAGAAAATATTTACATGACCCATCATCCTGAACATAAAGTGTTTCATCTCGTTCTCTTGTAAAGCCACAATAGGCACTGCATGCCAAAACAACTAGGCACAGGGACATTTTCTTCTCTCATGCCATCATTCTGTTTAACGTCTAATTCTTACAATACTGTCTATTATATATGTACATTTACCCATGTTGTATGACTGTAGCATTATTATTATTATTATTATTATTATTATTATTATTATTATTATTATTATTATTATTATTATTATTATTATTATTATTATTATTATTGCATCAACAGAATTGTATCACAGCGGCCAGTTGTTTCGCCGGATTTGGCATTAATTACTAGTCGGGCCCCACCCAGGGGCCTAGGACGTCGTAACGTATTTTCGTAATATGTGTGCGGATCCAAGCAGTGCGGCCTTTTGCATTTGACTGATGGTGATTTTGTCCATTTTTAACTGTTTTAAATGTAATTCCAGTGCTTTTGGAATAGCACCCAGTGTGCCAATTACCACTGGGATTATCACTGCTGGTTTGTGCCATAATCGTTGGATTTCGATGTTTAAGTCCTGGTATTTCGCGATTTTTTCATATTCCTTCTCGGCGACCCTGCTATCACCTGGTATTGCGATGTCTATGATTGTAACCTTATTTTTCTCAACCAGTGTGATGTCTGGTGTATTATGCGCCAGTATTTTATCCGTTTGTATGCGAAAATCCCACAAGATCTTGACCATCTGACCCTCGACAACTTTTTCAGGCTTATGTTCCCACCAGTTTGTTGCTGTTTTAATATTATAATTTTTGCACAAATTCCAGTGGATCATTTGTGCCACTGAATTGTGCCGCATTTTATAGTCAGTCTGCGCGATTTTTTTACAGCAGCTGAGTATGTGGTCAACAGTTTCATCAACTTCTTTGCAGAGTCTGCATTTGGCATCATCAGAGGATTTTTCGATTTTGACCTTAATGGCATTTGTGCGGATAGCTTGTTCTTGCGCAGCCAGGATTAGTGACTCTGTTTCTTTCTTTAATGTACCTGTTGTTAACCATAACCAAGTTTTTTTACTGTCCACTTTATCTTTTATTTTTTCCAGAAATTGGCCATGTAATGCTTTGTTCTGCCAACTTTCCATTCTTGATTTTATCACATCTTTTCTGTATTCTTGTTTCGTCTGTTGGGCCTTCAATAGATTTTTGTTCTTTACTTCGATTAATAGATGTTCTTGACTTTCTTTTAAATAATCTGCCAGTGCATGTTTTTCTTCTTCAGCTATTTGCTTCACTTGTAATAATCCTCTGCCACCTGATTTTCGGGGCAGGTATAGTCTATCAGTGTCACTGCGTGGATGTAAACTGTAGTGCATTGTCATTAGTTTCCTGGTTTTTCGGTCCAAAATGTCCAAATCAGCTTGTGTCCAGGTAACTATACCAGCTGTGTATCTTATAACTGGTATTGCCCAGGTATTTATGGCCTTGATTGTATTTCCACCATTTAATTTAGATTTCAAAATTTTCCTAACTCTGTTGGTGTACTCTCTCCTGGCAATAGTTTTTACTTCTCCATGTTTGATGTTATCCAACTGCAAAATGCCTAAGTATTTGTAGGCTTAATTTTTGTTGCATTTAATTAGTTGGCCATTGGGCATTTCAATTCCCTCACACGCAGTGATTTTGCTCATTATTATTATTATTATTATTATTATTATTATTATTATTATTATTATTATTATTATTATTATTATTATTATTATTATTATTATTATTATTATTATCTTCCTTTCTACCCCCTATTATTATTGGGATTATTACAATGATTTTGATCACTTCGTTGCTTTGCATATACATTGAGAGCTTCTGCAGTGTGTGTCTAATCACACTTAGCCAAATAAAGTATTCTGCTCTGCTCTGCTCTATCCTATCCTATCCTATCCTATCCTTCCTTCCAAGATTGTTTCCTCTGTTTTCTGTGCTTACAAACAGGTCAAAGAGACACTTTAGATGCTTAAGACCTCACTATTGTAACTCAATCCTGTGCATATGCATTGGATGAGACTCCAGCTTAGCTTTCCATGTAGGTTATAGACCAATGCCTTGTTGTTCTCCAGTGTAAGTTTCACAAGGACCTTTTACCAAAGTTTTCTTTGTAGAGAAGCAGCATAGCATAGTTGTGTATTGTGAAATGCGGATCACACAATCTGTATCAGATCTAAGTATCTTGGCTATCCTGCAGTATCTTTTTTTTTTCAGGGACAATGGGCTACAACAATCCAAATACATTCTTTCTTTGAGCTTTACCATTTTCCTGATAGCGTGAAATGTTCTCTCTATACAAAACTGGTTTCTTCATGATTTATCCAATTGTTTCAATGTAAGTTTGCTTCTCAGTTATTTTTTGCAGTGAAGTGTAAAAAAAAACCAATACTAAAGGGACAGGATTAATTATTTACAGCAGTTATATCCCTGATCTTGGACTGTATTAAATCAATGTCAGCCAATCAACCAATCAATCACTCTAAAAAAATGTAAAGATTTTCTCCATTTAACCTTTGAAAAGATATGAAACTGATTTCATTGACAGCAGAATAATCAAGATGAATGGCAAACTTGTTTCCAATGCTCAGTATTCAGGACACACATTTAGATGTGCGTTGATGTTCCTGGGAGAGAAACAAATGTATGTAGCCCAATGAGGAGGACAGTGTAAACACTTGGCTGGGTAACAACATCAACAGTAAATATTTACACACATTAGTGTGGCTACTCTATTTAAACCTGTCTAATCTTAACTTGCAGATGAGAAAAATATAGTCAAATTACGAACTGCAGGGTTAATACTCATCAGTGGTGTGGGATAAACTGTAAAAATGAGTCCAGGTGGATTTATTTGCAGTTAGGGACTATATAATCTAAGGATTGTAAATCCTTCTCAATTACAATTTAACTTTGGCATATGCCACACATGTAGCCTGAAAGCATAACTGATCTAGTAAAATTTTAATTATGGCACAACCTCATTAAGTCACTCCCCCCAGGGACATCCAAGATATTCTGATAACAAATAGTTCAGGGACATTGGGTCGCTACTTTTATAAGGCAATAATTTCATGAGCTGTCTAGGAAAATCCATGAGTTTGGACACTCTTTCTGATATTTTATTTTAAAAGAAAAAAATTGAGTTATCTATCTTTACATTTTTGACTGTTCTTTCCTTAAGGCCATGGTCAATTTATCAATCTAGAAATTAGCCTGGGATTAAATTTGAAAGATATTCTCTTCCAAACAGTTTTCTGTTGAACGCATTCATACTGACTTTATAAGTGTAGTGTATGAGTTAACACAATTAAACACTGCATTTGTAAGATTTTTTTTTACACCCAGAAACTGAACTACATTTATCAGTTACAACTCCCTTTGTTCTATAGATTCATTTATTTCAACAAAATTTGTCTCATCATGTACGGGAAAAAAACATTGTTAATTTCTATTAATGCACGTTAGTATTAATTTAAAAATGCAGTAAAATGTAATAAATATGCTGCTGTATTTATATGGTACAAGGTGCACTGAAGAGTTAACATACACAGATTAGTATGGGGGCCCTATATTCAT
This sequence comes from Natrix helvetica, assembly GCF_964273705.1. Lineage (NCBI taxonomy): Eukaryota > Metazoa > Chordata > Lepidosauria > Squamata > Natricidae > Natrix > Natrix helvetica. Next base: position 281,825,381 of record NC_138548.1, read on the forward strand.
GGGGCCTTTGGGGGGGGGGGTTATCCAGAAGTCCCAAAAGAAAAGTCTTTGGTTTCAGTTGCACTTCAACCTTTAAGATCTTCTGAATTAATCCATGTATTTGTATCCAAATTGTTTTGGGCTTTTTACACGTCCATCAAACATGATAAAGTGTCCCTTCATGTTGTTCACATTTTCAGAAATCATTAAAAAAATACCTTTATACATTTCTATACAATTTCTTTGGTGAGAAATATCAAGGATACATAATAATAAAAATAATAAAATAAAAATAAAAATCCTCTCAAAGGCTAGAACATAATGAAAATTTCAATCCTTTCAACCACATGTATTCCATTTGGTCCATTTATATATTATAGCTAAAACTTTTAGTCCATTTTATCATATATTCTTTGTCTTGTTCTTCTTCTGTTTCTTATTTCAACAAAATTTACAAATTTTAACAATACAGCTAAAACTGGCTTGGGAGCAGCTTTGTCCAAGTGTATCTTACTTGTCCAACTTGTGCAAATAGGGCATGCTGCAGATCCTATCCATTAGAGTGCCTGCTGGCAGGGACCTGAAGATGGGCCTTTACTGCAATCCCTTCTCTGTGGAATATCTTCCCCTCAGAGATTAGAATGGTTCCAACCCTGTTAGTCTTTTGTAATGCCATAAAAACCTGGCTGTTGTCCCAAGACTGGGGTGCTGATTGTGCTAAGGGCCCCATTTCCTGGCTTTATTGTTAACTAGCCAAGCATCTCAGCTGTTATGCATATTTATTTTGCATTAAAAATTATTTAGTTTTCTATTGTTTGTATTGCTTTAAAAAGTTTTTATTGTTTTAATTGCATAGTTTTTGAATTGAAAGTTGTCCAGAGTCCAGAGGTGGTATGCTGCCGGTTCGCACCGGTTTGGGTGAACTGGAAGTGGCAGAGGTGCGGGTTTCCACCACCCACCCTGACGTCATCATGGACCTTCTGCACATGCGCGCGTACTCACGCTACTGAACCGATACTGAAGAAAATAGAATACCATTACTGCAGTGGTGGGTTCCTGCCGGATCGCACCGGATCGCGCGCACTCCCTTTCGGCGCTAAACCCGGATCGCGCGCTCCCTTTCAGCGCTAAACCCGGAAGTACGGTCTTGCCCTGCCCCTGGCGACGCGACGACGCTTGCCTGCGCTCCACCAGCTCGGCTGGGAACGGAGACGTTTCTCTGCTCAGCAATGTCTTCAGTGGAGTGGTGGCAGCCTGGCAGGCTGAGCCTGCGTCCCTTTCAGGTGCTCCGCTCCACTGAGGAAACGTCTCCGTTCCCAGCCGAGCTGGTGGAGCGCAGGCAAGCATCGTCGCATCGCCGGGGCGGGGCAAGACCGTACTTCCGGGTTTAGCGCCAAAAGGGAGCACGCGATCCGGTGCGATCCGGCAGGAACCCACCACTGCATTACTGCCAGAGTCACTGATTTAAATGGGCAGCTATAGAAATTAATTAAATAAACATGTTTGTCATTAGTACATAATTTTATTTCAAATTCAGTCTTAACTTTGTTGAAAACCATAAAATATTTTATCCACTTTAAACCTTTCTGTTAATTATATATAAGAAAATATAAAGTCCATTGACAAGAATATTCGTCTGTTATTAAATCTTCTCTTGATTTTATTTTACAATGTCCATGAGAAAATTCTAATAAATCTTGGTAGCTTAACACTTTATGTTTACTTAATATTTCTCATCTACTTTCTTGTGCTCAAGATCATAAAGGTATTTTGTGGCAAAACCCAAGTTTATATTTATTTCATACTCTAAGCAGAGCCCATCTCAGATAATGATTTTTCTACCAAGATTTAATTAAATTTCAAAAGAAGATAAAATACAAGGAAACAGAAAAAAAATGTTTAAAGAGGGGAAAAAAGAGGGGTTTGAAGAAAAAAACAAAACTGAGATTGCAAAAAGAAAAGGGAAGACAAATATAGAAAAGAATAGCTTCCAATTTTCTTGGTACAGATACAAGTATAAAATAGAATAACCTTTCCAGAGATGGGTTCCTACTAGTTCAGACCAGTTTCGCCAAGTAGGTAGTAACTTGGCAGCCCACGCATCTGAACTGGTTCTATTGGCGGCGCTTATGGTGCTGACATCTTATTTTTTGCTTTCATGCATGCACAGAAGCAATTTTTCAGTACTGCACATGCGTGCATAACACACATCAAGTGCACTCCCACCCGAAGCGCCTCCCTGAGTGAACTGGCAGTAAAAAAAGCCGGAACCCACCCCTGAACCTTCCACTTTAAGATTAACACAAGGTACTTCTATAATCATAACCAATTCTAATCACCAAATCCCAAACTTAAAATTTCATTTCTTTCCACTTCAAGCAGAGCACAAAACTGGTTTCCAGGTAGAAACAAACTAGAGAAAATATTTTATTTAATCAAAGCAGTTAATTTTACCATCTTTGCCATTAACTTTATCACCCATCCTTGCATTATTCCTCATCCTTGCATTTTCATAGAAAATCTCACTGCTGTTATCATATATCAAAACATAGTCGCATTTTTATCCCAGTTTGTTCATCGCATCTAGAAGAAGAAAAAACTTCTAATATCAATTGTACATTTACTTTAAGAAGTAAAATATAAATCTGGTTGCAATGATTCTTGTAAACAATATGAAAGTACCTTCATATTGGTTACATTTCCAACATACCTTTGACACACTCGTTGACAATTTATCTGGTATCACATTCAAACCCTTACTCCACATGTTGACCCTTTGCTCAGCTATTGTGTTGTAACCAAAGTTTTTGTCTCTTTAGTCATATAATCTTTAACATATTTATCTTCTGTGCTCATTTTTAATAAGAATGTATATATCTTAATAATAACATGCTCATCATTAGTACATAAATCCGGGTCAAAATCAGTTATCTCATTCACAAAAACAAAATTCTTCTAATTCAATTTGAATCTATATGTCAATTGAGCTTACACTATATTGCCAAAAGTATTCGCTAACCCATCCAAATAATCAGAATCAGATGTTCCAATCACTTCCGTGGCCACAGGTGTATAAAATCAAGTACCTAGGCATGCAGACTGTTTTTACAAACATTTGTGAAAGGATGGGTCGCTCTCAGGAGCTCAGTGAATTCCAGCATGGAACTGTGATAGGATGCCACCTGTGCAACAAATCCAGTCATGAAATTTTCTCGCTCCTAAATATTCCACAGTCAACTGTCAGCTGTATTATAAGAACGTGGAAGTATTTGGGAATGACAGCAACTCAGCCACGAAGTGGTAGGCCACGTAAACTCATCCAACATCAGTGTGTGATCTCACAAATGTACTTCTGGAAGAATGGTCAAAAATTCCAAAAAACACACTCCTAAACCTTGTGGACAGCCTTCCCAGAAGAGTTGAAGCTGTTATAGCTGCAAAGGGTGGACCGACATCATATTGAACCCTATGGATTAGGAATGGGATGTCACTTACAGTAAGTTCATATGCGAGTAAAGGCAGGTTAGCGAATACTTTTGGCAATATAGTGTAAGTAAACCATTGATGAATGTAACATTCCTTTTCCAGTTATCTTCTGGTTTTTAATTTAGGTTCTCCTTCAGTGAAAGTCAGTAACTCAACATAGTGTAATCATGCTTGTGTAGCTGTAGTTTCTCTTCTCAAGAAAACTTCTAGGGGTGACAATTATAAAGGAATTTTGGAGTTAGTCTTGCTTTATATCTATTCCAGATCATCATTATGACATGCCTAACAAAATGATTTTGAAAACCTGCATTGACCTTAACTTTGTCATTTCATAAGTAGCCATACCAACCAAATCTCAGATAATAAGTCTTCCAGTTCCAGTATCTTCTTATTCCTCAGACTCACCCAATCTTTCATCCACAGCAGATAACAGTGGGCAAAGTAATATTTTAAATCAACTTATCCTAGTCCAACTCTTTCTTTGGTATCTTGCAATATTTAATTCTTAGTATTTTTAGTAACACAATGATTTTAAAGTCTACATTCAACATTATCATACTGCAGATATCCATGCCATTCAAATCTCAAATCATGACCTTCTAAATCCAATAACCTTCTATTTCTTAACAACACCCACTCTTTTGTCCCAACAAACCTGCAAGCAATGTAGTTTCAAATCTGATAGACCCAATCCCCCATTTTCCTTCACATCTTGCCATATCCTTATATTTAACTTGTAGGGTTTTTTTTTTCCTTGCTGTATAAATTTAGATATGTCCTTCTCCCATCAGTTGTCAAAACAAATATTGGCTGTAGCACAGAATTTATCACCAACAGTGATAATTGTACTTTATCCCATCTTGGCATATCCTTTTCAAATTTCATTCCAAGTCTTAGCATAATTGTTTTGAAATAAACCATTCAAAATTGTCATAGTTCTATACCCAAATATTTCTACCTGTATGCCTTCTCAGTCTTGAAACCTGTTTTATTCATTACTTCTGTTTTTGTTAACATCTTTGTCTTTTGTTTGTTGATCTTGCTAATGACCCAAATTGCTTAAATTTGCTCATTAAAATTAAAATTCCCTTTAAACTGTTTGACAAAACAGGAACCACCGGAACCAGTTCAACTGTCCAAAACAGCAGTGACCTGGCCAATCCTGCTATGTAATCCTGCTTTTGATGCTGTTTTCTGTTCTTCGAGGAGACACCCAAGATAATTACATTTGTTAAACTGCTTTTTTTTTTTCTCTTTCTCTGTCTTCAATTGAGGCAGGCAGCAGGCTACAAGCCATCAGTTATCAGAACTGCTGTTTTGTCCAAACTAAATAAAATTCTTAATTCCTAGATTCAACTTCTCCATTCAGATACTCAATCTGCAAACTGAGATATGGTCTTTCTTTGAAAAAAGAGACAAACTTTTGATGTCTACGAGGCATTGCAGGTGTGAGAATTGGACTTATTTATATACTGATTTGTGGTGGTGTCTTTTGTTGCTACAAATCTTATTGCAATATCTCTCAAATTAATTTCCAAAATTATTGTTGCTAAATTTAAACATAGCATGTAAACAAGGGTAGTACCCACCAATGTTCTTCCAACAACAGAAGGATAGTGCCTGTTAACAGAATGAATTCCCTCACATTCCTACAGTCCTCTGTGCAATTTCTTCAGATAAGAAGAAAACATCTAGTTGCTAAATGTTAATTTTAATTTGACAAATCTATGGAGAAGTTTCAGTCAAAGGCAAAGGGTAATAAAGTTCAGACTTCTGATTTCAGGCCACTAATCAAGCTGGTGAAGAGAGATAGATAAGCCAGAGCCAAATCATAATTCAGTTGTGAAATCATCTAATCTGCTGCAGATGAGAGAGGTTTTTGTTGTTATTGTGTCTTCAAGTCAGTGTTGCTCCTGGCAATTGCCTGGACAAGTCTACTTAGTATTCTTGGCAAGATTTAGGAAGTGGTTTGTCATTGCCTTCTTCCTATAGCTAAGAGTGACCAGCTCAAGGTGACCCAACTGTCTTCATGCCTAAAGTGGAACTAAAACTTACAATCTCCAGGTTTCTAGCTTGATGCCTTAACCACTACACTAAACTGGGTCCGTCAAGAAAGACATATCATGTTACAGAATAGCATTGGAAGATATCTTGGAGGTCTTCTAGTTTCCTGCTCAAGCAGAAAGCCCTATACTATTTCAGACAAATGGTCGTCCAATCTCTTCTTAACAATCTCCAATGATGGATGCCTATTGAGATAGTCAGTCATCCAGGTCATGATTGTCCCAAAGGTGCTTTTTCAGGAGGCAATTGGACTTTCTTGTTTTTCTTTGAAGACATTTCAGTTTTCATCCAAGAAACTTCTTCAGCTCTGACTGGATGGTGGAGAATTGAAGGATTTATGCTCCTTGCAGACAGCTGGTCATTTGCATTCTTATAGAGAGTCATTGAGGCCACTCAGAGGTTTATTTGTGTCATCAGGGTAGTGCAAATTGATGTGGAGCCTTCTTGGAACTTCTGAACTATGAACATTGAAATGCAAATAACCAGCTGTCTGCAAGGTGTATAAATCTTTCCATTCCCCATCATCCAGGCAGAGCTGAAGAAGCTTCTTGGATGAGAAGCAAAACTTCTTCAAAGAAAAACAAGGAAGTCCAGTTGCCTCTTGAAAAAGCATCCTTAGGGCTACAGTGATGGAACACCTACAACTTCTAGAGACAAGCCATTCCACTTATTAATTGTTCTAACTGTCAGGACATTTCTCCTGAGTTCTAGATTGGTTTTCTCCTTTATTAGTTTCCATCCATTGCTTCTTGTACTGACTGCATTCAGGTGCTTTGGAGAATACTTGACTCCTTCTTCTTTGTGACAATCCTTTAGATATTAGGTCACTACTATCAACTCACCCCTAGTTCTTCTTTTCATTAAATATAACATATATGTACAAAAAAGTTGCACATCCTGCATTCTGCAACTATTTCATGATTAATTATGTGTCTCTTGTTTTTTCTGATATTCTAATTCTCTTCTTTCTAGGGCTGGACAGCAAACTCATGTTCTCCACCAGCCAATTTAGTGAGATGAGTAGCTCTCTGCTCACAAGTGTTGGAAAAAAAACCATATTGCTTGAACAAAGTTAACAGCTTTCAGCTTCTTAGTCTCAATTCTCAGCAGTTTCCAGGACTAGCAGTTTTTCTTTTACAGCCATTAAGAATTAATGGCAGTGTCATCTCCTGGATTAAGATTTGCCTCCTGTCCTATTTGTATTTTGAGGCAATGGTGTTTTCTAAATAAGATGAAAGTAGACTCAAGTACCTTGTGCTCAATTACTCACCCTAATTGAAATATGTGTTGAGCGTTTCAACTGATTTCTCGTTCTTTTTTTTCTTTTGCCATTATACTCCTTCCCAAATACCACAGAATGTTAGTGTTTAACTGTTCTAAGTACTTTCTATAGGCAATACACCGAGGGTAGCAAGAGCAAAAGGAAAGGAGCATCTTTCCACATAAATTCTTCCCACTAATCCCAGTTGTGTGAAGTGTGCAGTATTAATAATAGGGAAAAAATACTGTAGATGCTATGGTAGAAAATTGATAGTCCAACCTTGAGATATTTTTGGATAGTACAATGCAATTGAACACCCTACATTTCATTTCTTGAACCCTCAGAAATACAACAGTTCAAATGTAGGCCCTAACATACAAGGGTGAGTAAGCAGCTCCATTTCTATGTTATACTGTAACATCAAGAAAGAGCTGGTCACTCAGAGATACAACACAACTGCCTCCAGTGTGGAGTTTAACTCTTCACAAACACTTCCAAAACCTACACGATTAGTTCTGTGATTGTCTTTACTTCCACCAATTTTGAATGCTGAAAACAAGGAAAGAGAATTGCTGCTCTATCTTGAGCTGCTTTTGATCCCCAACGAACAAAAATCCCCCTACCCCTTCTCATGGACATTCAAGGGTGCAGGAGTTATATTAGGAAATTGTACATCATGATATTATTATGTACAAGCTGCCATGATGTTGTTGCATCAGATGCTGGGACTCAAGTTCATCATGGCAGGACCTGCGTTGCATGCTTGGCATCATTTTGGCATCATCACGTCATTGTTACATTTCATCAGTACCCTAGAAACTGAAGTCCATTTGCCATGAAAGAACCATAGAATCATTAAACTATTCTTTTCCTTACAAGTCTCAAAGCTTGGAATTCTGGAGAGCTAAGGCTATCATGCAGCTTTTCAACTGTACTGCAGTTCAGTTGGGAATCCAGTAGTTTGATGTAATAGGAACACAGGATTCCTGGTCTGCTTTCAAATTGGTGCAGAATCCACATGTGGAAATGCGATGTAGGAAAATAATTCACTTTAAATTATCTTTCAAACTGGATTTGCAACTAAAATTATCTTTACTCTGTGTGTTATTATTTAGCACATAATAATAAATGTGTTTAAAAGGTTTAAAAATCATTTTTATACAAATCAAAATCTAGATGCACCTTCCGATATAATGTAGGTTTGCTTATCTTCTGTTAGAAAAACAACATAGTGCTTAAAAGGCCTGCTTTGGAAAGTGACAGTTCAAAGTAACTTTTCTCAATGAAATACACTGAGAAATATATGCAGTGAAATTCCACTGAGAAATACACTTTTCTCACTGGAATTTATCACCAAAGTTAAAACGTTTTTTTGACTTTTTACCTCACCAGCTCTACTCACAAAGGTTGGATTCACACACTTCTTCATAGGAGCAAGAGTCAGTTGAACTGCCTTTCCCTTCAACTGTCAGATCAATTTCCTCCATTTTGTTTTCCCAGGATCCAGGGTAGCTGACTGAGGTTGGTCTTTTACCTCAATTATATCTGTGCTTCCCTGCTGCCTTCTGACAATTTTAGCTCTTTATCAATCCATCTTTCTGCAGGATTGTGGCCTACCTGTCTGACAGATTTCACTAAGAGGGAGATGAATATAATCTGTTGATTTTCTCACATATGTATCAAATAACAGTAGTTGATTCTCCCAAATTGGTGGTGCTCCTTCCAGATATCCTATCAGGAGTATGAGGAAGAAACACCGGATCTCATAATTTTGCTTCCTTTCTGTTAAATTAAATCCAGAGAGAAGATCAGGTGATTTTGTTGTGTACCATAGGGTTCATGAAATGGGGGTATTGGAGATTTTTTTTTCTTCTTCATGCTTTGCAAGCCTCCATATTTTTTGAAAAGTCCTCTAACTGGCTGGGCAATTTTGGGAGTCCACACATCTTAAAATTGCCAAAGTTGAGAAACACTCTTCTAGAATTTTTGAATAAGATATCATCAATATACACTTTTTTCTATCTGAACCATATAAGACAGTGGCTTTTCTGAACACATTCTGATGTCAGAAAAATGTTGTTTCTTGACAAGGCTTTGATTGTACAATTAGCCTCGCCTTGTTCAGAGAATATTATGAGATGACCCTGTTCTCCATTAGTAACCCTTCTGTCTCTTCCCACAATGTTTTTTTCTCAGAAAAAAATCCATTTAAGGAAAGATTAAATGGATGTACAATCATTTTAATTAGTGGAGCATTTTGTGTGGAAAAAGGAGTAAGTAAGTTAAAATTCAGTCTTGACGAGATGGAAGCAGGCTTCCAGAATTTGACAATGGAGAAAGAAGGAAGCAAGGGGAGGGGAAGGGAGGGGAGAGGAGGGAGAGAGGGAGGGACGGAGGGAGGGAGGGAGGGAGGGAGGGAGGGAAGGAAGGAAGGACATTTCACTTGTTTTGGTTTCCTATATTTCCTTCCAATATACTATGTGTATATATGTGTATATGTATATGTACGTATATGTACGTATGTGTGTATGTGTGTTTACATAACCGACACACGGTAGAATATTACTTGTTTATCCTGATTTTCGTAACTTTTGTTATTGTACAATTTGACCATCTTGGGCAAATGATGGGGTTATGTACCATCTATAAAATATTTCTACCTATGTTTTATCAAGTTGTAGCTTGGTTTGAATGTTATTGATTCTTTCTTACAGCTTTTCTCATTATTCACTGTAATTACATCTTTAAAATTTTGCATTCATTTTATGCATCATGCAGTTTTTATTTCATTCTGTCTCTGAACTATTTCTTAACACTTTGTTTGTGCATCCCGATATATGATCTTGATTCCGTATAAATATTTCAGATTCTTTCTCAAGATGCCGCCTTCTTTCCTTCCCTTTTTGTTCTTCTAATAATGTATAGAGAAAATACTCATCAGAACCACTAAATAGAACAGACCAGAACATTAATTCCACAGGAAGACTAAAACTACTTTTATTGAAATTCACTACCTTAACAGAATCTAGCAAATCTATTTGTGCTGGACTTTCTCCCTCTGCCCTCCCTTTTTTTTTTTACTCCAGTTAGTCAAGGCAGCAGCATCCTGAATTGCTTCTGAATTTATCTTGATGCTTCAGACTTAAAAAATATTTTAGCCCCCTTTTTAGGTAAAGGTTCCTGCATCTTTCTATCAAGATCATATTCCTTCTCTGTGCAAACTTTGATCATTACTAGATGAAATTGTATTTAAAGTAGTATGGCACTTTCCTTGCAGGCTCCATTTTGCCTACTAAAAAAAAAAATTCTGGCTTTTATTTCATGATCCCAATTGTGGGATTCTTCTCCTTCCCTCCCACCAAAATAATTGGCACCTAATCTTATTTATTTTAGGTGCCAGGCAAATTACATTCATGTTTTCCTTGACTATTGGTGTTTAATTTAGTGTTATTGGATTGTGTTTACTAATTTTACAATGACTGGGCTTAGCCATGGTGGCTCTGCTGGATAGTTTTTAATTTGCCATTTTATTACAGTTGCATTGATTTTGTTTTTGTTTTTTGGGGTTTATGTTTAGGCTTTTTTGTCATTGTTTCTTAAGCTAGTTTTAGTTTCAATTATGCCTCTTTAAAATGCAGTTAGAAAGACTGAAATTAAATGAAATACTGAAAATACTGGGTATTCTGACTGAAATGAAATTTGATTTTGATTAGCAGGCTATTCTTCCACATTCTTCCCTGAATTAGGACGATAAGGAGGTGAAATCCCCTGGGAAGAATTTTTTTAAAGTTCCAAGCCTCTACTTACTATATAGCTCCATTGAACTTGCATAGGCTTACATCTGTGATTGATTGATCTACACATTTATTTGCATTTTAAAAAAATTCTGCAGCACTGCAATATTCCCAGCTGCTCACAGTAAAAGCCAGAAAAACAAGTCAGAAAAAAACCCCTCAATGGCATGTTAAATAAACTATTTGCTGACACCCAATTCCACCAGTCCCTATTTACAAGTCAAAAATTCCACAAAACAACACTGTTTCCACAGCCTTCTTTTGGTTTAATCTGACATATAATACCAACCTCTTTAATTTGGAAATCACATCTTTCTATCTTGGAATAGATTATCACATCATTTTAAGCCTTTCTTCCCACTGAAATAAATAAATAAATCCCAAACCTCATGATTCCCTTAGGAATCATGGCTAAACTGAAATGATGTAGCATGTAGCAAAATGAAGAAGCCTTTTGGATCTGACTCAAGCCTAGCATTTTTCTGGCCTCTCTTTGATGCTCTGCTTTGATGAAGAGCAAAGAGATCCTAGGCTTGCATAAGCCTTTCTTCTAAACAATGTTTAAAGCAGTCATTTCAATCCACAAAATGAATTTTATCATTGTAGATTAATCAAGATTGGAGATGATCAGAATTCTAAAATGTCTGTGCCATTTGAGCCTTGTGTTCCCTTTCTTACATTCTTTTTCTGCTAGTGACCACAATAAACACTTTTTTGTGAGTGCCAATTAATTCAAGTCACAAACATCAGCTCTGGATTCTTAGAGGTAATTAGCATTGCAGGTTATCAACAGGAATCTGGTAGCCACAGGCACTTCAGATAATTGTCTTTCAATATTAACACATCTCTGCCTATTGCTAAAAGGTCATTGTGCCTTCAATTCTGCCAACTCCTTTCCCCCCAATTCCTTTATAAAGCTATGAAAAGAAATATTCCATTGTTACAGATTTTCAAAAGAGGCAACAGCACACACAAAAAGCTATGGGCATTGTAATACAGACACACGAACTATGTAGCATTACAGTAGTTTGCTGCACTAATTCTGGATTTCTGAAATAGCTCACTATCAATGAGCACGTTAAACCTAGTTAAATGGCCATACACTTGAACTTAATTGAAAGAAAAGCATGTGGGGAAAGTATATAATTATGCTGGAACAAAGCTATTGCTCGTGCTTGCCAGAATGTGGGATGTGGGCAAAGCTGTTATTTTCCAGTAGACAAAGTCTTAAGCCTTATTTTTCCCCTTTTGTAACTGTATCTTTTTATATGTCACTCTCTGCTGGACTGTTGCTTTAATTAAAATAAAATTTCTCCAAACAACACAAAAGTTTACAAGAGTCATAAAACTTAACGGTTGGAAAAAGTCCCTAAGTCCTTTCATCTGTCCGGGTGACCATTGGTCCTTTGCTTCAAAAATTCAAAGGGCCATTCAAAAAACAAACAAACATTTTTTTTCTCATTCAGTATTCTTAACTTAGGTCTTATTCTATGGATCAGGCTTTTGCTCCAAGGAATTATATTTATTAGGTTCATACAACCTTATTCTACACACTGATTGAAGGTAATTTTAAACAATTTAGAATAAAAGTACCCTGAATAGGGTAAGAAACAAAAATTGTAGAGAGCACCTGTTTCTTAGTAAAATAATGTGGGGTAAAGTGTTCTATAAAGGGAATGGCAAGGAATAAAACACACCTCTGATATCTCATATTACTTTCAAAAATTTCTCTAAGCACCCAATGCAGTCGTTGAAGCTTATTATTACTTCATTGCAGATGACTGGAGGTTGAAAGTGTAGGAACGGGGTCACTATTTCACCCCTTAATATTGAATCTCCAATTTTCCAGCAAATCCCATCTATTCTTGATTGGTCCATCAATGTTTCATAATTCTTGCTCAAAATACATTACCTGGTGCCCTGATTTAAATTCCTACTTAGGGACCTCTGCCGACATTACTGATGAGGCCTCTAAAAGCAATTTATTGAGGGCCTTCTCAAACCTGGAGCCAGACCAGATGGTGCCTTGCATAAAGCATGCAGCGTTGAGGTTACAGCTGAGCTAAGTTTGGAGTTTACAGCTCATTTTCTTAATGCCAGTGAGTAACAACACATGCATTTGTATCCTATTAGTAGCTGCTGTGGAGAAGCCTACGCAATACTGAGGTTAAAGGAGATGGAGAAGAAGAGTTTAACTCTTTCCTTGTGATATCACAGGCAAGGAAATCTGTTCTCATCAGGAGGAAAGCCTACAGTGGAGCTAAATAATGCAACAGCCTTTCAGAGGGGAAATGTATACAAATTGACTGTATACAAATTGTATTTTAAAAATGCAATACCAGCTGGGAAGCACTTCTGATTCATATTGCTAATAGACCAGTTCTTTTTGCAGACATAAAGGAATAAAGGATAAGTATCTCCTTCAAGGTACTCCAAGACAAGGTAGAACTGCGGTGGAGCAGTGGTTAGAGTCATGGGTGGTCTTCAGCATGTTCTGACCAGTTCTGAAGAACCAGTAGTAGAAATTTTGAATAGTTCTGAGAACCAGTAAATACCACCTCTGACCACATCCCCATCTATTCTCTGCCTCCCGAGTTCCAGCTCATCGAGAGGGAATGGGGAATTTGAAGTAACCTTCCCCTGGAGTGGGATGATGGAGATTTTACAGTATCCTTCTCCTGCCATGCCCACCAAGCCACGTCCACAGAACCGGTAGTAAAAAAAAATGAATCCCATTACAGGTTAGAGTGCAGGTACTGCAGGCTACATCTGTTGATCACCGGCTGCCTGCAATTTGCTAGTTTGAATCTCACCAGGCTCAAGGTTGACTCATCCTTCCATCCTTCCAGGGTTGGTAAAATGAGGACCCAGATTGTTGGGGGAAATATGCTGACTCTGTAAACCACTTAGAGAAGGCCGTAAAGCACTATGAAGTGGTATATAAGTCTAAGTGCTGTTGCTATTGCTATCTCCCTTTCTCCAAGATATTCTTAGTGCTACTTAGGCTGCCTTGTTATTCATGTGGTTCTTTTTAAAAAAGAAACCACCCAAAACCACTAATCGTATTCAATGAATTAACAATAACATCTAATTTGGCCTCAGCCAAAATAACATATATATCTATTTGCAGTGCTTTAGGAATAGGCCGAACACAGTGAGAAAAGTCCTGGAATTGGTGGGATCAAATAAAAACATAGCAGCATTTTTCTGAATGAACATTGCAAATTTTGTGCAGCCTTATGTGATAGAAAAGAATAAATATAATTGTATGAGTGCCGCAAGTAGTGTATTGTAACGTTTTAAAATATGTCAGTTGTCATTTATAAGATAGTTTCATTTATTTCTGTTTTGGTGCCAACCAGCTCAGAATAGCTCTGGGAAGCTAGAAAGGGAATAAGTCTTCATATTCCTAACTAAACATCTGTTAATCCAACCTTTTTACAATATAATACAGATAGTCCTCGACTTACGACCACAATGGAGCCCTACATTTCTGTTGCTAAGTGAAACATTAGTTAAGTGAATTTTTATTCCATATTATGAGTTTTCTTGCCATGGTTGCTAAATGAATCACTGCTATAATTAGGTAAAGTAACACAATTGTTAAGTGAATCCGATTTCCCCATTGACTTTGCTTGTCAGAAGGTCGCAAAAGGGAATTAGGTGACCCCAGGACTCTGCAACCGTCATAAATATGAATCCGTTGCCAAGCATCTGAATTTTTGATCATGTGACCCTGGGGATGCTGCAAGGGTTGCAAGTGTGAAAACTGGTCATAAGTCACTTTTTTTAGTGCCGTTGTAACTTTGAACCATCACTAAATGAACTGTGTAAGTCAAGGACTACCTGGATAGTGTAACATAAAATATAATGTAATATACAATACAATACAACTTTCCAAAATTGGTAGATAACATGACATTGTTCATGAAAATAGGGGCAAAACAAAGTAAAGCAGGGAAAGGGCCTCATAATCTAAGGAAACAGAATCTCTTATATATATATATGCTGGTTTTGTTGTATTTGGGTCTTTTCCCGTGTAGGATTGAGATTCCAATAGTACGGTGCAACGGGGCCGGGCGTCCACCAGATGAAAGCACGCAATGTGCACATTCGTACTTACTGCCTGCGAAAGTCTGCAATGCTCCAGCTGCTCAGTGGAGCGTCGCACAGGTGCCGTACGCTCTGTGCATGGAAGCCCCAAAAACCTCAAATACCAGTAAGGAGCTCAGGCAGGTGGGTGGCCCTCCGGAGCACTGTATCAGAACGGTACCTGGTGCTCCCGGCAAGCACCGGTCGTAACCCATCACTGACACCCCTAAATCCCATGGGGGGTATATGTTCTGTTACGATACAGTCTGTTGTGCTTTCAAATGGCTTCTACTGTACTGCCATAAAATGGCTTCTACTATACAGTGCAGTGAAGTTGCCATGGTAATGGTTTCACAAGGGGGCACCCTCTGGTAAGGAAGAAAATCCAACATTAGAAATTACGTTTGGTCCGGACATTTCCCCCCTATAAATAAATACCCAGGCAATGCCAGATTATCAACTAGTTATTGATAAAATCCTCTCTCTCACAGATCCACAAAAACCTAAGAAGCTAAGTTATAGAACATCCAATCCCTAAGTTCTGTTTTGTCTTTCTTTTTCATTTTTAAAGTTGCTGTTCTCAAAGAAAAAGAAACACTTTTGGAATGAAGAGATGCTGAGCAGCATTTCCTTTCAAGAAAAATAAGCATTCACTTCACAGATTGTAAAAAACTTTTAGCCTTGATAAGGTACAGCCTTAAAATCAATGGAATACTTGGGCCACCGTGACCTTCACTGGGACAAGCTGAACATGCCGCTCAGTAGTTCACACACTGCGCCAACGATCTCTCACCTCACCACCTAATTAAAGCTAATGCTTTGTAATGTCACTGGATTTTCCCCTCTGGCTGAGCAATATGGTGCACAGTTACACATGGCCTTATTGTTGCTAGGTCAGGAATCTAGGCAAGGGTGTGCATATTTGAACAAAGAACAGATTCCACTTGTACTGACTGAGATACAAAAGGCACAAGCAACAGCAAAAAAGCACTGGCATGGAATAAATTCATAGGTTAATGTTCTGAGTAAGACATGGCAAATGTGGCCAAGTAACAAAGCCTTGTTTTATTCTCCATTTGGTACTGTAATTCAAACTTACTACTGTCATAATTCTCCTAATAGCCTCATCTTCCACAAGTTGGATTCTTTCCCAGGATATTTTTACACAGGTTTTTAGCTTCAACACTTTATTATTCCCAATCAAGAAGGAAAAGAAAAGAAACAGGAAAGGAGAGGGAGAGGAGAGGAGAAAAGAAGAGATGAAGAGGGAGAGGAAAAGAGAAGAGAAGAAGAAAGAAGAGAGGGAAAGGGAGAGGGGAGGGGAAGAGAAGAGAAGAGAAGAGAAGAGAAGAGAAGAGAAGAGAAGAGAAGAGATCAGCTAGTTCAAGTTAGAATGGGGGTGGATCAGTGGTGCGTTTCTACTAGTTCAGACCAGTTCGGCCGAACTGGTAGTGGTTTGGCGGTCTGGGTCGCTGGAACCAGCAGTGACCCAGGCTTGCCCCGAATCGGTTCCCTGGGCGGCACCAGCGGCGGCGCCATCTTGTTTTTCAGTTCTGCACATGTGCAGAACAATTTTAATTGCACTGCGTATGCGTGCACATGAGCAAATCGGCAGTAATGCCTGCCGGAACTGACCCCTGGTGTGTATAGTTTATGAATGTATCAATGTATTCATGGATGTAAGACAAATTTGCCAAGATATCTAACATAGACAGAAGGACAACTAAGCAAACACTACCCCTATAGCCTTTTTCAAGATATGTTAGCTTTCTGTGTTTCTCAACAGATTTCCTGGGACAAAGTTCAGGCACTCACGTCCACCACCTTCAGTCTTTCAATCCATAAGCAATTTTAGCAGATCATCTGCTCTTGGCTCAGTCGTCATTCTGCATTCCTGGCTATCATACATAATTTATTTCACTTTCACTCCTACATTTGGATTCTTTGCATGAAAGTATATTTTCTTGTTCCCTTGCTTTTTCCATCAGAATCAGTGGTGCTAACGAAGACAATGTGTAATGGTGGTTTTTGCTTCCCCAGTTTTGCAAAGCCGAAAAAACTTTAATTTTCTTATTTGGTTTTAGTCAGCCTTCCAAAATTGGTTCAGACAAATGTATCCAAGATGGTTGCCTTGGAAACTAATAGACATGACTATGATTGTCTGGGGTGGTATTTCATGTACTGCACCATGTCAAGGGGGAGAGAAACATTATTATTTGAGCAATGAACGCTCTTGAGTGGGTAAAGAAAAAAAACAGTATTAACTCTTCAAGCAGCTTGATTCAAAGTCATCCTTTTGCTCAAAGCTAATTAGCAAAATGCCAGCAAATGAATATTTTGTGTCACAATGATAAGAAATTTCCATCAAGTTAACCTTTGTGACCACATTATCCTTTCCAGGTTTCTCCCCATGTGGTGGAGTGCTTTTGCCTGAGCATTATGAACTTGGGTGAACCACGGCAAGGAAGGATTTTGTGTGGTGTCCTTTGACTCAACAGCTGTCTCTCCTTGGAAGCACTAAACTCTTGTGATCCTTTGAGGCAGTGGTGGGCTCCAAATTTTTTAACAACCGGTTCTCTGATCTTATGACTGGCTCGGTGGGTGTGACTGGCTGGGCCATGTGACTAAGTGGGCATGGCCAACTCTACATCACTTGTGCGGGTGGTACCTATATGGGACAGGTAGGGTTGGGCAGGGAATCCAGGGTGGCAGGTGGGAGGAGGAAAGAAAGATCCAACCTATTTGTGTGTGTGTGTGTGTGTTGGTGGGTGGGTGGGTGGATGTGAGTATGGGTGTGAGAGAGAGACTATGTCAAGCTAGACTGGGAAAGCTGGCTGCAAGAAGAAGAAAAGCTGTGTAAGCTGTTTTTGGGGGCATTTTGGAGGGTTTTTTCGGACCATTTTCAGGCCATTTTTCAGGCCGATTTTGGCCCAAAATACTTTCTGAAAATGGCCAAAAAAAATGCCTGTTTTGGGGTGTTTTTGAGCTGTTTGGAGGCCATTTGGGGGCCATTTTTGCCCCAGAAACAGCCCCAAAAGTGGCTTTTTTGGATGCATTTTTCAAGCCATTTTCAGGCCTGAAAATGGCCCCAAAACAGCCAAAAATGGCCCGAAAAATGGGTGGGGATGGGCCCAGCCGGTGGTTCAATTTGCTGTTTCTCCAAACTGGGCAGAATCGGAACAACCTGTTGAGGTGAACCAGTCCAAACTGGCAGCAGCCCACCTCTGCTTTGAGGAAAGATGCTACAGTGGCATGAACAGTTCAGTTTTCCTGCCCCGTTTCTCACTGCATACATTTATGCCAAATATGAGGAAGGCCCTTGCATAACTATTGCCAGTGGTTAATGTCACACTAAAGCAGAATGCAGGTCCAATCACTACAAAATGTGATCTTCCCTGTGAGCTAAATGAGAATTATGAGGTCAGCCCTGTGTGTTTAGCTTTGATTAGTAGCTTCCAATCAAAAAGCTTGACCCAAAACTCTCAATGCTGAAAACTCAAAACAGTTTTGCCCTGACTATGGTCTCTCTAGAATCAGTCAGCAGACGGCTGCTGCCAACAGATGGCTTCTACTGCCATCAAGCAGAATAAATTGCAAAAATATTAAAATGTTTCCTCATTGATGGATGTTGATGCAAAATAAAAAAAATAGAAGCAACAGTAAAGAAAAGATTGCAAATACCAATCAACAATAACATCTGGGCTGTCTGTGAAGTTCCACATATCCTGGCTAGGGTGTAAATTTCCAAGATAATTGATAACGCAGAAAGACAGAAGAGTAGTAATTTATACCAGAACCAGCAAAGTAAGTTTTCTGCCTAAATTCAGGCAGGTGGGTTACAAAAAACCAATATCCAAGTGATCACTGTCTCCTGTACTAGAGTATCCATTAGGGGATAAGTGAAGACAACAAGGCGAAGAAATGTTATTTCTAGGACTGGAAGAAACACCAAAAGTATCTACCCCTGTTCCACTGCCAGTTATTTAACTGCTGTTGATGAAACTGCTTCTTTTAAATAGAGCTGCGTTCCTTATCCCAAGAAGATTTGTTATTGAAATCTACCCTGGACTTGGAACTTGCTCCCTAAAATACCTTTGCTTCCTAGGTTTCTATTGCCCCTCAGGCTTTGTCCAACTCAGATCTGTGGTTCTGATCTTGCAGGGAAGTGATCCTGCAGCTGCCAAAAAAGCCAGTTCTAGGCTGCATCAACAGAGGGATAGAATCAAGATCACGGGAAGTGTTAATACCACTTTATAATGCCTTGGTAAGGCCACACTTGGAATACTGCATCCACTTTTGGTTGCCACGATGTAAAAAAGATGTTGAGACTCTAGAAAGTCTCAACATCTTTTTTGGTTTTTTTTTTCCAGGGTTTTTTCCCCTTCACTAAACCAGATCTGGATGTGGCCAGCATGTGACACATCTAGCTCGCGGGCCAGGAGTTTGACCGCCCTGTCCTATAAGGAATCCTGGAACAATTATTCAGCCCAACCCTACTTAATTATGTATACGTATGCAGTTCCAAAGGGATGCAGTGGCTCGGTGGCTAAGACGCTGAGCTTGTCGATCAGAATGTTCAGCGGTTTGAATCCCTAGTGCCGTATAATGGAGAGAGCTCCCGTTACTTGCTCCAGCTTCTGCCAACCTAGCAGTTCTAAAGCATATAAAAAATTGAAAAATAGGAACCATCTTTGGTGGGAAGGTAACAGTGTTCCGTGCACCTTTGGCATTTAGTCATGCCGGCCACATGACCATGGACATGTCTTCAGACAGTGCTGACTCTTTGTCTTTGAAATGGAGATGAGCATCGCGCCCTAGAGTCGTGAACGACTAGCACTTATGTGAGAGGGGAACCTTTACCTTTACGGAGTATCAAAGGTTTAACAAGGTATACATATAGACTTCAGTATTGTGGGGAGCAACAAATGAAGATACAAATGGGACAAACCATTAAAGTGCAAATGCTGCACACACAAAAGCAAAAAACCCAAGTTACCGGCTTGCAGCAGACCTCAGGACCCAAGTACATAATGACAGCCTTTCTGCCAGGATTTCATGGGAGGAGGGTCATCAAAGCTTTGCTATAGTTGCTGCCAATTCTAAAAGCAGTAACTAAGGTTGTTTGTATTTTAATCATGAGTTCAGCTTTGTTAATTTCAAGCTCTCTTAGGAACATAAGAAAATCAATGCTTGAAAGAAAATGAGGAGCACCAATAGGTCAGAGCAAATTATTGCTTCTGGGAAGATTCAAGCAGCAACCTGGAATTTAAAATATCACTAGATAATAAAGCAGAAAATGTTTGAAAATGTTTCCTCAAATTTCTTGAAAGGGTGCTCTGTTGGATGCCTTTGTGCTATGGAATAATGAGAGGGAAGGCTATTTATTTAACTAAGCTATAAATACTGTACTAATTTTGAAAATATGAAAATAAAGAACAAAGGAGTTGACATCAGGGCAAACATAAAACAGATGTTGGAAATGTAAACAATAAACAGCAGTCAGTGCTGTAAACCGGGAAATGGTTTACATTCATAGCTACCTGGCCTCTTCTATGAAGTGCAGCAAAGATGACAAATAATGAACTGTCAGCTTCCAATCTCAGTATGAAAATTCACTCAATTTACTAACCCATGTTATATTGGGTTGGGTTTAGCTGGAGAGCTTGTGTCACTCCAGCCATAATCAATTATTATTGATTTAGTTTTATACATTAGAATAAAATAGAATAGAATAACAGTGTTGGAAGGGACCTTGAAGGTCTTCTAGTCCAACCCCCTACACCAGGAAACCCTACACCACTTCAGACAAATGGTTATCCAACATCTTCTTTAAAACATCCAATGTTGGAGCATTCTGGAGGCAAGTTGTTCCACTGATTAATTGTTCTGTCAGGAAATTTCTTCTAAGTTGCTTCTCTCCTTGATTAGTTCCCATCCATTGTTTCTTGTTCTACCCTCAGGTGCTTTGGAAAATAACCCTAACCCTAACTTGACTCCCACTTCTTGGTGGCAACCCCTGAGATATTGGAACACTGCTCTCATGTCACCCCTAGTCCTTTTCATTAAAATAGACATACCCAGTTCCTGCAACCGTTCCTCATATATTTTAGCCTCCAGTCCCCTAATCATTTTTGTTGCTCTTTTCTGTACTCTTTCCAGATTAAGAAAGCCACTGTGGATTTCTTCAGCAAACCATAGTTTAAACATGGCTTGGCACTAATTCTAAAACAAGACAAACCACCTTCTAATCCCTACTTATTTTTAAAGTGTTTAGATAGAATGTTTCAGAGAATCATTCTCTCTGTTTTTTTTAATTACTAGAAAGATGTATTAGTATTACAATACTATAGAAAAAGAGTTGAGGAATAATGTCATTTTGATAAAAGTGAGTGAATGGTTCACACATCTGATTTCTAAGGGATAAAGCAATATTGCTCAGCTAGGCAAGGTTGTGATAAAATGGAATGCCAGTGGAAAGGCACATGGCTATGAATGCAAGTTCATTTCTGGTAGATGGTGATTGACCAGATGTCCTCAACTTTCATATTCAGCGGTTAAAAGATATATAGATATCTTGGTGATTATACAGAATACAGAATAATAGAGTTGGAAGGGTCCTTAGAGGTCTTCTAGTCAAACCCCTTGCTCAAGCAGGAGATCCTATACCATTTCAGACAAGTGGCTGTCCAGTCTCTTCTTAAATTATTAAATTATCTCCATCCCGTAACTGTTGTGCCTAAAATTCACTCAAAGCTAAGCTTAGCCAATGTTGATATTTCTCTACTCTCATTAGAAAAGTTAGCCACAGAAACTTCTTATGAACCACCTATGTTCCACTCAAAATACTTATTAGGAAGTTTAAAATTGGAAACAGAAATCTCGTAAGAAAAAGATTTAATAAAGCCAAATAGGCCAAGCCAGGCTAGAAACTGGAAGTTTCATCTCTGCAATTATTTGACGAGCTTATCATTCCTTAAGTGAAAGGTAGAGGTGAAGTCATCTCAGAGATGTAATATAACTTGCCTCAAGTTTAGGAATCACTTAGGGAAAATTCTGTAGAAAAGGTAAGCGGAATCACTTTTTCCCCATTTAGACTTCTTAAACTTTACAGGAATGCTTTTATCAAGTACCAAACACAACTTCATTTGGGGAAATAAGAACTGGTAAAGCCTTTTGAAATTATCCTGTTGAAATGCTGTTATTGCCTCAAGTCCTCTTATCAAACCTGGAAACCCCTTCATTATTCATTTCTATAAAATTAAGTGGAATTTGCAAGGATTCCTATTTGGTTTCACATCACATAATATAGCACATATGAATAAAACAATTAGGCTTGAAGGAGGAACAATCAAGTCAACTTCCAAGACTGGCAGATGTACAAGTATGTATTCTATTCCAAGGATGTGTTTTCCAAAATATATTGTAGCAACAGCAACAGGAGCAGCAGCTGCTTCTTATTATACAATATAATTTTGGTTCGGGACTACCGCACCAGGAAGGTCATTTTAGATCTAGGATAACAAGAAATAGGAGAAAGTAGCAAAGGCCGTAAGTCATTCAATGATTGACAGAAAGCTAAATTGGTCTAATACCAATAAAAATGTAAATGAAGCCTATGGCTGCACCAACTACCAGTCTGTGAAGCTCATGTGGTGAAGTCTTGTAGGTACATTGCCTTTTACCTTCTGGTTTCATACCAAGAGTCATCTGGCGCTCACTTTAATGCAGCTGCCAGGCTACTCTAATGAAGGGAAAATGGTAATTTTCTTTCCCCCCATTTCTTTCCATCACCATTTCTTTGACAGATGTACAGCTATTGTCAGCTTGAATTCCTCCTTTTTATGGCTTTCCTCATAAGATGGAAGACCAACCTTAGGCTGACAGATGTGATTGCATGCATTATAAATATATGCACTGATGTTGGGGAGAGGCGCAGAGTTCATAAACTGGCATTTGAAGAGACTGATGAGGGTTCCTCAACTGTATATAAGGCCTCCTCGTATTGACCTCCATTAAATTCTCAGGCAGCAAGTCCCTGTGTTTTGATTTCTGCCCTTCATCTTTTGAATCTTGAATGCAGAATGCATCTTTTGCATGGATCTAAAAAATACAGTAAGTACAGATCTAAAAGCTACAGTATTTAGTTCAAAGCTTAACACTTATGTTCCTGTCTCAGTTCTTATCTTGGCTAATCCCCTACTATAGAATATATTTATTGCCTTACTATTATCTGACCAGCAGTAGTGGGATCCTGGCTGTTTAATAATCGGTTCGGTGATTGTGTGTTTTGTGCATACTTTGTGCCCACGCGCACCTGACTCATGCAGTGTGCGTGCACGGTTTTACCAAAACTTACCTTCCACATTACTTCTTGGGAGTAACACAACTGAGGCACAGCAATCCACTCCTCCATGCTAATCAGCTGAGAGGATAAAGGTAAGTAAAGCGCAAGAGCGGTCAGGTGGGTCCACCTGATCATCCAAGCGAATCGGCTCACTCTCAGCTGATTGTCAGAGCTACCGGTTCGCCTGAACCAGTCTGAACTGGCTGAATCCCACCCCTGCTTATCAGTACCATTTTATAAATTCTTAGTAAGATTAAACCCGGTATTTGGTCACCACATTACAAAAAAGATGTTGAGACTTTGGAAAAATAAGATCAACTAAGATGATTAAGGGCCTGGAGATATGGTTGCAGGAATTGGTTATGACCAGTGTAGAGAAAAGAAGGACTGGGAGGTGGGGACATGACAGCAGTATTCCAATATTTGAGGGGCTGCCACAAAGAAGAAGGGGTCAACTTATTTTCCAAAGCACCAGAAAGCAAGACAAGGAGCAATGGATGGAAACTAATCAATGCGAAAAACAACCTGGAATTAAGAAGAAACTTCCTAACTGTGAGGACATTTAACCAGAGGAACAGCTTGCCTTCAGACTTTGTGGGTGCTACATCACTGGAAGTTTTTAAGAACTGGACATCGGGACAGCCACCTATCTGAAATGGTATAGGGTCTCCTGTTTGAACAGTGGGTTGGACCAGAAGACCTCTAAGGTCCCTTCCAGCTCTATTCTTTTTTTTTGTAAAAAGTTTTTATTGGTTTTAAAACATTTATAGGGAAAAGGTAATAGGGTACATAGAAAATTTTAGTAGCTCCCATGTTAGCAGTAGAAATCCCCCCAAATCTCACACTTTTACAATTTTAAAGATAACATGTAAAGGATAGCATAAACAGAATTCTTACATTATATCAACCACATGTTCAATCATCTCTTTCTCTGTCACTTTCTAATATATCAACAATTACAATAATATTTCAAATATATTTATTTTTGTGACCCGAGCATTTTCGATATTGCTTCCTCCTCCCTGCCCCCGGGTGGAGCCGTGCCCGCCCTCCCCATATCTTGTACATAGCTGCTTTTTCCCCCACCTCCGCTATCTTCGTCCTCTGGGGGGTTCCAACAAGCCGCCCCTAGAGCAGGAGTCCCCTCCAAGGTCTCCTGTGCTCCAAACGGAGCCCACCGAGAAGACAAGCGGCAGAGGAAATGTCCATCGCCTGCAGGACCAGAAGTCGAATCCCTTCTAGCTCTATTCTGATTGATTGATACTCAATTAGTTTAGTTTAGTTTAGTTTATTTAATTTATAGACCGCCCCCTCTCCCCGTAGGGACTCGGGGCGGTGTACAGACCATTCATAATCAAAACAACAGAAAATAACATAAGACATAGAGCAGAAACAACACACACACACTGTCTGTATATAAAACCCCAAAACCAATTTAAATAATTAAAAAACTATTTTAAAACCCTTTTAAAACCCCAATATAAAATTTAAAAAGCCATCCAGGAAAGGTAGTAATAGATGTTAAATACAGTTACGATTATAATTATAATTAGGCCAGACCAGCTACTCGAAACAGGGGGTCTTGAGTTTCTTGTGGAAGGAGCGGAGATCAGAGGTGGTTCAAATATCGGGGGGGAGGTCGTTCCAGAGGGTTGGGCCCATCACAGAGAAGGCCCTACTCCTAGGCACCGCCCGCCCGCACTGTTTAGCGGATGGTACCCGGAGGAGGCCCTCTCTGTGAGAGCGGATTGGTCGCAGGGATGTATGGGGTAGAATGCGATCCCGCAAATAACTAGGTCCCGAGCCATGGAGCGCTTTGAAGATGATCAACACCTTGAAACGCACCCGAAAGGCCACAGGTAGCCAATGCAGCTCGCGCAGGAAAGGTGTTACATGGGAGTACCTAGTACTCCCCATAATAACCCGCGCGGCTGCATTCTGGACCAGCTGGAGCCTTCGGGTGCATCTCAAGGGGAGCTCCATGTAGAGAGCGTTACAGTAATCAAGGCGAGAAGTCACTAGGGCATGGGTGACTGTGCAAAGGGCGTCCCGCTCCAGTAAGGGACGCAATTGGTGCACCAGGCGAACCTGGTGGAACGCCCCCCTAGCCACGGCCATCACATGATCATCTAGCGACAGCCGGGAATCTAGGAGGACGCCCAAATTGCGTACCCTATCCACTGGGGGCAGTTGTTCCCCCCCAATGGCCAGAGATGGAACACATTGGCTAAAGCGGGGCGCCAGTAGCCACAGCCACTCCGTCTTGGAAGGGTTGAGTTTGAGTCTGTTGTCGCCCATCCAGACCCGCACGGCTTCCAGACACCGGGACATCACCTTGACGGCTTCGTTGGGGTGGTTCGGGGTAGAAATGTACAACTGAGTATCATCTGCATACAGATGGCACTCAACCCCGAATCCTCGAATGATCTCGCCCAGCGGTTTCATGTATGTGTTGAACAGGAGAGGGGAGAGGACCGACCCCTGTGGCACTCCACACGTGAGCGGCCTCAGGGTCGATCTCTGCTCTCCCGCCAACACACATTGCATCCGACCGGAGAGGAAGGAGGAGAACCACCGCAAAACGGTGCCCCTCACCATCCCCTCCAGACGACGCAATAGGATACCATGGTCGATGGTATCGAAAGCCGCTGAGAGGTCTAACAGGACTAAGATGGAGGAACAGCCCCCATCTTTCACTCTCCAGAGATCATCCACCAACGCGACCAAAGCCGTCTCTGTGCTGTGACCGGGTCGGAAACTGGACTGGCGCGGGTCTAGATAAGTAATTTCCTCCAGGTGTCGAGGGAACTGCTGCGCCACCACACTCTCAACAACCTTCGCTAAGAAGGGAAGGTTGGAGACAGGACGATAATTGGCTAACTCAACTGGGTCTAGGGAAGGCCTCTTAAGTAGGGGCCTCACCACCGCCTCTTTCAAGGCGGTTGGCAGGAACCCCTCCTCCAGCGAGGCGTTCACCAGACCCAGGAGACAGTCACGTGTAACCTCCCAGGTTGCCAGTACAAGCCAGGAGGGGCACGGGTCCAATAAACATGTGGTGGCCCGCAGTCACCCGCGTAGCCTGTCCATATCCTCGGCGGCAACAGAGTCAAACTCCTCCCAGATAGGTACCTCAAGACTCGCCTCCGGTGTCTCCTCACGATCACTGGAGAGGACCCATTCGCTCCGGATCTGAGCGATTTTGTCCTGCAGATATTCCCCAAATTCCTCTGCCCTCCCCTGTAAAGGGGCTTCCCGCGACCTCTGTGAAAGGAGGGAGCGGGTCACCCGGAACAGGGCGGCAGGGCAGTTTTCTGCAGGCGCAATAAGGGTGGCATAATATCGACGTTTAGCCACCCTTAGTGCCACAAGGTAGGTCCGTAAATGGGCTCTTACCTGTGTTCGGTCAGATTCGGCACGAGAGGATCTCCATCTGCTCTCTAGGCGTCTCTTGTGGCGCTTCATCACCCTCAGCTCCTCGGAAAACCAGGGGCCAGGGTGGTTCGCTGCCACCGGAGAGGCCGCAAGGGCGCCACCCGGTCCAAGGCCCCGGC
The DNA here is from genome assembly GCF_964273705.1 of Natrix helvetica. NCBI lineage: Eukaryota > Metazoa > Chordata > Lepidosauria > Squamata > Natricidae > Natrix > Natrix helvetica. Next base: position 281,851,952 of record NC_138548.1, read on the forward strand.
CGCCGCACTGTTCCATGCGGCCACCAGGTCCTCCGTCCGGGAGTGGGTCAGGGCAACAGGAGGTGGCCCAAGCTCCGTCTGGAACCTATCTGGTTCTATCAGTCGCCTGGGGCGGAACCATCTAAGATCTTCTGGTTCCGCCTCCCCGTGATGGGGGGTGGCATCAGGGAAGTCCAGCCGGCGAAGCGAGTGATCTGACCATGACAGAGGAGTGATCACCTGATCCCCTATTCCCAGATCACTCTTCCATCGACCAGAGATAAAAACAAGGTCCAGCATGTGTCCTCCCTCGTATATTCTTTCTGTATTGAAAAATATCAATATGTTATGACTTATTTATTTTACTAACTTTGATAAAATACATTTAGTCTCTGTTAAAATAGTACCAAAAATGTATATGCCATCCAGAGTTGTATTGAACTGTGATATGGGTCACATATAAATGTAATGAATAAATAAAATGCTTAATCTACTGTATGCTACCTTTGATTTCCAGATGAAGACCACATATATCCTAGTCTTTCACGTTGGCTTGGATCATGAGAGGTACAGCATAAATGAGCATGGGATTTTCGTTGACAACCTAACAATGGTACAAAGTGTTCTGACAATCTTTTTTTCTGCCATGTCTCTAAAATACTCTTATCTTATTCCCAGCCCATGAATCCTATGAATAAAGGAGTATTTTTTCCATTTAAGTCAAGAGCACCCAAACATAGTTGCAATATGGATGGCTTTGCAGAGTGAGATGGGCAGCATATAAATTTACTCAATAAATGAAAATGATTATCCTTCATCCACATATTACAATACAATACAATAGTAGAGTTGGAAGGGACCTTGGAGGTCTTCTAGTCCAACCCCCTGCCTAGGCAGGAAACCCTATACCGTTTCAGACAAATGGCTATCCAACATCTTCTTAAAGACTTCCAGTGTTGGGGCATCCACAACTTCTGGAGGCAAGCTGTTCCACTGATTAATTGTTCTAACTGTCAGGAAATTTCTCCTCAGTTCTAAGTTGCTTCTCTCCTTGATTAGTTTCCACCCATTGCTTCTTGTTCTACCCGCAGGTGCCCTGGAGAATAGTTTGACTCCCTCTTCCTTTTGGAACACTGCTTTATTGGAACACTGCTATCATGTCTCCCCTAGTCCTTCTTTCTCTTATTTTGGAGGCAAACTAGCTGACTAATGCTGGGTGAGATCAGAGCAAAGTTTATTGGCCATTCAGACTAATGTGACATGCTTTTTCTCTTCTAGTCTCTGAACAGCCTTGTTAGCTTCCAATCTGCATCTCCAAAGTGCTGGATGCACAGATGGTCTACCAGAATTGTATAGTAGCAGTTCTGTTCAATTGGCAGCACCTGCTTGAATTCTGTGTCCCTTACTGGTTTAACACAAGCACAAAATAGCAACACAGTGGAAAAAAACCACCCATTGCCATTGCATTGCCTCCCAGATAGGACATGGAGGAAACACAGAGTCAATATTGGTGCCTAAACAAAGAAATGAAAGTAAAGGAAAAGAAGTGCTAAATAAAGGGTTGTTTGTGACTCAGCGCTTTATGATTTCAACCTGATTGTTTTTTTTAAGTGTGCAATGTGGGTTATAGTCAGATGGGACAATAGGAATGTGTGAAGGATGTGCAGATGATGGGCCCAATTCTGCAGTCACATCAGACTGCTGCAGCTTCACAATTGGCAAAACATTTTCCCCGCTAGCTTGTGGCATGCTGAAGAGGGAGAACACCAAACTGAGGAATCAACTAACTGTTTCCTCTAGTGGTATGTAGGATTACAAATTATATTTTTCATAGAAGCTCTGACCACAGTATAACTCATTTGAAAACATTAGGATCTCAATTAATTCCAATTATTTTTATTTAAACTCAAAAATGTTGCCGTAACATAGTTTGGTATGAAAAATAAGTCAGTCCTGGGGTTGAGACCAGGCTAAAATTGCCATAACCTTAAAATGGAGCAGGCATGGATGCCAAGAGGGCAAAAGCCAGGAATCTTTTCAAAAAGGTCCTTTCGGGAGATGGATAAGAGGAAACCAAATTGTTAAGGATGAAAGAGGAAATGTTAACAGAAGACTGTCAAAGGGGGCTGGATGCTGAGCATTTAGAAAAGCCACCAATCCTATTGACAGCTGTCAGTTTTGTAAATCAACAAAACAAAGACTTTGGGGGATTAAAAAGGGTCCTAAAGCCTTTGAGTCAGCCTGGAACTGGACTTGGCACCTTCCATTCCTCTGGCTAAATTTAGAGATATCCATACATTTCTAAATGCATGTCCTTCAAATTTGCAATATATCTCTGAAACTTTTTGGATTAACAGTTCCTGGGACCCTGCCAAAAAGATTGTGATATGTCCATTGTAAGATACCCCTGTGTCAAAGTTTGACTTAATGAATTGTGTCATTTCTCACTTATTGAATTCATTTGTCATTGGTGTACTGGAAACAATGGACAATGTGATGGTTGTAGTCAATTTTTTGCTTTAAAATTAAGCTGTAATAATGTTACTCTTTAATTATTTAATTATTCTTTATTCTTTAGATTCTTCCTTCCTTTCTGTTTGCTTCATAAATCCTTGTTCACGTGTTTTGGAGGTGCATTAAATAAAATTTTAAAACGTGGTGAAATCAAGGGTCAAATCCGTGCACCTTTGTCTTCTCTCCGTGGCATCGAAGAGGCTAAACATTAATCTCTTTGGGACAGGAGGAACATTTTCCACCTTTTTCTTATTTCAGTAATGGATGAAGTTCTTCTTGTGCCCTTGCCTAGATGTGTAAAGAATAAGTAATATTATCAAGCATAAATCATGGCATGAGTTTTCAAAAGTCTATTTTCATTGTTAAGGTTGTTAAGTCTTAGCATGGGAAAAAGAAATAGGATTTGGTTTTTTTTAAAAAAAATATTCATCATAACTCTTAAAATCAGCAGCTTTTAGTATATCTCAGTAGACTATTTGTGACCCCCATCAACCCCACAAGCACCTTATATTGCACCACTGAAATTTGACAACCAATGCCCAAGTTTCAGCAATGTAATTTTAAGCAAGTGAGGGCAGGGGGAATTGGGGGGGAAATTACAGCTAAGCATATTAGCAGTTTACATTCCAGAGATCACCAACTCTCATTTCCACACTTTATCCCTAACCTCTCAAAATGATCAACAATTTTGCAGGATCCAATATGGGTCAGTCACCAGGACCAGAGGTTTAGTCTTCCAAGCTTTCAGACACATGCTGGAGCTCATCCTCAGAGCATTTCTCTCTAGCAAAGTGTCAACAATCTTGTTTTGAAAGTTTGGCCATTCTCATTCCAGTGATCACGGTTGTTGGCAAACTGAATCTAGTGATATGAACTCTTTAGCATCTCATGTCCTACCGACCACAAGGGGATAGTAAGGTATAAACAAAGAATTAAGGATTTACTTCGGAATGGGAGGGAATGTATTTCTTTGAGTCAATATTAGTTTCTAGCAACTGCCTACTTAATTCCTTGGTTAGCCCTTGCCTTCTTTTCAAGGTTGAGAGAGAATGACTGATCCAAGGCCATCCAGCTGACTTTGTGATTAAGGCAGGACTAGAACTCACAATCTCCCAATTTCCATCTTGGTACCTAGCCACCATGTGTTTCTACCACTCTGTCTGCTCTTTGTCTCATGGATTGCTAGTCTGAGGTCATTTCCTTCTCAAAAGTCATTCATGAAAATATGTGGTCTGGGATTCTCATTATGATAGGATGTAGTTGCTTTGCCTATCCTAATTATGTATTTCCTACAAATAAATCCTCTTGCCATTATAGTTGTAAAATGTGTTTCACTAATCCTTTCACTAATGTACTACAATAGTTAGAGCGTAGTACTGCAGGCTACTACAATTTGGCAGTTCAAATCCCATCAGGCTGAAGGTTGACTCAGCCTTCCATCCTTCCGAGGTGGGTAAAATGAGACCCAGATTGCTGGGGTCAATAAACTGACTCTGTAAATTGCTTAGAGAAGGCTGTAAAGCACTATAAAGTGGTATATAGTCTAAGTGCTATTGCTATTGTTATTACCTACCCTATAGATCAGGAATCTAATATCAAATGTACCCAAAGAAGGTCAATCTCCTGCAACTCTGCCCTCTACTAAATCCCTTCAGAAAGATAGAAAACTTAGTGGCTGCAGTCCTTAATATTAAAAGGTTGTCTGGTCTTACAAGTCCAAGGGCGCAAAGAACATGGCGGCAATAGCACCAGCTTTTTCACTGACCGGAGGACTTTTTGCTGGCCAGCAGCCAGTAGCTGGCTGGCAAAGAAGCCTCCGAGTCAGCTCTCAAAGAGGTGGCAACTGGAAGGCTTCTTTGCCACCCTCCCAGCTGGCAAAAGAGAAAATTTCACTACCAGTTCTGTGGGTGTGGCTAGCTTGGGGGGTCATGTAACTGGGTGGGCATGAGTGACGTCGAGTTGCCCATGCCCACTCAGTCACATGTCCTTCCCCCACTTAGCCACGCCCACTGAACCGGTAGCGAAAATTTTTGAAGCCACCACTGGTTCTCATGATCGTTTGACTATCAGTAGAATAATTTTTCAAAAACTAAACAGTCTTCGAGGGCAGCCCTTTGTAGAGCAAGGCATGAGTAGGGCTCCTCACTCTTGGTATGGGTGCAAATGGCACACAATGCAAAGTTATGCAAAGGCTAGCCACAATTTCCACCTGCTTACTGAGCAGGAGTCCTGAGTTCAGAAGGATTCCCAGATTGTGCACAGGGTATTTTTGAAGCAGTGTAACCTTCCAGCATGAAAGGTGGTATAGTCACAGAACCAGAAGGCCTCAAATTTCAAAGCCAATCAGGGTTTACCAGGGTTAAACTGAAATTTATTTTTCTTCATCCAGACCCTCACAGCCTCCAAACATCAGGACAACACAACATCACTTAATTTGCCAGGAGCAGAGATTTACCCTCTGGGTATCATCAGCATCCTGATGATACCTCACCTCATGGTGATGGATTAGCTTACCTAGCAATCTCATGTAAATGTTAAATAGGAAAGAAAAGAGTCCCTCTGGCACTCTGCGTAGTAAAGGCAGGTTTGGGACCTCTCTTCCCTAATCACCACCAACTGGAATCAAACCCAGAGAAAGGATGAGAACCAGCCACCCACATCCAATCTTCTAGGTTGATGCAGAAGGATACCATGGTTGATGCTAGCAAAAGCAGCTGAGAGGACAAGTAAAGGAAGGATGGATGCACATCCACTGTTCCATCCATGCCAGAGATTATCCAAAAACATTATCACTGCTGTTTCCTTTCCATGCTCAGGCCTGAATTCCAACTGATAAAGATCCAGATAATCTGAAAGGGAAAAGATAAAAAATGATTTGCTTTTTTTAAAAAAAGGATCCAGATAATCTGTTTCAGCCAAAACTCTCTAAAGCTGTTGCACAAGTAGCTTCTCAATCACTTTTTCTTTACTGATCTCCACCTGCTTTGCTTGTATGATTACTCAGTTCTATAGAAAGTACTTTTTGTGAATGGAAAATAGTGTCTAAAGTGACCATATTTTCACCAGAGCTCAGTTACCTTTGAGCTCTGAAGAACAAGGTCTGCTACATACATTAATCTTAAAAAGCAGCTTGCAGAAAAGCAGGTGTAAACAGTTATTGATGCTGGTGCCACCACCATTATTCATTATTAAGAAGAAAGGTGTCATCTTCTGTAAGTAACACTGTTCCCGTTTGCTCTGGAGGGAGTTGAACTTCACCTGGCAAATGAAGATTGTATTCTGCAAGTGTAGACACATATTTCTGGAAGTACTGTACTTTTCCAAATTCATTTCTGAAGGCACATCAATTTTCGGTGCCATGCAAAACATAGCTTGTTATGGTCTAGAATGCTGGTTCTATTCTGAGTCAAACATTACCTGCACTTTGACATGACTATTCAATCTTCAGGTATTTCTCAAATTCAGTAAGGTGACTGGGCTACTGTTATCTTTCAAAAGAAGTCTGAAAATAGCTTGCCTACTTAGGAGTATATTTGTAGCCTGTGTGTCTGTGAAAAGACCTAGGCAATCAGGAGTGGAAGGAGCTATAATCACATAGGTTCTTCTCTTATTTTCTGCTATCTCTCAGACTATCTATTTAGCTCAAACACTCTTTCCCGTCCTTATTAATATTTGCTTATGATAGGACCATGTTCACAGACCATGTTCTGAATCAGCAAAATATTTCACGCTATATTAGTTCTCCCTTCCTATATTTTTAATGAGATGAATTAGCCAATTGGTTCACTACCAGACACTGGCAGGGTTGTGCATTCTCCTGTCCTACTCTATATCATGTCTTTGCAGACCTTGGCGTGACAACTAACAGACAACAACAGACAAAAAATGTGCTTTAGTTGCAATGATACAAAATTATCACAAGAGTTACCTCTGTCACTCCATGATGGCATTTTCCAATGAAGAGCATAAGTACAGATTTCTAAAGTTAGTTTATTTGTTTTATAGTTACTACATAAAGCATATCCTTTTAAGTAAGGTGGAATGGAAAGCATAGCATGTTTTTGGACTCTAGTGTTGGAAAAGGCTCTTCAGAATACCATAGATAGCCAGAGGGCAGGGGAGAGATCATCGAACAAATCAACCCCGAATTCTGATTCAAGGCACAAATGACCAGACTCAAATTATTATACTCAGATAATATTTTGCAAAGACCTGGCTCTCTGGAGTAGTATATATTGCTGAAAAAGGTGGAAGCAAGGAGAATTAGAGGACAGTCACCAGCAAGGTGAATGGACTCAATTACAGCAGTGATGGGAATAATGTTGAAGGATAGTTGGACCAGGTTGGGGTCAAATGCTCCTGGACAAATTCTGTATGTGACTTGATGACACATGATTAAAAAGGCAGGGGGCTATGGTGTGTGTAAGTGTGTGTGTGTTATTTTATATGAGAAGACCAGCAGTTCTGTTTATTCTAATGCAGTCATGGTATTTTGAAGAGCTTTTATCAAGGTGACAAAAATAGCATGTGACATCATACTGCAAATTCCAACTCTTTCAAATTTGCAATGCACATACACACAACAATCACACAGTCACATCTGCCACTTTTATTTTTCTAATCACACACAAACAAGAACACCACTGGAGCCCCTGTACTCAGCTAGGGGACCAGCAGGATACAAGTAGGTAGGTTGGGATCTTGGAAACAGCAGCATAAAATCTCAGGAGAAATTTGGTTTTATAGCCTCCAAATTCTGCAAAGCTTTTCCGTTGTTATTGCAAATTTACTCCTATATATATTTGGTTTTCAAAGCATTCAGGATATTTAGAGTGTAAACAAATGTAACACAGCGTGATTACAAAGTGATGCCATTTTTCTTGAGAAGAATTATTGTGAAGCATGAGCTAATAATTCAGATGGTGCTCATGTGACTGTGAATTTTATTTATTTGGACTTATTTTTCAACACCATGTTCCAAACTCTGTGCAAAGATTCAGTATATTAAAACCCAGCAGCATAACAAAAATCAATCTCATTGTATATAAATGTATGGGTGCTTCTTAAATAAAATCACTCTCAATATACCAGCACTCATATATATAACTTTATCATCCGACATGAGAAGGAAAAACGCTGGGACTTTCCTTTTATATTGCAATGTCTTTTGTGTAGGGGGCATTACAGAAATCAATGACTATTTGTTTATGGGCCCATAATTCATGTGATATGTGCAGAGAACCAGCTGTATTTATAGGACTGCAACTAATGTAGTGTGATTATTCTACATGAGTGAACATTAATGATCATTCTTACATATGTACTTAGGGATAAGTGGATGGACTGATTGTGTAACCCTATGAGTGAGCAAAGTTGCAATGATGGAACATTTGACTTTCCTGTCCCAAATATCTATCACTTATTAAGTAGAAACGTATTTTCTAATGTGTGTAGTAGTAGTATTATCAGCAGTAGCAGCACAATCTTCATTATATTATATTGTAACACATCGTAAACAGGGAAGAAACAACTTAAGTGTTTCTTAAGTGTTATACACTTTCTTTGTAGGAAAAACATAAAGATTTTCTCTAGATCCAATATTCAGAAGTATGCATAGTTCATTATTTCACAATTGCCACAAATACAGAAATTGGCTTGGTTGCATAATTTGGCATTCAGACATCTCATGAAAAATAACACTTCTCTTGTTATTCTCCTGAAAAAGCCAGCTTTTCTTTAGTCTTTCCCACCACATTTTATAATGGTGCCCTTCCTCCAATTCCCAGCACAACATTCTGAGACATGAGAGACAATGCCATTCAAACAGCACTAGCAACGGTACTTAGACTTATATGCCACTTCACCGTGCTTTACAGTCCTCTCTAAGCAGTTTACAGAGTCATCATCTTACCCTAAAGAATCTAGGTCCTCATTTTACCCACCTCAGAAGGATGGAAGGCTGAGTCAACTTTGAGTCAAATATGGTATAGAGGTGAATATGCTGGATTGGGTTAGAGAAATCCAGATTCAAGTCCACTCTCAGTACAAGTCTTCACTTGGTGACTCTGAGCCAGGCGCTGACCCCCAGCACAACTACTTGAAAAATAGTTGTTGAGGAAAATAGGTTTAATTACGAATTAGTAAAAGTAAACACTGTTAGGATCTGTGCTTATTTGTCCATGGCTCCTGATAGAGTTGTTGGATCCAATTGTTCTACTACCACAGCTAATGCGAGAATCCTTGAGCCATTTTCTTGACAACTTGAAAAGGTGTGAACTTCAACTCACTCCCAGAATTCTCCAGCTAGTATGAAAGAATACTAAGAAGTATTTTGCTTCAGCTCTCTAGTCAACTCAGGAAACTGATTAGCAATTGCGCTTAGCTGACATAGCATACCTTCAAGCAAGAAATGGGCATATCCTTTTGGTGAGCCCCAGAAGCAGTATCTGTGCCTTTTTCCTGTGAATAAACTCACTGAAGTGAATGAAGTAATATTATTCAGTTAAAATGAAGAACAAAACAAAAATATTATTTTTAAAAGAAAAAATTAAAAACACATTCAAAATATGTATTTATTTGTTTTTCCAAATATACTATAAAGTGTCCTGAGTCTAGAAATTTCACCTTCCTTGGAAATGACACACTTGGGCTAAATTTCTATACATGTATTCATTTACTTGTTAGATTTGTGTCCTGCTTTTCATTCTGGAACCCATAGCAGCTTACATAGAGCAGCTTTACAACGGTCGTGGGGAGGGGTGGGTGCGAGGGCAGAAGAAGATCTCGTAGTCGGTTGGGAGACCGTGGCTGTTGGACACGCCCGGTCGTCTGTACCAACCCCCGCAGCCTAGGTGGCCAGGAACTACAGAGCCAGGGCCTGAGGCTGATGCTTTGCAATGCAAGGTCCGTGACCAACAAGGCCCCCCTCATTAATGAGTTGATCTCAGAGGGGGAGCTGGACCTTGCAGGGATAACGGAGACCTGGTTGGGCCACGAGGGTGGTTTACCCCTCGTGGAGATGTGCCCACCGGGTTTCCGTGCATTCCATCAGCCCTGGGCCCTGGGTAAGGGTGGTGGGGTGGCGGTAGTTATACGGGAGGATCTGGAGCCAAGAGAGTTCACTGTACCTCAGATATCCGGGTGTGAGTCCCTTGGTGTGAAATGGGGCCCAGGGAAGCAGTAGGGTCTGCTGATAGTATACTTGGCTCCTCGCTATGCATCAGCAGCCCTGCCCGAGCTCCTCGAGCTGATCTCAGAAACGGCAGTTGAGACCCCCAAACTTATGGTTATGGGGGATTTCAACCTGCCGTCGACGGGGGAAGCGTCCGAGGTGGCTCGGGAGTTCACGGCTTCCATGACAGCCATGGACCTGACCCAATTAATTCAGGGCCCCACACACGAGGGTGGTCACACGCTGGACCTTGTTTTTGTATCTGAACAGTGGACGAGTGATCTGGGAATAGGGGATGGAGTTATTACCCCCCTGTCATGGTCAGATCACTCATCTCTCTGGCTCGACTTCCCTGGCGCTACCCCCCACCGCGGGGAGGTGGAACCAGACTGTCCAAGCTGGTACCGCCCCAGGCGCCTGATGGAACCGGATAGATTCCAGACGGAGCTTGGGCCACATCCTGTAGACCTGACCCGCTCTCGGTCGGAGGACCTAGTGACCACCTGGAATAGGGCGGCTGCCGGGGCCTTGGACCGGGTTGCGCCTTTGCGGCCTCTCCTACGGCAATGAACCACCCTGGCTCCTTGGTTCACCGAGGACCTGAGGGTGATGAAACGCCATAGGAGATGCCTAGAGAGCAGGTGGAGGTCCTCGTGCTCCAAATCTGATCGAACACAGGTAAGAGCCTATTCACGGACTTACCTTGTGGCATTAAGAGCGGCCAAATGTAGACATTGCGCCGCTCTTATTGCGTCCGCTGATAACCGCCCTGCTGCCCTGTTTCGGGTAACCCGCTCCCTCTTATTACAGAGGCCGCGGGAAGCGCCTTTACAGGGCAAAGCAGAGGAGTTTGGAGAATATCTGCAGGATAAAATCGCTCAGATCCGGAGTGGATGGGCCCCCTTCAGTGGACCAGGGGAGTCGTCAGCAGCGAGTCTTGAGAGACCATTCTGGGAGGAGTTTGATTCTGTTGCCCCCGAGGATTTGGACAGGTTGCGTGGACGGCTGCGACCCACTACATGTTTATTGGACCCGTGCCCCTCCTGGCTGGTACTGGCATCCTGGGAGGTGACACGAGGCTGGCTCCTGGGCCTAGTGAACGCCTCATTGGGTGAGGGGTCCCTACCGGCCGCCTTGAAAGAGGCGGTGGTGAGGCCCTTACTCAAGAGGCCTTCCCTGGACCCGATGGAACTAGCTAATTATCGTCCTGTCTCCAACCTTCCCTTTTTAGCGAAGGTTGTAGAGAATGTGGTGGTACAGCAGTTTCCGCGACACCTGGAAGAAACCAATTATCTAGACCCGCGCCAGTCCGGTTTCCGACCCGGTCACAGCACAGAGACGGCCTTGGTCGCGTTGGTTGATGATCTCTGGAGGGCCAGGGATAGGGGTTGTTCCTCTATCCTGGTCCTATTAGATCTATCAGCGGCTTTTGATACCATCGACCATGGTATCCTATTGCGCCGGCTGGAGGGGATGGGAGTTGGGGGCACCGTTTTGCGGTGGTTCGGTTCCTACCTCTCCGACCGGACGCAATGTGTGTTGGCAGGGGGGCAGAGGTCGGCCCTGAGGTCACTCACTTGTGGGGTGCCGCAGGGGTCGGTCCTCTCGCCCCTTCTGTTCAACACATATGTGAAGCCGCTGGGTGAGATCATCCATGGTTTTGGGGTTGGATACCATCTGTACGCTGATGACACTCAGCTGTACATTTCCACCCCAAACCACCCCAACGAGGCTGTCGAAATGATGTCCCGGTGTTTGGAAGCTGTCCAGGTCTGGATGGGGGACAACAGACTCAAGCTTAACCCCTCCAAGACTGAGTGGCTGTGGTTACCGGCGCCTCGGTTCAACCAGTTGATTCCATCACTGGCCAGAGGGGGCGAACAACTGCCCCCTGTGGAACGGGCGCGCAATTTGGGCGTCCTCCTAGATGCCCGGCTGTCGATGGATGACCATGTGGCAGCCGTGGCAAGGGGGGCGTTCCACCAGGTTCGCCTGGTGCGCCAATTGCACCCCCTATTGGACCGGGATGCCTTATGCACAGTCACTCATGCGCTGCTGACGTCTCGTCTGGACTACTGCAATGCTCTCTACATGGGGCTCCCCTTGAGATGTACCCGAAGACTACAGCTAGTTCAGAATGCGGCCGCGCGGGCCATCATGGGGAGTACTAGGTACTCCCACATAACACCTTTCCTGCGCGAGCTGCACTGGCTGCCTGTGGTTTTTCGGGTGCGTTTCAAGGTGTTGATCACCATCTTCAAAGCGCTCCATGGCACAGGGCCTAGTTACCTGTGGGATCGCATTCTACCACATACATCCCTGCGACCAATTCACTCACACAGGGAGGGACTCCTCCGGGTGCCGTCCACCAAGCAATGCCAACGGGCGGCGCCTAGGAGTAGAGCCTTCTCTGTGATGGGCCCAACCCTCTGGAATGACCTCCCCCCCGATATTAGAACTACTACCGACTTCCGCTCCTTCCGACAAAAACTTAAGACTCACCTGTTCCGACTAGCCGGCCTGGCCCATTTATAGTTCTACTCTTACCTCCTGGCGGATATTTTATTTGGGATAGCTTTTAAGGTTAATGTTTTTAACTTTTTAAAAATTTTTAAAAAAAATTAATCTAACTTAACTAAATTGTACAGGGAACTTCTACTACCTCCTCCAGTCCTATGTTTAATTTATTTATTGTATACTTATAACATGTATATTTACTGTTCAACTATTTTAATATGACTGTACACCACCCCGAGTCTCTTTTGAGAGAGGGGCGGTCTAGAAATCCAATAAAGTTAAGTTAAAGTTAAGCATATTCTGACCAGTTCTGGAGAACTAGTAGCAGAAATTTTATTAGTTTGAAATTTTTTTTGATTGGTTTGATTAGTTTAGGTGATAAATACCACCTCTGACTGGCCCCGCCCCCATCTATTCTCTGCCTCCCGAGTCCCAGCTGATTGGGCAGGAATGGAGGTTTTACAGTACCCTTCCCCTGCCACACCCACCAAACCACGCCCACAGAACCGGTAGTAAAAAAATTTGAATCCCACCACTGACTTGGATGTACGTTACATATTTCTTGTATGATTGAACAAATCTTGTAAGACAAGAAAGTGGTGAACTATGACCCAGTTGTGTAGATGAGGCCAATGCTGCAGTTCAATAGCTCAGATTGATTTATTCCCAATGTACTATACATGAGGCTTTCAACTTCAGTAGTTACACGATTCATTTCTAGGTACAGGGTTCCCAACTGCTTATTCAGCACTAAAAACATAGCAATATAAAAAGAAAGAAAAATTATATCAGACTGAAATTACTTGGGCAGAAGAAATTAAGGAACAAATGAAACAAATGGTTTTATTGAAGCCGACACCCACTTGCCAATGACTGTGGCTCTGAATGAGTGGACTACATCTAAAGCTCAAGTCTGGAGAAGAAGAAAACTCTTTTTCCTTAATAGAGATGAGAAGAAATTACCAGATCTAGAAGGATTGTTTTCTCTCTCCTAAATCATTCTCCTTTTTTTTCCTCTAGAGGAATTAAGGAGCATTCTTTAAACATGGATTGTTAAGACAAAATGTTAGCTACCCTCATTCTTCTTTCCAAATGGAACAGAATGCCAAATTAACTTTCCCCACACAATATTGTGATCATTTTTTCAATCTTACAACCTGTCTCTCCTCCTTCCCTCACCCAGAAGACAATTTCTTCCCTCTCCCTTTTCAAACGTGTGCCACATTGGTACGGACCAGTGGTGGGTTACTTCTATGGGCCTACCAGTGCCTGCCGGGAGCACTGGGTACCATTCCGGTAAGGTGCTTCGAAGAGCCCACCTGCCCGCCTGCCCATGCTCTGAGCAGCTGCAGCGTCATAGAGCATTGCAGGCGGTAAGCACACATGCGCATGCTGTGTGCATGTGCACGTGCTCATGTGGTGAATGCCGGGTCCCGTTGCACCGTACGAGTTGCACCGGGATCCAGAGCCCACCACTGGTAGGGTCCTTTGAACACATCTGATGTTCATTTGTCCTGACAATTCTCTTGACCACCTTTGCTCAGTAAAAGGCATTTGCATTCGGCAGGTGGGTTCGAGCAGGCACTGCAACTTCATCCAAAATGCTGGAACAGCTCAGTTGGGAGATGATTTGTTATGCGATGCTTGTTTAGAAGCTCAGAGTATTTCAAAGGAGAACAAACTATACCTGTACATGCAAACAAATCCTCACTTGAGATGCAGGACAGGGCAGGTTTGCAGGCTTAGTGTGCAAGCATAAGCTTTAGATTGGGCTCTTGGGAATCCATCTCAATGCCAGCCATAATTTCAACGTCTCTTACTTTGTACAGAGATTGGTAGGGTCTTGTGTTCTGGGAAGATGGACAGAGCAATCTATTTTAAATATTATTTTACCACGGTCACAGCTCACTCACAAACATTGAAAAGGGAGGAAGGCAAACAAGGAGCATTGTTCAAGCAAAGAACAGAAAGAACATCTGCTTGTAATTTGTCCACCTGTTTAATGGCAAGTACTTCCACAGCATTCACATACACGTTTTTCCATTGTAAAAAAAAACAAAAACATACACCTTTGTCTCAGCCGTGTTTGTTGAGAGGAGGCTATGTATGGTTCCTCTTTTCTCATTCAGAAGAGTCTGCTAATAACTCTCTATTGTTGTTAATGACTTTTTGGCAAAATAGAGTTTTGGCAAGTCCTATTAGCCTATTATCATAAAACTTCGCAACCGGGTGCATTTAGAAGGCTAAGACATAATTACAATTGTGGCTTTACTTCTAGTATCCCAGGAGACTAATTTTAGATATGAATTAAGCCATCACCAGCCATTGTCCTCAAGACTTAGCTCTTTAACTGCATAAGTATTTATAATAATAATATTTATTACGAAATAGCTGTGCGATTTGTTTAAGTGAGTGTGTGTGAAAGCACATCTGTGCCTGATGATTAGAAGAATGCTGTTATTGTTCCTACACAAAGAAAAAGGTACCAAGGGTGCATGCAAAAACTATGGGAGAACTGCTTTGTTAAATGTATGTGCCTGGGAAGATATTTGGCAGAATCCTGCAAAGAAACAATATGCCAAATATAGGAAATACAGTGTCACTTATGTCTGGTATAAGTGCGTTTGTGTGCCAAACAGATGTTTGGCCTTCGATAGGTAATTGAGAATTTAATATAAAACAATTTATATTGTTTTAGAGAAAAACTATGTGAAAGTGAATAGGCTTATGTGAAACTGATGGTTGATTGCCGAATGCTGTGACAATGGTGTATGATGGAAGCAAAATATATATGAGAATAAGCAATGGGTGGAAACTAATCAAGGAGAGAAGCAACCAAGAACTAAGGCGAAATTTCCTGGCAGAACAATTTATCAGTGGAACAGCTTGCCTCCAGAAGTTGTAAATGCTCCAACACTGGAAGATTTTAAGAAGAAATTGGATAATCATTTGTCTGAAGTGCTGTAGGGTTCCCTGACAGAGCAGTGAGTTGAATTAGAAGACCTCCAAGATTCCTTCCAACTCTGTTATTCTGTTAGACTATTAAAAGTGGAATGTTTTATTAATAATTTGGAGCAAATAAAGCTGCACACTGGCACAGGAAGGTGGGATCTATTCACTTGGTCCACTCCAACTACCTGATAGACCCTATTGGGTTTTGTAGAAGGTGGAGGGGATGGTCTTGAAGGACAAGAGAAAGAGCCACTACCAAGTTCAGACCCAAAAAACCCAAGCAATTTTTAGCTTTAAAAATCCAGGCATACTAATTTCATTTGTGGTTTATTCCTTAGGCTTTGTGACAATAATTTTCCAAAATGTCTCTGAAATATATCCAGGTTCCCAAAAGGACCTTGAATATAGATGAACTTTTTGTAAATCAGTTAGCTGAGGTGTCCAAGAAGCACGCCGCTGTAATAGTGGGGAACTTTTAACTACTCTCCAAGATCCTTTACAACTCTATGATTCTATGATTCAGTGCTTCCTTCAGATATTTCACAGTGTTAAATTGTCAGCCCAATTGAGGCACTATAATTGCATGTATTTATTATTTAATACATGCACATACTTGTCTTTCATCCCATTTGGATTTTAGGGCAAAGTGTTGCAAAATATAAATAATGCAAGATTTACAGCAGACTGCGGTAGGATTAATGATGGTAATAAGAGTGGCAACTAGAAATCATAAGGCACCCCCAAGACGCAAATGCAGATTAAAATGCTCAGCCAAATGTTTAGAATGGCACCAAAAATATAATTAGGAAAATTTATCATCTTAATGTAGACTAGAGCTATCCGTTTTGAGCAGCAAAAATCTGAAGGACCGCCAGGTGGTGCAAAGAATACTAACTCTGCTGCCCTCATGTGGTCACCTGCATTTTGGGCAGCCAAACTCTGGATAATTCTAATAACGAAGTTTCACACGTATCCCTCTGAAGACAGGGAATTCCAGCATGCTGAAAAAAGTGTTTTGCTTTATAGTTGCAAGATAAATTGATATTATGGGGAAGGGATAGATCTTACTGAACTAACTGTTAAAGAAAGATGCTCCATGGAGTCGGATTCTTTGCCATTTATGTTATTAGAGAAACTGAGTCAGAAGCTGATATCAGAAATGAATACACTGCCAACACAGTATATTCTCTTACAATTGATGTGGTGCCCCAGAATCAGTCTGTCAGATATGCAACCATTTTTCAGATGTATTCTCCACTAATTGACGTATCTGTGACATCTTCAAAAGCTTCCCTACACATATTTGTTTTAATAAAATAAAATAAAATGGAAGGTTATAAGAGCATCATTTACCAGAATCTGCTGAGTCCTCTTCAGGAGTGGTGGCTGGTGAGCCAGCTAGTAGTAAAATGATTCTGATGTTGAAGTCACAGAGCCTTCCATGTTAAACTTGCAAGCATTGCAAGCTTATTTTGTCAGGGAAAATGCAGTCCCAGCCTAGTTAGCTTCACAAATCTGAAAACCATCTATTTACGGCAACTCTGATTAGTCAGATTCAGTATTAGCCTTGCAGTGGCTTAATTCACCCAGACACCAATTTACAGCAATTAATGTGACAATTCAAGCTTTCCCGTATTTGCTCTTATCAACTAAAATGTGGTAAGTCAAGGTAGAATGTCATGATGTCGAAAACAGGCAGAGTGGTTATAAAAAAGAAGCGGAAAGAGGAGAGTTTTACTTCAATATCTAACTTTTTCACTTAGAAAGTAGACTGCTTGCAAGGTAGTGAAGGTAATATACTTTTTTTTCTAAAAAAAAATAATGACATGGTTACAAGAGAGGAGCAAGTCAATTATAAAAATATTTGTACATGGCAGTAAATGTTCATCTAGACAAAACTCTTATCATTTGAAAACATCCAGGTACTTGTCCTTAGCATTTAGTAGTTCAGAAACAAACAGCCCATGAAGATTTTAAAATAACCGTGAAAATAAGAATGGAGAGATGCATCAATATCTTTTAGTTGTTAGCTATTTCACAGGACTCTTACCAGGATAAAAGGGGAGAGAACTGTGCCTTTGTCCTGAGCCCCTTGGATGAATTACAGGATGAAAAAAATAATACATGGAAAACTTCTGCCTCTGATCTAAGGTTTAGCAAGTCTGAAAGCATACCAAGAACTTATTTATTTCCACTCTTCTTTTACATATTGTATTTTGTGTGAAAAGTACATTTTATAAAGATACCTCATGATAAACATATAAATAGAACTCCATTTATTTTTTTAAAAAAAAGAAGAAACACATTCTGAGTTCAAAGAGCCATTTCTACCATTGCATCTTTCCAGATTATCTAAGCAGTAGTTATCAATTCTTCTAGCTTTTCTTTCTAAATTTCACAAGAATCCTACAGTGCAATAGTATATATAGCTACAAAGCACAGAAAATAATTTGATTTCCTTAGTTCCGGGCATATCATTTTCATATGGCTTCCTCAGAAGTTTATAGAGGGTTTTGAAAGAAGGTGGATACAGTTGATTTTCTTGAAGAACTGATGGATTTTATGCTGCCCAGTTTCATCCAAACTTGCTTATTCAGGAGCTAGTTGCTACCATGTGATGATGGTTATAGAAGAGAATGTATTTTGAAAGTTTTATGGTGGATAAAAAAGCATTTTTTTTAAAAAATGTGCATAAGTAGAAACATTCAGATTTAAACTAAAAATCAAAACCAATGGAGATGGTGGAGGGAAAATGGATGAAGTATGGAGAGAGCAATCTTGCTATATATTGGTTTATTGGTTGATTCCATTGTCAACATGTAGTTTCCCCCCAAAAAAAGTTTAAAAACTTACTAAAATTAGGAAGACTTTATCATTTGTTTATATAATACATTCACAAGGAGTTTATAAACTAATTTGTGAACTTTCAATCATTTTAGTAGAAGGATCTCAAGTCATAAATTGTTCAGTTCCCTAACAGGTTGTTCATGATTTGAAAACTGGATTGAATACATTCATGGATGAGAGATCTGCTGATGTCTGTTTGTTTTGAAGATTTTGTGTTCCTCCAAATTAGCTGAGGCATGCCTCCAAATAACACTCACAGGGCAATAAAGACAGGAGAGGGATATGACTCCACCTTTTTTTTGTAATCATCCCAAAAAGATCACTGTAAGAAACTGTTCTGGAATAAGATAGGCTTTGGCCTGATATGGTTTTTCTTATTATTGCAATCAGGATTTGAATAATTCAGAAGCTTTAGGAGATATACATACATAGTTATGAGATATAGATAGATGATAGATGATGAGGAGAGAAAGATAATGGATGGATGGATGGATGACTGGCTGCTGGTTGGTTGGCTGGCTGGCTGGCTGGCTGGCTGGCTGGCTGGCTGGCTGGATGGATGGATGGATGGATGGATGGATGGATGGGCGGGCAGGTAGGTAGGCAGATGGATAAATGGATAGATGGATAGACAGAGCCATATAGATGGATAGATGGTAGATAGATGGATAGAGATAGATGACAGAGAGAGAATAGATAAATTATATAAATGAAAGAGAGAAAGAAAAGAGGGAGGGAGGGAGATCTATTGGAGCCACCCTTCCAGCTTAGGAGTCATAGCACTGACTGCTTCTGTCATCATTGGAAATACTTTGACCTTTACTTTCCACAGTCTCTCTAGTTCCTCCTTCAGATCCTGGTATTACTCCAGCTTCTCATACTCCTTCTTCCAGATGTTGCTATCACTTGGAGCTTCTACATCTATCACCACTGCTGTTTTCTGGTCCTTGTCTACTACCACAATGTCTGGTTGATCGGCTAGTACCTACCAGTCCATCTGAATCTGGAAATCCCACAGGATCTTAGCTCTGATGTTCTCCGTAACCTTCTTTGGAATGTCCCATTTGGATTTATATATACAATATCAGCAGCGTCATATCATCATTACTAGAACACAATGGGAGAATATGTGGAAGATATGTGTATTGATCTCTGTTTGCCATGTAAGGTGTCCTAGGCCTGAAGAGACATCAAGAGCCATCCAATACTTCAGCAAAACTACATTTTCACAGTTCTTAGAGGAACAAGTACTAGTAAAAAAAATGTGGGATGTAATGTTCCTTGATGTGACCCAAGCGATAGGCATAAAGCTTTGGGTGCATAGATCACATGTTTAGATTTGACTCCAGTGTTACTACAAAATATCCTATTGCTTCTGTATCCAAGAGTTGTGCACTGATATGGATTAAAGTCCATTTCCAACTTCTCCCAATGCACTCATTACATATGACTCAGAGATCGACTTCACTCTTGAAGCAACTCCTGAAAATCTTTACTACGACAGTTACGTCTGCTGAACAGAATGAAGTGGAAAATAGCTAAGGAATTCCATTGTCCATTTCAAGCCTCCAATTTACTCATCTGCCTCTCTATTTTTTAAAAAAACACATAGATACACATTCAGAGAAATCCAGTGAGTAGATATATCTGAAAAAAGAAACAACTCTTTTGATGTTATTTGGAACTGGTGAAAGACCTATGAATTGGTTGTGTAACCCTTTCCAGGTGTACAATGTACAAGGCAGTGCATTTTGTTTTTTCCCTAAACCCATTATTAAACATACTTTTGATAAAACTAGCCTTATAATATGGTGGGAGTGCCAATTGTGTAAACTGATGGACGCTGTTCTAATACTGGAGATTTGCAAGCCTGTTACAATATGAATCACAATGATAAGTAGAACGCCAGTAAAATTCAATTAGGAAAGCCGTTAGAACTGCAGAGCGCAGCTAAGACGAAAATGAGCAAGTGTAAAAGTGTCGCATTCCTTTGTAAATAAAACCTCCCGCATTTTATTTATAGCAACGTGCTTGGGAATCTAGATTAAATATGCTTTACTTGTTACAGTCATGCTTTATCAAAGAAAATAAAATGATCTTGGTAATCTGAATTATCTCAAGGAAAGAGGGAACTTTGTGTGATAATCTTTCCCTGTAGAAATAAGACTGAGTGGCAAGATTGAACGCATGGAGAGGAGCGGATTTACATTTTCTTTTCTTTTCTTTTCTTTTTGGAAAAGCAATTCAATTCCCAATTGACTTTCAGGTGAATTCAAAGAGTTATTTCCCTCCTTGTTTATATCATGCAATGATGTAGACTGTATATATTTTTTTATTAGAGATTAGTGTGTGGAATGAATTTACTAAAATAGATTAAGAAAAATGGAAACAGTCTTTCCCATGATGCTCCCCCAAAAGCTATTTCTATCAGGGGTGGGTTCTGGCTGGCATTACTGCCAGTTCACTCATGGGCACGCTTCACACATACGGGCACGCTGGATGCATGCTGTGCACGCATGCACAGTTCAATGGAAATTGTTCTGCGCATGCACAGAACTAAAAAAAAAAGATGGCAGGAGCAACGAGAGCAACTGGGGAACTGGTTCAGAGATGTGGCCAGCCTGGGTCACTGCCGGTTCTGCAACCCAGGCTGGCATACCACTATGGGTTCAGCCAAACCAGGCTGAACCGTTAGGAACCCACATCTGACTTCTACCTCAACCCAAGGTTTGAGGAAGTCATCCATAAACCAAAAAGATCTTTACTGCATATTTGTGCACAGACTCCTTTGACTTCTCAAATGGAAAAAAATACGGTTGAAAAGAAATGAATAAAGGCTTTTAATCGAAGCTGGTTTACAAAATGATACAATGCCTTTTCATATGTCATTTTTCCTTGTTTCATTCTGACTTGTTTACACAGTCAATTTAAAGTGTGAATAAAAAGGAATTGAAATATCCAGTTAGGGTAACTAAAGTGGTTTCCGCATGAGTTTTCCATTTACATTTCTCCTAATCTCATATTGACAAGAGTTCGTGTCTCACGTTTGACAGATGTTTATGAACAGGTTCCTTGAGATAACACTGTCTTTCTTCTCTGTTAAATCTGAACATGTTTTTCCATTAAATCTTTGGAATATACTGCATATTTACAAAATAGATTTACCAAAGGGAAAATATTCCCCACAGCTTGAATATCTGTACAGTGTTTTCTTCAATTATTATTCTGTAACTCCCTCTATAAATGTATATTATCTTTTTCATTACTTTGGTCTCGGATACTTTTTCTTAGTTTCCTATTTGATTCCCTAATATTGTCATGCAAATTAAATGTTTTTCAGGGGGTGCTCTGTAACTCCCCTCCTGTCTTCACTGAAAAGCAGTTGGTGTTGTTATTAATGGATTGTTATTCCATTAATTTTATTACTAATACTTTTATTATTACAGGTAATTATTATTACTCTTTACATAATTGGGAAGTATCATACAATTAGTATAATGTGAAGCTAAATAAAACCATTGATAAAGATTACACAATCTGTTCAAGTTTCCCAGTTGAAATTAGCCATGATCACAAATTGGTACAGCACCAATGACATAAGAGGATTTACTTACTTGTAGTTAAATAATTACAAATTGTACATTCAGGTTTACTCAGGGGATCTGTTATAAGCCCTCTTTCTAATTCTGAATCCACATAATTTTGTCATTCACAGTCATTGAGTGTCATACAGTCTATGGTCCCAGATACGTCATTCTCATTAGCGAACAGGATACAAGAAACATTGTCACTCAGTCTTCTCTCTCCTAAATCCACTTCCATCAAACAAAAATAGTGGGTTCTGGATCAACCAAGTCAGATCATATGCTGGAAAGGAGTCATTATATGCATGCAACATCACAAAGTAATTTCTTTCAATCCACTGAGAGCATGGAATAACAACATAAAGGATATTGAAATCCTTATCTAGAGAAAATTATTCTACCAAACACCAGGTAATGCTGCATATGCTGTATTGTATTTTTGGGCAACATCAGTTCATTACTCAGACACTAAATATTGATCCGATAAAAATAAGAGATGCCACTCCTACTTTGGCATAATGTAAAATATCAGTCAAATTACATTCATTTTACTACCTGTGCTCTGTCATCCTAATTATTTGTAGAGAAACAGAAACATCGAACCAAGTTTTCTTACACTTGAGCTAGCTGGTTCTGCTGCAGATGAATATGCTGCTGCATATATATTGCTTTATATTTTTGAAATTCACAAGAAACATTATAGAAATGTGGACTCACTGGGCTCAATATTTTTTTAAAAAAAAACTATCACATTTTGTTCAGGATTTCTTAAGGATTTATTCACACACACATCCGTGGGTTGAAAAACATGATTTTGACTTGTTACTCATTTCATATTTAATTGCACACCAAGGGACTGGTCTTCTAAACCTGAGTGATTCTAGATTCTTTCTTTAAAAAAAATGTATTATGAGCCATAGTGGCACTCTGGTTAGAATGTATACTGCAGGATATTCTGCTGATTGCCGGCTCCCTGTAGTTTGGCAGTTCGATTCTCACCGGCTCAAGGTTGACTCAGCTTTCCATCCTTCTGAGATTGGTAAAATGAGGACCCAACATGCTGGCTCTGTAAATGACTTAGGGAGGGCTGTAAAGTTTTGAAATAATAGAAAATACATAGCTCGGATTTCAGATTTTGGCAGTGATTTGCTCTCCAAGCTTGTTTCAATTTAGTTTCTGAACGTTTCGTTACCAGACTAGGTAACATCATCATCATCATCATCATCATCATCATCATCATCATCATCATCATCTTGTCTTATTCTCCTTAGCTTATAAATGTCTTGTGTGTCACTGTGGTCAGTTGGCATATAATTGGTTGTTCATTTGGAGCTATAGTGACATTCTGAGTAGCTGATTGGTTCTCTTGTTGATTGGTCATTCGAATGGTCTGGTTTCTTATGTATTCATACGTTGGATCTAGATCAATATGCTTGTTAATTGCTCCTTTGGTAGAATACCAGGCTTCAATACAGGGCTGTGCAGCACTGTGAAGCAGGATATAAGTCTAAGTGCTATTTCTAAAGTGCTGTTAAGCTTCTCATGATATAATATACAAAAGAAAATGAAAATAGTGGGAAACTGGGGGAGGGAAAAGGGAAGAGAAAGAAATGTAGGGTGAAGAGGGAAAAGGAAGGAAAAGCATTGACTTCTGATTCTTTTTAGCACTGTACAATAAGAAGAAATCCTACATTATTCCTGAACTTCAATGGACATCACGGCCAGGTGGATTTGTCCTATAGTAAATATAATTTACTACGGGATGTGGTGGCTCAGTAGCTAAGACACTGAGCTTGTCGATCAGAAAGGTTGGCAGTTCTGTGGTTTGAATCCCTAGTGCCACATAATGGAGTGAGCTCCTGTTAGTTGTTCCAGCTTCTGCCAATCTAGCAGTTTGAAAGCACGTACAAAATGCAGGTAGAAAAATAGGAACCATCTTTGGTGGGAAGGTCACAGCGTCCCATGCACCTTCAGCATTTATTCATGCCAGCCACATGACCACAGAGACATCTTTGGACAGTGCTGGCTCTTTGGCTTTGAAACAGAGATGAGCACCGCCCCTAGAGACGGGAACAACTAGCACATATACGTGAGGGGAATCTTTACCTTTACCTTAAATATAATTCTGTGCAGCCTGTTTGTTCCTTAAATGCAATATCTTCATGTTTGCATTGTTCTCTCAGTTCTTCTTTTATTGATAATACATCAGGAAACAAAGATCATTCAGAATAGTCTCCATATTGCTGGAAAAATGAAGTTACAGCATACAAAAGGTCTGGAAAATTAAAACCATAAACAAGCTGTCTTTCCAACCATTGCATCAAGATGAAATCAAATGTTCTTCCCTAAGTTGTCCTTACTTCAGGTCTTCAAACATGGTTTCAGGATACTCTGAAATTATTTGTTGTCTTCATTAGTGACAAACAGAAATCTAACGAAGAGAACATTACCTCAGTGGTATAGCCCAGGGGTGTCACACTGGCAGCCTACAGGCTGGATACGTCACACGCAGGTCACACCCACCCCAGTTCTGCAAAGGCAAAAAACATCATGATACATCACGATATGTCACATGACGTGATCAAGTTTGACACCCGTGGTGTAGCATCTCTCCAGAGCATGCTGTATTTTTTCCTATGGCTGCAATTTGATCTGGATAAAACTGGGCTGCTTTCTCAGATGATTATATAGTGTGACCTCTGCTATAATAATGACTCTAATTTCATTAGAGGGCCACTTTCTAAATTCATCAAAATGCTTATAGTAACCGTGACCAATTACAGGGTATAACAAAGTATTCTGCCAAGCTTTGTGCCCATTCAGCCCATGCAAGGCAATTTCAAATTTAATATGTGTATCCTGCTAAGTGGTTAATTTTTCATTCATAGTCCTGAGACAAATACTGAAAGTGTGATTTCTATTTCACTAAATGAGACTCATCTATTGCATCTTAATGAGAATCAAAGCACCACTCAGATGTCCAAGGTTTGCTTCCTTAGCCACAATGAGTTTTGGAAAAGTTTTCAGTGGAGAGCCAAAGGCAAAGAGAAGTATGGATTTATGAAATAGCACTATAACAATAGCACTTAGACTTATATATCGCTTCACGGTGCTTTATAGCCCTCTAATTTACAGTAAAACTAGCAGTTTCCAGAGTCAACAATATCGCCCCCAACAATCTAGATCTTCATTTTACCAACCTCAGAAGAATAGAAGGCTGAGTCAACCTTGAGCGTGTTGAGATTCAAACTGCCGAACTGCTGACAGCCAATGTTCAGCAGAAGTAGCTTGCACCCTAACCACTGTGCCACCATGGCTCTAATATCACTATAATGTACAACTTTCTCCTTCATTAAATTTATTTCCTATTTTTTTTTTGCCCCATTGTTTAAATACTAGTCTAATTTCAGAAAGCTGTAAGTTGTGAAGCTCTCCGTTGCATGTAAAATATAAGTGTGAGATTTAGTCCAAAACAGATACAAAAATAATAATAAAACAACTGACAAAAAAACAAAAAAATAGGTACTCTCCTTTAACGCATCAAGCGTTTAAGAAAATGCCTCTTCTTTTGGAAGTAAAAAGTCTGTTGATAAAAAGAGAAACATATCCTCTGTTTCCATTGCTTGATGTGCAAGCTTCACAAGATTCTGGTCCTCTAAAGATCACTGAGACTTTTTTGAGGTTTTTTTCCTTCTGAAAGTTTGGAAAATCAAAATCAGTTTGCAATGAAGCCAGGGTTGCGTTGCAGGATTATACCGGACTTCCTGTTCCTTAACTGATTTTATCTCAGAGACTCTTCTTGGGGATAGTTCTGTAGATAGTCGTTTGTAGTTCATCTCTGGTTCATATGGTTGAGGAGTTCTGTATCAAGATAAATACTGTAACTGGATTAATACTATAATTATTATTATTTGGGAATGTGGTGGCTTAGTGGTTAAGAGGCTGAACGATCAGAAAGGTCAGCAGTTCGGTGGTTCGAATCCCTAGTGCAGCATAGCGGAATGAGCTCCCGTTACTTGTCCCAGCTTCTGGCAACCTAGCAGTTTGAAAGCATGTTTAAAAAAGCAAGTAGAAAAATATGAACTACCTTTGGTGGGAAGGTAACAGTATTCCGTGTGCCTTTGGTGTTTAATCATGCCGGCTACATGACGATGGAAATGTCTTTGGACAGTGCTGGCTCTTTGGCTTTGAAACACACACCCCAGGAACAACTAGCACATATGTGCTAGGGGAACCTTTACCTATTATTAGTTGATTTTTATCCCTCATTTTTTAAAAAAAATGTCAATTCAAGGCACCAAAACATACCTAACACTCCTTCCTCTATTTCCCCCACAAAGACAAATATGTGAGGGAGGTTGGCCCAAGCGAGATTGACTGGCCCAAAGTCACAAGCAGCATTCTAAGGTGGGACTAGAATTCACTGCCGCCTGGTTTTTAGCGTGATGCCTTAAGCACCAGGCCAAACTGGCTCTTTGTATGGCTCTATATTCCATGTATTCTATTCTACAGTATGTATGGTCCCATGCGATTAATTTTAATCTCGTAGTTTTAAACTGAGATTTTAGTAATACTGAGGGTGGGGGGTATTCCTTTTTGAAGCCTTTTCTTGCCAGTCAAAGACCTCAATAAATATTTGACTTGAAAAGAGAAATGATTATTTTCTCAACATTTTCGTTGAAAACAGGCCTAGTTCTGGGATATAAAACTTTTGTGAACTATAACTCAGAATTCAAGATAGGAAAATTGCCATTTTTAAAGGAGAGAAAAATAGGCATTAAAAAGCAGTTAGGATAGAATAATCAAAATTTGCCCCAAGCACATTATGTCAGCCTCAGTGGACTAGTGGACTGAGAAACCATCAGCATAATAGGAGCATATGTTACTTATGCATTTCTTGCTCAGCAATATTTCTGTTTTAAGAAAAATAAGGCATAGTGAGCTTCTAGTTCATGGGGGCAGGCAGGGAACCTGGATGCAAAGGATTTTTTAAATATATAAATCAGTAAAAAACAGGAATGCAAGTTGACCATCAATAGATTCATTTTCAGGTCTGCTAGAGGGAAGAGTATCAATTCTCTCTACTTATCTCGCTGTCATTAAATTCCCTAAACCTATCCATGGAAGGCAGGGGTGGCTCCCTGCTTGCATTACTACTGGTTCAGTGCGCAAACGTTTTGCTCCGCGTGTGTGCGCATTTGCACCTTAAAAGGTCTGTGCATGCGCACATTAGAAAAGGGAAAAAAATACATTTTCCCAATGATGATTGTTCTGTGCATGTGCAGAAGAGAATATCAAGATGGCAGTGCCGAACATAGAAACGGTTCGGGTGCATGTCTGGCCAAGTCACTATCTACTCGGTTGAACCTGTCCGAACTGGTAGGAACCCACTTCTGAAGGAAGGTTTGTAGAAGAAGAAATTGTAGGTGCTACTTTACCATAATGACCTGTGGTGGTGCAGTGATTAGAATGCAGCCCTTCGGGCTACTTCTGCTGACTGCCGGCTGCCTGACGTTCAGCAGTTCAATCCTCACCAGCTCAAAGTTGACTCAGCCTTCCAGCCTTCCAAGGTCAGTGAAATGAGGACTCAGATTTTGGGGGGCAATATGGTGAGTCTGTAAAACCGCTTAAAGAGGGCTGTAAAGCACTGCGGAGTGGTACATAAGTCTAAGTTATTGCTATAATGTATCCTGTCTTTCTAGACATATTTCCCTCTTATCTGATTGTTGCTGTTTCATCTTAGGGATTTGTTCAGACTTGTAGAGCATGTTAAAAGACTGGAAATGGCAGTTGCAGATCAAGTAGGAATTTTCTAGAGGGTTTTTTTTTTTAAATCAGTGGTCTTAAAGACTCCATTGATTGCTGATTTCTACCCCAAATATAAAAAGCGAGCCCAAATCAAAGATGTCCATTAATTGAAATTTTTGATTGTGCCTAATTAGACACAAAGATGTCTAATTAGATAAAAAGATGGAGCTCAGATATATAAGTTAACCTAATACTCTTGACTGCAGTGCTTTAATGCCACCTCTGAACCTTTTTAAAGTTTTGAAAAAGGTAGGTTCAGATAAACTTTAAGGACATTTTTTTCCAATACAAACTTTAATCTTTAAATGGACAAATATGTTTACAGTAGATTGTGTCAGAGCATTCATATCTCTTTCTGTCTTGCTTTCTGTGTCTGAGTCTGTTCTGAATAATAATAAAGGAAAAGATAGAGAGTTGAATTAGTGCTCAGAAAATACTGAAGGAAGATTTGTACCTGTGATTAGGATTTATGTATTCTGTTCTTGTGTAGCTCCAGATGATTTTGAAATAATGGCTAGACTCCATGTGAAAGAAGTTTCTGAATCTGAGATAGATAGCTGCATAAATATCACACTGCAAGTAAGTGCCCTATAATAGAGAGTTAAATCGCTTTTTAAAAGTAAACAAAAATATTTCCACAAAGCCCAGAAGTAAAATGATCGTTGCAGATTGATCTTCCATAAATTGATTTGTCAATTGATAAGATAGTAACATCATATTCTCATTCAAAGAAATTCTATAAATATGTTAATTCATTCATTTTTATTAAGTACAAAATTCCATTACTGATCATATTATGTAGAAAATAATGAAATACTTTCTGAATCCTGAATCTTCTTTCAATCAATTTTATCACACTACCCCAAATTCGAATGTCATACGGTGGTGGAATGTCCATATTTATTTTCCCCAATCCAGGCCCACTTCTGAAAGTTTGATTATGTTCACTTTAGTTGCCTACAAACAGCTGGAAACAGGCATATTTTTGGTTGATTATTCTTGCACAGGAGCCCAACTTCTAGCATACTGAGTTACTGTACTACATAATATCTCTGTTGTGAATTCTCTTATGAAAAACAGAGTTCTGATGCCTCTTGTACAAAAATCCAACATCTTCTTAAAGACTTCCAGTGTTGGGGCATTCACAACTTCTGGAGGCAAGCTGTTCCACTGATTAATTGTTCTAACTGTCAGGAAATTTCTCCTCAGTTCTAAGTTGCTTCTCTCCTTGATTAGTTTCCACCCATTGCTTCTTGTTCTACCCTCAGGTGCCTTGGAGAATAGTTTGACTCCTTCTTCTTTGTGGCAACCCCTGAGATATTGGAACACTGCTATCATGTCTCCCCTAATCCTTCTTTCTATTAAGCTAAACATACCCAGTTCCTGCAACCGTTCTTCATATGTTTTAGTCTCCAGTCCCCTAATCATCTTTGTTGCTCTTCTCTGCACTCTTTCTAGAGTCTCCACATCTTTTTTACATCGTGGTGACCAGAACTGAATGCAATATTCCAAGTGTGGCCTTACCAAGGCATTATAAAGTGATATTAACACTTCACGTGATCTTGATTCTATCCCTCTGTTGATGCAGCCTAGGACTGTGTTGGCTTTTTTGGCAGCTGCTGCACACTGCTGGCTCATATTTAAATGGCTGTCCACTAGGACTCCAAGATCCCTTTCACAGTTACTACTACTGAGCAAGGTACCACCTATAAGTAGGCTTAGATCCGTGTGGAAATATTGCATTGTTCCATCCCTTTCAAATGGAATAGCCTGCTTTAACTGCAGTAAAGCAAATCACCACTACTTTTAAAGCAGGCTGTTAGAAATGGACTACATGTACAATTTGTGTATCCTCTGAAGCAATAACAAAATATAATTATCTTACACTACATCATGTTTTGGAGTCAAATGTTAAAGCATATTATCAGGCCTTAAGCAAGTAGGAGTTATGATGGAGCTATCTATCATTGTAAAGTATTCTCAATCAACAAAGACCCATATTAGAGTGGACTGAAGAAAAGTGAACTGATAGCATTTGTCCAAGAATGGGAAAAGCTATATGAAAAAGATAATGTGCACAACAAGCAAACAGCTGCCTGTTCCGGGTTTGTCTATCTGTGTAGATGAAAGAGGTGTTGACTTGGACTATAAGATTCAAAATGAGGAGAAATTTGGGAAAGGTTTAGTAAAGGGTCTGTGAGCAAGATTGCAAAGGGTTTGATTAAAGATTGAGGAAGAAGGGAAAGAAGATTGTGGCACCAAAGAAAAATGTTGAAAATGAATTTTCGGAATGACAGCAATTTGTCAATTGGAGAAGAACGCTGATGCAACATTCCCATAAATCAGGGAAAATCAATGACAGTTAACAGGGAAAAGTAACTATATGTGGTAGCAGTGAGGGTGAAGTTTCTAAGAAGATTGTTTTAAAAGTTTCACTCCCCAATGAATTTGGAGGGCTCTAAATTATTTAGCTGTTTTTTGACAGGAATTTGTTAATGTCACAGAAGAAAATGAAGAGCTTGCTTTCCAGGAGAGAGTGAACAATGGAGAAGGAAAACAAATGTACCTCTTGCAGTAGATTTCAAGTTGAGATCGAATAATAGTTGGATATTACTTGTTGCTGCACATCATACTTCTAAAGTAATGCACATAACACTGTGCAAATAAAGTTGCTAAAATAATAACTGAGAAATGGAGTGCTTCCTCCTTTCATGGCAATGGACGCACATATCTATGGCTTTAAGAAGAATACAATATGACTACCTCTGACCCAAGAACATAATAGGTATCAGTTGGATTCTAACAGTAACATAGCTACATAAAAAAGCTATTCAGGTAATCCTTGACTTGTAGTAATACTAATAGTCCTTAGATTTATATACCACTTAGAGAGGTGCTTTACAGCCTGCTCTAAGCAGTTTACAAAGTTAGCAAATTGCCCCCAATAATCAGGGTCCTCATTTTACTAACCTTGGAAGGATTGAAGGCTGAGTCAACCTTTAGCCAATGAGAATTGAACTGCTGAACTGCTGGCAGTTGCAGTCAGCAGAATTAGCCTGCAATACTGCATTCTAACCATTGTGCCACCATGGCTGTTATGACCACAATTTAGACTGGAAGCTCCATCACTAAGCAATGCAATAATTGAGTGATCACATCTCTTTACTACCTTTTCTGTTGTGGCTATATGAATCCAGCTTCCCCCATTGACAAAGTCATAATGACTCGCATAGAAAGAGTTGAATAATATTAATCCGGGAAATGAATTGCTTAATACAGAATTCAGATTTAGATGAACAAAAAAAATATCTGGCGTTATTTCACTGTTCTATGGATTTCATGTTCATTTAAACATGTTCATATAACTATGTTTGTAGAAGTATGGATCGGCAGATGAGGCAACAGACCACTGAGCTAAGAGGAACAGCTTTTATTCAACAGAACCACTCGCAAAGGTAGCTATGTACAATTCAGCACCCTGCTCTGCTTGACAGCTATTTATACGAGTGTTGTCAAGCAGAGCAGCCAATAGTAACAGTGTAAAAAGCCCGCTTCCAGCCCCGCACATCTTAACCAATAGGCGCAAGTGTTTGGTTGCCGGGCTGTCAGTCGTATGTCGAGGACTTGCGGCCGGTTGCAAGTTGAGGACATTGCAATGTTCATAAACTATAGGATGCTTATTGTATTTGTCTTTTTTTTTAATTAAGAATTTCTGGGATTCATTTTGGAAGTAATTTCCAAATTGAGGTAAAATCTGAAGACACATAGCTGGGAAGTCCTTAGTTTTATCTATATCATTTTATGCAAAATGTACTGACAGTTGATAACAAAATATAAATTTCAGGCAAAGATACTATGTACAGAAATGATTGGAAATGCCTGAAAAGAGATTCAGAATTCCAAAAAGTATTCATTTGCTTAGAGTCAACTTGATGGAGGTTCAGTTAATTTTCCTCTAAAAATCAAATGTAGGATTTGAAAAACTGGAACTTCACACACACACCCCTCACTCCATCCTAGGATAAAATGTCTTTAATTTTTCTATGTGTAGAGTTGGGATAAAATGAACAGCTGAACTAAATAATCCAAATGGAAATTGAAAAACAATATTTGTTAAATGCAAAAGAAGTTTTTTTTCTCAAAAGAAGATCTAATTCTTCACAAGGGGCTGATTAGAATGTTCAAAACACAGTGGTCATTCTAACCTGATTATGCTTTATATATTATTTACATAAATTTAAGAAATATCTGACTCCTAATGACTCTGAGTCCTTTACACCATAATAAAAGCCTGAAAAACAACATAAGAGAACAAAGAGTTGTGCATTTAAAAAAATGTAGCAAACACACTAAATATTATAAGAGCTCGCCACCATCTTTCCGCCAAACCAGAGGGAATAATTGCATTTTTAATGCTTTCAGGAACATCAGCAGGATTTCAGCCATAGAAATCTCAGGTGGGGGGGAAAACTATTTCAAAGGATAGCAGCATAATAGATAGACCTGGCAGCCACTGCATACAATTTTGCTTTTCTCACACCCTCGCCTTCGAAGCATGGTATTTAACTCTATTAAAAAATCAATTTTTTGCAAAACTTTCACAGGTTGCAGTCAGAATGTTATAAGGACATAGCTTTAAAACTTTTGCTTATGCTGAGGAATGAGTATGGGTAAAACCTATATATTGCCCTTTCATTCAATAATGGAAAAGAGTGTGTTTGTGTGTGTGTGTGTGTGTGCTTATCCTATATTCATTTTTTTTCCGGGAAATGTTTAATTTATTCAAAGAAGGTTAAAATACAAAATGGCAAGATATTTAAAAAAGGATAAAAGAATTTAAAAAAACACAACAAGGAACATTTTAAAGTGTCATTTAAAAAAAGAAAAAAAAAAGACTAACACATATACACATAACATCTTCCCTAGTGGAATGCTGATTAATATAATATACCAATGTTGGTTTCCCACCCCTTGTGAAACAGGCCAGAATAATTTAAAACTATTAAACTACTAAAACTATTTTACAAATTATTAGCCTGTCGTGTATAAACTATATTAATAACAAAATAGTTAACAGGAAAAAAGCAATAATTATAATAAGCATATTATAAAATAAAATTATATTATAAAAGTAATAAACATTGTGAACAGTAAGAGAAAGACAAGATTGAAGATCTAAAACCTCTTGTTCACAAACTGTTTTTGTAATCAACTCATAGAAAATTTACCACTGCTTCAATCCCATATTACCCCAAATATTAACCCTAATTGGTCCAAGATCAAATACCCAGGTTTGTTTCTTTATAACCCTAGGTTTATCCTGATTCCTGCTTTTTATCATAGTTTCAATCTCTTCCTCTTTCTATTAAAAATCAACAGATCTAATGGAAGGCAAGCTCTTGACAATGCCATGCCAGATTCTGTGTGCACAAATCCTAAATCAAATGTTATGCAAGCAAAAGAATTGAACTCTAAACAGTGTCAGAGATTCAGGACTATGAAGCATAAATAAAAGCCTGCAGCTAGATTTCTCCACCATGGGTAAACCAAAATTAAGCATGATTACAAAACAATCTCATATAATGAGATGTTACATAAAAATTAGGATACATGACAGACGCCAATCAACAGAAGGTCCTTTGACATCAGCCAGCCTTTGTAAATGTTTGAGTTCTTAGCCAAAGGACACCATTACTGATGGTGTAGGAAAAGCAATCCACTGATCAACAAAGCCTTGAAGCTAAAATTGAATTTATAGGCAGAAGGAACAGAAAAGTAACAGCAACTCCATGTGTGATAGCTTCCATTATTGGAAGTTTAGACAGTCATACATTGGCTACTTTGCTATAGAAGTTTCTCTCTATTATTGCAAATTGCAAGTTTGTTATGGAAAGGTTCTGTGGGATTCTGTTTCTGGTTTCAAAATGAAGAGTTAAATGTGATCAATCAGAAATGGGCTGCAGAAATCGTTTACTGGCAGCAAAAAAAAAAATCTCATTCTTTGCTATGTTCCTTGACTGACTCAGTTTGGCTTTGTCAAAAGGGAATTGGCCATTCTTGTCATTCATTTGTACTGAATTGCACCCTTTGTTTATTTTGACTTCAGTGGAGAAAAGCCATTAAAAGCTGCTGTCTTCTACTGAAAAAAAGATTTTGCAAGCCAACATTTTGATTACAATAAATCTCAAATGTGAATACATGAAGGGGAATAGAAAACAAAAGCTAAGTGACTTGTGTTGCCTAAAATGTATAGCCAATAAATAAATCAAAGTTCTGATCTTCACAAATTGTGAAAGCCAATACTATGGTGACCAAACTTCAGTGCTAGTTATGAATTATAATGCTACAGCTTTGGACAGAGTCAAAAGAACTGATTCTATTTCTAATCAGGAACTACATTCTTTTTTACTTATTATAAAAAGTTCTCAGTAATTCTGGGTGGCTTATAAACAATAAAAACCCAACATAAAAAACCCCACTAACCCTCAATATACATATACTAAATATTAAAAGTACTTTAATATTGTAAGTTAAAGAGTTACCGCATTAAGCTCTTATTTCATGCTCCAACTCTTTAACTTACAATAACAAAGTACTTTTCTTTACTATTTTTGTCGCACAAGCTTCCTCTCTACTGAAAGGTTTAGACTACAGAAACACATAGTCAACATAGAATAGTATTTGAAGGATGCTCACACAGAAAAAAGTATCAAGTTCTTCTACAGAGCACCCAAGGATAAGGCAAAGACCAATGGGTGGACATTTTACAGAGAGAGAGAGATCCAAAATTGAACAAAGAGGAATTTCTTGACTGTGAGAGCAATTAAGCAGTGGAACAGCCTGCCTCTTGGAGTCATGGGACTGCATGCCTAGGGATTTTGAAGCAAAGGTTAGACAGCCATTTGCTTAGGATATTATGAGGACTCTTGCCTTGGGCAATGGGTTGGACTAGAAGATCTCCAAGGTTCCTTTCCACTCTATGATGTTGTGATCTTTTTTAAAAAGGAAATATGAATTAATTTCACTGTGTAGACATCTTAAACATTTCTTAAAGAAATGGCTCAGTTCTCCATACGCACTCTAGGAATGTGGGCATCCACTAAGGAGTTTGCTGAAAAAGTTTGTTAAATGTTTCACTATAATCTTACCTAACAGCAGTCTGACATTAAGCCCCAAGGAACACAGAGAGACTGAACTACCAGTCTGTAGGATTGCAGTGAAGCATGAAAGAACACTGCCTATGCTATGTCAAACAATAGCAGATGTATGTGCATGTGTTCTTTCATTATACAACCTATTTTAAATCATGGATATGCTAAATTGTGAAGAGGACTACATATTCTTAAGTACTTCCAATATATGCTATGCTGAGAAATATAAATAACCTATGGATATTCCACCCCCCTCGAAAAAATGAGTTCTTTGTTGTCCAAATGTTGGTAAAATAAAATGAAGTTAGAATATGGCAAGCTCATTTGTATCAATTTACCGCTATCCTGACATTCACTTCAATGGTTTGAGAAGGGTGAGATGTTTGCCAATGAAAAATGGGTTTCCTGTCAGCTGATGTGTAAGTTATGGACTACCGGCCCCTGTCCTGGTGGCATCTGGGCATGCATGAATTCAGGGAAGGAGGAAAGCTATCCCTCTTCCACAGGGAGACAATCTATTCTAATCCTTCAAGAATCTATGTATTTGTCTTTTGTAAACATAGCATACATGCTTTCAAACTTAGCTGAATAAGTAAGTATGCCCCTGTTGTATTTCATTCAGGAGTTTGACTCGGTTGCCATCGAGGATTTGGACAGGTTGCGTGGATGTCTGCGACCTACCACATGTTTATTGGACCCGTGTCCCTCCTGGCTTGTACTGGCATCCTGGGAGGTTAAGCGCAACTGGCTCCTGGGCCTAGTGAACGCTTCGTTGGGTGAGGGGTTTCTGCCGGCCGCCTTGAAAGAGGCGGTTGTGAGGCCCCTGCTCAAGAAGCCTTCCCTGGACCCATCGGATCTAGTCAATTATCATCCAGTCTCCAACCTTCCTTTTTTAGCGAAGGTTGTAGAGAGTGTGATGGCACAACAGTTCCCACGTCACCTGGAGGAGAATGATTATCTAGACCCGCGCCAGTCCGGCTTCCGACCCGGGCACAGTACGGAGACGGCCTTGGTCGCGTTGGTTGATGATCTCTGGAGGGCCAGAGATAGGGGTTGTTCCTCTATCCTGGTCCTATTAGATCTCTCGGCGGCATTCGATACCATCGACCATGGTATCCTGTTGCACCGGCTAGAGGGGCTGGGAGTCAGGGGCACCGTTTTACGGTGGTTTGGCTCCTACCTCTCTGGCCGGACGCAACGTGTGTTGGCAGGGGAGCAGAGATCGACCCAGAGCCCCCTCACATGTGGGGTGCCTCAGGGGTCGGTGCTCTCGCCTCTCCTGTTCAACACATACATGAAACCGCTGGGCGAGATCATCCGTGGTTTTGGGGTGGGATATCATCTGTATGCTGATGATACTCAGCTATACATTTCCACCCCGAACCACCCCAACGAGGCCGTTGAAATGATGTCCCGGTGTTTGGAGGCCGTACGGGTCTGGATGGATGGCAACCGACTAAAACTCAACCCTTCCAAGACGGAGTGGCTGTGGCTTCCGGCCTCCCGGTTCAACCAGTTGCTTCCATCTCTGGCCATTGGGGGCGAGCAACTGGCCCCCATGGAACGGGTGCGCAATTTGGGCGTCCTCCTGGATGCCCGGCTGTCCATGGATGACCATGTAACAGCCGTGGCAAGGGGGGCGTTCCATCAGGTTCGCCTGATGCGCCAATTGCGCCCCTTATTGGACCGGGATGCCCTACGCACAGTCACCCATGTGCTAGTGACGTCTCGCCTGGACTACTGCAATGCTCTCTACATGGGGCTTCCCCTGAGATGCACTCGGAGACTGCAGTTGGTCCAGAACGCGGCCGCGCGGGTGATTATGGGGAGGACTAGATACTCCCCTGTAACACCTCTCCTGCGCGAGCTGCACTGGCTTCCTGTAGTCTACCAAGTGCGTTTCAAGGTTTTGATTATGATCTTTAAAGCGCTTCATGGCACAGGACCTAGTTACATGCAGGATCGCATCCTGCCCCATACATCCCTACGACCAATCCGCTCTCACAGAGAGGGACTTCTTCGGGTGCCGTCCGCTAAACAGTGTCGGGGGGCGACACCCAGGAGCAGAGCCTTCTCTGTGATGGGCCCAGCCCTGTGGAATGACCTCCCCCGTGACATCAGGACTACTTCCGATCTCCGCTCCTTCCGTGTACAGCTGAAGACCCACCTCTTTCAATTATCTGGCCTGGCTCAACCGTAAATTTTTTTTTTTTCTCTTATTCCTCCTGACAGTCCATTTAAATTTTTTAAATTTTTAAATTGTGTTATTACTAATGGGGTATTTTAATGGTGATTTTTAACTGTCTAAATGTGATGTAATTTGTTACCTCCTCCGTGCATGTATGCATGTATGTCTTTGTATATGTGTATGTTTATGTGTTTGTACATATGTTTTATGTTTTATATGTTTTATTGTACGCCGCCCCGAGTCCTGTCTGGAAAGGGAGCGGCTAATAAATTCAAATTTATTATTATTATTATTATTATTATTATTATTATTATTATTATTATTATTATTATTATTATTATTATTATTATTATTATTCCTAGACATGTTTGGGAGTGTATAATAAAATCCTTCTCTGTAGCAGACCATGGAATTATTGGCTTCAGACGGCTAGGAGAAAAAATGTAATGTAAACTCTTGGAGTTTACAGTAGAAGGGTTCTCCATTTATTGTAATATGCTTTATTTGTTCCAAGATGTTGGTGTTTTAGTTGTAAATCACCTTTGGCATTCATGTGGGAGGGGGAGTTCAATTCAAAAATATGCTTAAAAACATCCATATAGAAAATGAATAATATCCAAAATAGTTCTTACTTAGGAAGTGAGATTTGGGGTCATTCTATATATATTATATATTGATCTACCTAAGTTTAATTGAATTGAATTGGTATTAATATTTTGGCCATTTAAATCCCAAAAGCCAGGAAGCTTTTACTGGGAATGATTTTAAAGACAATTGTCCAGGTAAGCTGGTTCTCTTCAATTATATTGGCTTTCTTTCTAATTTTGCTAATAGGAATAAAGAATTTTATCAACTTCAATTCAACATATGCTTTGCACAGTTGAGAAAAAACAGAATGAGTAATTGTGACTTACTGGCTAGCTTTGCAAACAGGAATTTGCTTCATCAGCTCAATCAATTTGAGCTGCTTGGCTCATAGATTCACTAATTAGTTTATTTGATGGCTTTACCCTATTCTGTAATTATTCTGTAGTTTCATTAAAGAGCTCAAGCCAGTTAGATGATCAAATTAGTTCTCAGTTCTGAGCCATGAGTGTGTAAGAACTACTTGCCTCAAGAAACAAGGCCTTTTTCATTCATCTTTTAATGCCGTCTGTGTAAAAAGTAGCCAGCTTCAAAATATAACCCACCTCACAATTCCATTGAAGGAAATACAATTCTAATAATTTGATGGTAGCAGAGAAGGAAATAATTTGTTAGATAGGAATCTGCATCTGGAACCCAATTCAGTGAAGCTTACTTGAGTAATGAACTACAGTTCCCAGTGTAGTCTTTCCTGATAAGAACACTATCTAAATATCTTTATTTGGGGAATTTAAAGCTCTCTGCGTCCTGCCAGCAGATCCACTAGTCTAAGGTCAATGTGAACTGGTGCTTAAAAAAACAAGCAATGGAAAAGAAAAGAGATAACAAACTCAAGAAACTACGGCAATACAAAATAATTGACAATGTAGCTAATCTGTCTTAGACCGAAACCATCTGCACTTCTGCTTTTTCAAAATTGCCAACCATCCTTGTTAAATATTCAGTAACCAAACCCCAACTCTGTGAGTCAGTATTGATTCCTGGTGGTTTATGGACCTGGACAAGCCTTTGCTGCCCATTGATTGATAACGTATGGTCAAACATTATCAAGTCCTAGCAACACATGCATAGATTTTCTCCACGATGCTCTCTTCCTAACCTGATCTTTTAGGTCAGGGGTTTTAAATTTGTTGCACCAGCAGCATCACGTTATGTATCAGGACATTTTTTACTCCTTTGCTAAACTGGGCGTGGCCATGGTCAGCGCATGACGCATCCAGCCTGAAGGCCGTGGGTTTGACAGTTCTGTTTTGGTTTTCCAACAGTACAGTCACTGCTAATGTAACTGAGTCCATATAGGTTGCTGCTCTTCCTCTTCTTCTCTTTGCTTCCCCCTTTCCCAGCATTAGAATTTTTCCAGAGAGCTAGTAGCTCTTTGTATAATGCATCCAAAGTAGAATAATATGAACCTGGTCATTTGTACTTTCTGGTTAATTGTTTTTCCTCTGTTAGTAGCATGCAATTCCTTTGATGCCATATTATTAGATTCGTCCTCTGAGAAATTCTGGAAATGTGAAGATATCAAATTATGCACCACTCTCCAAAAGATCATCTCTGTTATCCCCTATCCTGAACAAATATCCATGAATACATGGCTACTCCTTCTGATCTGAAGCCAGGAATATTGCATATATTCCGTTGCTCCATATATTAATTAGAATGCTACCAAACTGAATCCAATTTTCTGTACAAAGTTGTACAAAATCTATGTGCACAATCTATAACAGGGAATCTTAAGCATTTTCCCCTATGGACCCCTTGAAGATCTGATTAAGCCTATGGATTCCTTCGTACAAAGTATATTTACACACATAAAATGAAATGCAAAGATATATATTATATTGCAAACAAGATCAATTATGCTCAAATGAAGCTCTAAAATATGACATAGTAGCAGTATATGTGCTTCTTTATTAATCTATTCAATCAATAACAAAATAATGCTCTTTTTAGAGCATAATAATTTTAGCTAGCGAGAATTATTAAAGCTAACATTTTTGGAGCCAAGAAGCCACAAATTACTTTGTTGCTTACATACTGTATATTATTGAATGAACAATTAAATTTCAATAAGAAATTAGTGGAAAAAGTAATTTTTTTTCATCCAAATTCATAAAGCCCTGATCTAAAGAATTGCTTCAAGTTGTGAATAGACTATTTTCAACTAGAGAAAGCAAATTCACTTCCTTGCAGGTTATATACAATTGGAAAAAAAATCTAGAAATAGGTGGAATAGAATGAGGTATGGAAATGTCATATTAATCTCTACTTCAGAATTTTAAAAATGCAGTTATAGTGGTAGAATGTAGATGATAGTAATAGAACTGAAAGAAATTGCACGTTAAGAGTAATCAATGTAAAATTTTCTACAAAAAATATTTCAGGATTTTGATTATCATGCACTCTTTTAATGCAGCTATTTGACATTTGTTGAACAAAGCAGTCCAGCTTCTATACTTGCTACATATATATCTGCTTTTCAAATGAAACCTAATGGAATAAGTAATGCAATGAAGCTGTTTTATAAAGCAAGGCATTTGTCTATGTTCTACAAGTCAAAAAGGGTCAGCATTTTCATCTTGTTAAAAATAACACTAAACACACCATGTGTTCCATACTTTAAAGCCCAGAGCACATGATTATGGCAACCCAGAATCTTGTGTTTTCTGGCATATTAGATTGTTTTTGTATTAATTAGGTTTCAGTTTTACACAAGCATCTGTTGCTTATTCCATACTCTTCAGATCTGTGGGGACTACTCCAGGGTTTGTATATGTTCTGTTTTTGGAGGAAAAAAAATCTTTATCAAGCCTCCAGCAGTCTTACGGTCCCTGAGCTCTACAATGCAGTATGTGTATTGTGTGTGCCAA
This sequence comes from Natrix helvetica, assembly GCF_964273705.1. Lineage (NCBI taxonomy): Eukaryota > Metazoa > Chordata > Lepidosauria > Squamata > Natricidae > Natrix > Natrix helvetica. The sequence continues at coordinate 281,892,178 of NC_138548.1, forward strand.
TACTGAAGCAGAACAAGCCACACAATGGCTAGCATTGCATTGCTGCATAATGCAATGCAGTCTGAGCAGGCTATATATTCTTCATGAAATCCTCACTTTTCCCTTTAGCTTCACCCAGCATATATCAAGAGATTGATTCCTGCGAATATAGAAATAACGATGAAAACAGATAATAAAAACAGCCTTTGGATGGGGGAAAACCACTGAACCTTAACAAGAATATTGATATTATAGTATGCAATGCTTCTATACATATCTTTAATTGAGTTGTAAAGGAAAGAAATTGGATACATTGAAGATGTTTCAATCTCTTGTACTGAGAATCAAGAGACAATAACGACATTATACAATTACCAGGACTTTCTGCCAAGTTAAAATGGAATCACAGAATAACAGAGTTGGAAGATACCTGGTAGGCCTTCTAGTCCAACTCAAGCAGGAGACCCTATAGCATTTCAGATAAAGGGTTGTCCAATTCTTCTTGAAAATTTCCACTAACAGAGCACCCACAACTTCTGCAAGCAATCCATTCCAATGATTTATAGTTCCCGCTGTCAGAATTTTTTTCTTAATTCTAGGTTGGATTTCTCCGTGATAAGTTTCCATCTATTAGTTCTTGTCCTGCTCTCAAGTACTCTGGAGAACAGGTTCACCCCTTCTTCTTTGTGGCAGTCTTGCAAGTATTGGAAGACTGTTATCATGTCACCCTTAGTATTCTCTTTGACTAGATCTACTTACTTCCTACACCTGTTCCTTGCACGGTTTAATCTCCAGACCCCTGATCATATTTGTTGCTTGTCTCTGCATTTTTTCTAGACACCCCCCCCCCCAGCATTTTTGGTGTTGTGGTGAGAGAGTCAAAGGAATGTGGAAATTGCTAGTGTTCTGTCTATTAGATTTAATGTCTTCACTTTGAGAACATCCTGATACAAAGAGTCACCTAAGCTAATTTTGGATTATGGGGTACAATTGTTGGTGAAAACAATGGATCACACATGCTTTTCTCTGCCCTGGAACAACTAATTTGGAATCACACTTAGTAATTCAGAAGGTATGCAGATTGAATGGAAACAGATTTGAAGACTTTTTAAAAGACTTATTTCAATCCAATCAGCCCAAAGCTAATCAAAGCTAATAGACAGAACACTAGAAATTTCCACATTCCTCTGGATCCAACCCACGGTTTACAAATATTGTAGTGGTACTTCATAAATACTGCCAATCTCCAAGGTACTGTAAGTATTCTTCCACTCCCTTTGACATTCCAGATACAGAAAGATCTGAATATTGTTCATCTTACAGACAACTTTAGCAGAATTTTAGATTAAAATGTAATAGCAGAGTATGCTTTGAAAATGCACCTAGAATTGTGTGTGCTGCTATATTACAGCATTATTATGTTATACGAAGAAACTAGCAAATATGAGCTATGCACTATCATTAGATAATTTAGCAATCTATAATATTGCCTTAAGGCCATATTGTTTTATATAACAGCACTTCTGAAATAGAAATAAATTTTGTATGAATCCATTTTGCACTGCAGCATAACTCAGTCCTTTCAGTTTAGAAATGGAAACACTCAATTTTCAAGGTAGCTTTTGTAACTAATGAGTTACATCATGTACTTGAAATGATTACCTTCCTGAATACTGTTTTTGATATATATTTCGTTCAAAAAAATCAGAATAAATGTGTCATCTTTGATATATTAAAGCAGATTATTAACTAGGAGAAAAATGAGGAAAAAACATTACTCCCACAAATATTTCGATGCCTCTGTAAAAGGTCTGTCTGTGTATTTGAGGGTTTCCATGTAGTACCTGCCAGCCACAAGGTTCTGATCCCATGAGGCTGATACCCATCTGTAGAATATAGTGAAATACTATTTTTCCCTTTGTATTCTCCATAGTTTATGTTTTTCCTGGGTTGACTACACTGAGCAGCTAGGAGAGAAAAAGTTGAACAGTCTTCTTTTTAGCATGATGGCTAAAAGATTTTCAGACAAATAAACAGACCAACAATGTATGTTTGCATACTTTCCAAGTAACTTAACCAATACCTTATAAAATACGTGCAAAAAAGATTTTTAAAAAGTGTTTTAATATTGCTCTGTAATCTTTTATGCAACTTGGAGCCATGAAATTAAAAGATGCTTGCTCCTTGGAATGAAAGCTATGGAAAACCTAAACAGCATATTTAAAAGCAGAGACAAAGATCCATACAGTCAAAGCTATGGTTTTTCATGTAGTTATGTATGGTTGTGAGAAGTGGACCATAAGGAAGGCTAAACGCTAAAGAATTGATGCTTTTGAATTGTGATGCTGGAGAAGACTCTTGAGAGTACCTTGGACTGCAAGGAGATCAAATCAGTCAATCCTAAAAGAACTAACCCTGACTGTTCTTTGGAAGGGCATATTCTGAAGATGAAGCTCAAATACTTTGGCCACCAAATGAGAAGGATCCATTGGAAAAGACCCTGATTTTGGGAAAGATTGAAGGCAACAGAGAAGGAAACAGCAGAGGATGAGATAGCTAGATAGTGTAATCAACACAATGAACATGAATTTAGGCAAACTCCAGGAGACAGAGGAGGACAGGGGTTCTGAGGTGCTATGGTCTCTGGGATCCCAAAAAATTTCAACCTCATGAACAACAACAAATCTTTTCTGCCCACCTTTTGGAATTCATTGTTGGAATGTATTTTTATGCAACAACTACAGTAGTATTCAGCCAGTAGATGGCAGTATTTACAAGTTTGGATCTATGGTATATACTCTATGCCAGGGCTGTCAAACCTGTGGCCTGCGGGCCAGATGCATCACACGCTGGCCACGCCCACACCCGTTTCAGCCAGCGGGAAACAGTCCCTATACGTCACGTGATGCCTCCATGACACCCCAGCTCTATGTTCTTTGTTCTAAATAGAGTTCCCTGTTTTCTGTTATTGCTCTGTGTGGTACTTTATATAAACAGAATTTCTAATACCATCTGATAGGTGGTTAATTCAAAGGAGTGAAGAATATAGTTATTCAGAATCAGTCAGAATAGAGCTGGAAGGGATCTTGGAAGTCTTCTAGTCCAACTCTCTGCTCAAGCAGGAGACCCTATACAAGCGATGGCGAACCTTTTTGGGCTCCTGTGCCAAAAGCGGGGGAAGCACAAGGTCGTACACGGGTGTGCCATACCCATAATGTTATGCGCATGACCCCCCTTGCCCATGCGTGCGACACACCCTGCATATGCATGTGACTCCTCCCTTTTGGCCCGTGATAGACCCGTTTTTCACCCTCCCCAGGCTCAAAAAGCTTTCAAGGAGCTTGGGGAGGGTGAAAACAGCCTCCCCCACCCTCCCGAGGCTCTTTGCTGTCTCTCGGACTGCACTGGGGGAGACTGAACATCCTGCTCTTAGAAATGCAGGCTGTGGTCGATGGGCTTGGCCCTGGGCTCTTGCTCCACCTGCCCAGGAGACGGAGCGCAGGGAGGAATACAACTGCCATTTTGGAGGGAATGAACCCAGCACCTTCCACTTACATCCACAGCAGCTGCGCCTGCCGTGCCCCACCGCCTTTGGAGGAAACAGAGGAAAGCACTTCTCTTGGTGGAGTGGCCAAGCTGGTCTGCGCCGGGTCCCAAGCCTCGCGATTACCCCACCCAGAGCACAGACTTTGTCTCTATTGTGGCCTGCGAAGGCCACGCTTTGGCCAGCCGATGCCCTGGAAAACCATGTTCCCGATCTGGGTTATGGGGCAACCCCTGGGTATTATCCTCCACCCTTTACAATGCTGTGGCCACCGCTGCCTCTGCCAGGCATGTTGCCTACGTCCATGCCGCCGCCACCTCAGGTCCCAGTAGTCATTCTGCCTGTTCCATCAGATGCACCAGAAGCATTGCAATTGGTGTCTGCCCCGCCCACCTCCGCCATGGCAGCTTCTCCTTCTTCTGGCTGCTCCAGCATCCCAGCCAGAAGCAGCACTGTGACAGCAGCCGGGGGCGAGGGGGTGGCGGTGGCAAGGATGGGCAAGGGTTTCCCTCCCTCCCCACCCATGTGGGCTACTTGCACGGCTCCAGCCTGTGGCTCTAATGAGGATCCGCAGTCCAGAGCTCTGCTACTTCCAGCCAGGATATATTCTGCCAGGCCCTCGGCGGTGTCTTTATGCGGGTAGCTTGCCTCTCTGCCAGCAGCTCATCCAGCGTCCCGGCTGGAAGCAGCAGCACAACAGTCGCCATTACCAGGGGCAAATGGGTGGCAGTGGAGAGAACGGGCGACCACCGCCCCTTCATCCTTTCCCCAACAGCAGCTGTTGCGCTTCTGCTTCCAGCTGCGATGCTGGTGGAGGAGCTGTTGGTGGAGAGGAGAGCTACCTGCATAAAGATACCACCAAGGGTCTGGCAGAATATATCCCGGTTGGAAGCAGCAGCACTCAGGCGGGGGGGAGGGAGAGAAGCCCGAGCCCGCCGAGCCTCACCACCGCCACCCCTTTGTCCCTAGTACCGGGACGCCGCCAAGGGCCTGACAGAATATATCCCAGCTGGAAAAAGCAGTGCAACAGCAAAGGAGTAGCAATGGAAAGGACGGGCGGTCCCAGGCTTCCTCCCTCCCCCCCCACCCGAGCAGACTTCTTCAGAGCTCCAGCCTGCAGCTCTGATGAGGATCCACGATGCGGAGTGCTTCCACTTCCAGCCTGGATATATTCTGCCAGACCCTTGGAGGCGTCTTTATGTGGATAGCTGGCCTCTCCGCCAGCAGCTCCTTTGCCAGCATCCTGGCTGGAAGTGGAAGCGCAATAGCCACTGTTGGGTCGCCCATTCTTGCCACCACCACCCCTTCACCCCTGGTAATGGTGACTGTTGCGCTGCCACCCCCTCGCCCCCAGCGGCTGTCGCAGTGCTTCTGGGTGGTGTGGGAGTGGCTGCAGGGGCTGGCCGGCTGCTCCTGCCTTTCCCCTTGTGGCTGCTGCTGCTTTTCTGGGCGCCTGAGCCAGCCAGGCACTTTGGACCACAGATGAGCCACGGGCTGGAGGGCTGGGACTATGCAAGAAGCCCGCTCAGGCGGGGAGGGAAGGAAGCCCCAACCACAGCTCTACTAAGAAGCGATGGCCAGGAACCCCTCTCCGCATCTTTTGGCATGCGCAGCCATTGCTCTTCCTGTTGCTGGTTTTTGGTGTGCATGCGTGCCAGGAACCAGATCACCAAATGGCCGACACGCATATCCACCCTGGAAACAAAAAGATCATTTTCCTGGTGTGCGCATGCGTACCGGGCAGCTCCACCTCTGCTTTCTGACAAGCCAATGCGTGTGATGGCTCCGGGTGCCAAGAGAAATGGCTCTGCGGGCCACTTCTGGCACACGTGCTATAGGTTTGCCATCACGGCCCTATACCATTTCACACTAGTGGCTCTCCAGTCTTTTCTTAAGAATCTCCAGTAACCTACAACTTCTGAAGGCAAGCTAAATTGTCCTCACTGTTAGGAAGTTTCTCCTTAGCTCCAGGTTGTTTCTCTCCTTGATTAGTTTCCATCCATTGTTTCTTGTCTTTCCTTCTGATACTTTGGAAAATAAGTTGGCCCTCTCTTCTTTGTGGTAGCCCCTCAAATACTGGAACATATCTCCCCTAGACCTTCTTTTCTCTATACCCTATTCTTCTAACTGATCTTCATATGTGTTTGTCTTCAGACCCTTAACCATCTTAGTTGTTGTTCTTTGCGTTTTTTTCCCCAAAGTCTCAGCATCTTTTTTGTAATGCAGCAACCAAAACTGGATGCAATATTCCAGTTTCTTTTGTATAAGATTGAATATTTAGGGGTGGGCAAACATTTTGAATTCCAATCATTTCCAGATGAAAATAATTGTTTCATCCATTTTGGAAAAGTTTCAAACTCAATAGTGTTTTGATCTCAAAGTGGTCTAAACAGCCCAAAATGAATTCGAAACGTTTTGCCTATCCCTAAACTTTTATTTGCTACTTTTTAGAATGATCTCTTCAGGCATATCACAATTATGCTACCTCTGCCCAATCTCTTAGTTCTCACTGTGGTAATGCTCTTAGGACCAACCAGCTTCCTCATTCTAAGAGTCAGATGCATTCTGAAAATGAGCACATGGCTAGGAACCTAACAGGTGCTAGCTTTCTTTAAGGTCTCCTATAACTAAGGCAGAGGTGGGTTGCTCCCAGTTCGAACCGGTTCAGGAGAACCAGTAGTGGTAATTGGGCATGGGTCGCCGAACCAGTAGTGATGGCTGGTTGGCCATGCCCCTGACCTGGCTCGCTCCGACGCTCGCTCTGCCTCATCTTTGCCATGTGCATCCCCACAACTGCCTCCTAGTGCCTACACACAGGTAAGCAACATGGGCTGCTCAGGGAGCCCTGCAACCACCGCTTCCTAAGTGGGACTGAGCCTCCCCGCCTCCTTGATGCACAGTGACAAGAGGCGGCAGTTTCATTTTCTGCCTGTGAGCTCGGGGGGGGGGGGGGGAGAGCAGCCAAGTGAGCATGCCAGGATCTGCCAGCTGCCTCTAATCTGCAGTTTACTTGTGAGCCAGTTTACTCATGAGCAGGGTTTTCGGCAGCCGGCAGATTGCTGGCTTGCTTGCTCGGCTGCTGCCCCCCCCCCCCCCGAGCTCACAGGCAGCGAACAAGACCATGGACTCTTCAGACCCTCCAGCTCTCCTGTGTTCAGCTCGGCGCAGCTCGGGTTACTGCTTTCTTTGGCCTTTTTTAAAAAAGTTTTACAGCATATTTTATTTCCCATCTCCAATCTGAAACATAAATTTACCAAGCCATGCCCACAAAATAAGCCATTCCCACAGAACCGGTAATAAAAATTTTGAAACCCACCCCTGAACTAAGGTAATTATGCACTACTCGGAGTCACTCTGTGAATAAGATGGGCAGTCTCTAAATTTGATGTGTATATAAAATGTATTTTTTTAAATGTCTGTATTGTTTTGATTCTTGTTGCTTGTTGTTCTGACACTGCCTCCTGACTCAATATTTTTAGCCTTTAGCTTCCTCTTTTAACATTCTCCTAACACATGCAGCCTATTTTTCTAAAATAATTATAATCTATTTCCTTAGCTCAGCATTATGTGAAATGTCAAAGCTTACTGTACCCCTTTTTACTATCATTATAAGCAAATGTTATTTCTCAAGCAGTGGCATGGCTGAAATGCATTTCAGGTCATGAATTGCTATCAAAGATGTTTACGTAGCAGAAGGAAATGCTTAAATTAAAGGAATTGTTTTTTGTAGTTTTGTTTTCTTTCAAGAAGTGAGTTAGAAAAAAAAAATTTCCAAGCAAAAGAAAAAGGAGAAAAATAGAATGAGGCCAGGGGAGATCTTACCTTTTAAAAAAAACAAATGCAAATACTTTTCTTTTAACAAATGCATTGTTTAGGATTTACAGCATCCTGAATTCAGAATCTTTCAGCTGGCATAAAAACAATTGCTCCAATATTGACAGGAACAGCCAGGCAAGAAACTTTAATGGGAATTATTCAAATCCACTTCCACCGTTTTTCTTCCTGCAGTTACAAATGAGAATGTTACAAAGACATGAGTATTCTTAATTTACTGAATCTATGCAATTTCATTTTACACAAGGGCATATTTACTAATTCAATTAGTACCACGTCATACATAACGACATGGATGGACATCTACAAACTTCAGATAGATTCTAATGAATGCATTATCATTTTTGTTGCATCAACACACTGAGAAACTGGAAAACGACTTTCTCAGCATGCATGCATACAGCTGCAAAATTATTTAAAACAGTAGGGTGGACAGATTGGGGGGTTGAGCAAACATTAATATTTGACTGATACCAGTTGTAAAAAGTCTGTGGGGTCAGCAGCAAAAGTTTGGAATGCCATACGCTTCTTCCAGGGTTCCAGTTCTACATTCCACTTCCTTTTCTAAACAGTACAGCAGATTTTCCCCAACCATGAGAGCTCCATGCCCTCATGAAATATTCTAGCCTCATTTTGTATTTTACCCTCACAGCAGTCTCTCTCTCTCACACACACACACACACACCAAAACCTCCTACCGTGCAATTCCGAAAATTCTTCAGCTTTCCCTAAAGCTGCCTACAACCCAAGTGTCTGTCTGAATGAGCTTGAAAACAATTGGCATCATAAGTAGGAATCCTTGCTTTAATATATGTCATATGCAATAAATAAATAAAGCTCTTACAGTCAGTCTACCCTACACCACGCTAGAGTCCCAAACACCATTTAATTAAAAACATGATTTGGCCTGGAAAGAACTCAACATTTAAAATGTACTTTTAAATGTAGCCTATTGATGTCACCTCACAGGTTTAGTAGTGGAAGAATATGTACCTAGAGAGATCTACCAAGTATTATAAACAGTAGTGGGATTCAAAAAAATTTTTTACTACCGGTTCCGTGGGCATGGCTTTGTGGGCATGGCAGAAGAAGGATGCTGCAAAAACCCCACTCTCATAATTTCCACTGCCGGTTCTCCAGAACCGATCAGAACTGGCTGAATACCACTTCTGATTACAAAGCACAGTAAATTACTCTCTTTTAGAATGACTCCCCAATATGTAATAAGGGGTTACAATGACCTGCTTTCAGGGGTAGGTTGCTGCTGGTTTTACTACTGGTTGGCAACCCACGTGCTACGCACACACAAACGCTGTTCAATATAAATTGTTCTTCGCATATGCGCAGAACAATTTACAGTGAACTGTGCACAGGCAGTCACTAAAAACCAAAATGGTGGTGGCCCAGCAACAGCGAGGGAACCATTTGGGGGGGGGGGGGCTGGTCTGAGTCGCTGCCGGTTCTGTGACCCAGGTCTGAATCCCATTATCAGTTTGACTGAACCGGGCTGAATCAGGAGCAACCCACCTCTACCTGCTTTGCAAATTTGCTGCAAATTATTCCAATAAATCTAACTTGCATGTTATGCTTAGCTGCAGATAGGGAACTTTTATTCTCAACATTAGCCCGCTGTGTAATAATATTTCTAAACTAGCAATTAAACTACCCGAAACTTTATTTTAGCACTCACTTTGAGTTTCAATATGTTTATCCTAAAACTTTCTCCCAGCCAAATTCATGGTCAATATGCTTTTTAAGAGCTACTTTATTTGATCTGGGTTTTGTTTTGGCCAACCTTACAATTGTCATCCTTTTGTTCTATTGTTCTCTCAGCTAATTATGCTATCGAATTGTGAAATCGTATAGGACTGAAAGGAAAATAAAATATAGAATGATGAATATCTAGCTATGGGTTTGTTGTCCACTACAGGCTAGTATTTTCTTTTACATTTAATTCTCCTTTTCTTATTGTTCCCTATTTCCCCCCTTGTGTGATAACAAAGCACTCTCCCCAACAAAATAAGATTAATTTAATAAATCTTCACGATCAAGTTGTGGATAAGTCCTAACAACCATATAGATCAGAGCTGTCAAACTCACAGTCCGCGGGCCAGATACATCATGCACTTGCCATGTCCACACCCGGTTTAGCAAAGGGGAAAATAGTCTGATATGTCATGTGATGCCACTGTCACCCTGCGAGTTTGACACCCTTGATATAGATAGATCTCCAAGATGCTCTATCCCCAAATTGGTCCTTCAGGTCTCCCAACAATGGATTATTGCCATTATAATTTAGTCCATTCACCTTGCTACTGGCCATCCTCTTCGCTTTCGTATCAGGAGAATTTACAAACCATTATCCTGCTTTCATTCTCTTTTAAAGGTTATGCCATCCAATTAAGTTGTTCACTATAGCGTTTAGACTTTGGCATTCCAGTCAATAGAACCAACACATCTTATATGCACGCTCTGTCTATTTCACACTGAAATTAACCATAACATTGACAATTCCTTTTCTACTGCATCAACAGTTGGTCATAAATTTTAATAATACCATATGAACAAGTAGTTCACAAAGTCTAATTGGTGTTATTTAACACCAATTAACATCACTGATTACCAATTAACATCACTGATTACATTGTAACCATTGCATTAGAGCACGGTTGTCAAATTCGTGACAGCACGTTGTCGTCACATGACATATTATGACTTTTTCCCCCTTCACTAAACCAGGGGAGGGCATGGCCAACCTGTGACAAATCCGGTCCCCGGGCCGCAAGTTTCATATCCCTGCATTAGAGAGTCCCAGAGTAGCTCGATGATGATATGGGAGGCATATACATTTAATAAAAACTAAATTATATTTATTACACCTTGCAGGGATTTTTAGATATGATTTATCCATTGCAAAATATATTTATCTCTTATCCATGAAATCAGCAGAGCATAATTTCAGATTCTTAATCATAAAATTAATAACCTGTTTTCTTTATCCATGTTTGATAGAATATCTTTGACAGGTATTGCAACACCTGGAAAATTGTTTTCTTAAAACAATAACATTTATTAGAGGGCCAGTTTGGTCTAGTGGTGAAAGCACCAGGCTGGAAACCAGGAGATGGTGAATTCTACTCCTGCCTTTGGCATGAAAGCCAGCTGGGTGACTTTGGACCAATCACTCTCTCTCAGGCCAACACACTTGCTTTTGTGAGGAAAATAGGAGGAGGAAGACGTATTAGGTATGTTTGCCACTTTCAGTTATTTATAAAAATAATAAAGCGGGGTGGGGGCAATATAAAAGAAGAAGGAAGGTACATATAATTTTAATCAGATATCTATGAAGATGTCTATTTAAATCAGAGTTTTCAATTTGTGTTTTGAAGAACCCTAGGGTTTACTGCAAAATATTGAGTGGGTTCCATGAGACACTAAAGGCAAAATAAACAAAGTGTTAACTTGAACGCGGCCTAGTTTTTATCACTTCAGTTTTGCCTGTTGAACAGGGATTTAAGATTTTTAAAAATCAAATACTAACTATTAAACTCAATGGGAATGAATGATAAACCCATTCATGAAGAAGGTTGTTTCAGGGATAGCAGTTTCTCTCTTAGCCAACAGGCTAGAAAGATTCTGTAAAGAGATGGTACAATTCAAGAGCACAGTAGACCTGTAGAACCAAACAAAATCAACTCTCACTTCTCCTCCACCCCATCTTGTAAATTCATGTGCCTTTGCCATGTCTCTCAGAATCATATGTTAACATGCCTCTCTTAAATTCTTCTTGAAACCTTCTCCTTGCTGGCCCATCCAAATCAAGTCTGCTCCACTTCTTCATCATCTCATTCAGACACAATTCACTCCCAGATGACAAGTCCACGGTGCTCTCAGTGATGAAAAATCCAGTTACATATATACAAAACCCTTGTGCCTTTTCTCCTTTCTCTCTTACTCACAAGATTTTCTGTCTCTCCTTGAGTGTGGAATTTTTGCCTCTTCTTCTAGGCCAATAGTTTCCTATAGTATCCATTGCTTCTCAGTTAGTGCTTGTTTCTCGTCTTTCTCTCCAATGTGTCTGTCAACATATAATAAGGTACCTTGCATCTACAGCTGTACAACTTCTATGTCCCCATCCTGAATTAATTTCTTTCTTTTCAGTTCTTCAAGACAACTAACCCCACCCTCTGTGGGTTTCCCAAATATTAATGGCCTTGCAGACTTCACACAAAGTCCTACCTTGCCTCCTCCCTAAGATCTATTAATCTTTCTTTCCTATTTATTTTAGTATCTGAGAAATTTCTTTCCTAAACCTCTTTCTAATACTGACCTTTGCAGTTATATTTTTATATAACTGAATGAATTTGGTGCAGATTAATAGATATTCACCAGGCTAACTACTAATCTGCATCCGATTAATTCATTTTCCAATTCCACTGCAATTATATAGAATTTTCAATTTTTTTCTCAAAGTGCCAAGTGGTGTTATCCTTTAGCACACAGGTGTCAAACTCGCCACATCACATTGCTGTCACGTGACCTTTTGCAATGTTTTTCCCATTCACAAAGCTGGGGTGGGTGTGGCCTGCGCGTGATGCATCCCACCCATTGGCCACCAGTTTGATACCCCTGCAAGTTTAGCAGGATAACCCCACTTGGGAAGACAGAAGTGGGTAAATCCTAATATTGCAATATTTTTGCACAGCTCTCTACTTGTTAGAGGTTTTTTTTTTATTCTTTGATTTTGATCCGCAACAGAATTCCTATTGTCCATAGAATTTTGCTCCCTCCAGAAGAGAACTCCTTATCATCTATGATCAGAAGATACTGACCCTAACTAGAAAATATAAATGGATGTATCTCCACATTTCCTTTTATGAGTGTCTCTAATATTATGTCATTCTAATTTCTGTGACATTGCCATGTAAAACCTAAGGCTAATGCATTGCTGGCAATGAAACAGATTTTTTTTAATGTATGACAGAATCCATTTCACTGACATTCATTTCAGTACATTTTGGGGATGGAAGTTGCTCTTTTGGAAAATGTTATAAAGATTACTATCAAGGCAGGTTTTATTCATTTTTTTGTATCACTGGTCTGGAAAAAAAATATGTAGGAAGGTGATAAAGAACATGATAATGGCTCAAACTGGAGGGGCAAATCGTTGTCAATTTAAGAGGAAATAGTAATAAACTTGAAAATGATTTGGACCATGCAGGAGCGGATTGGTAAATGATTTATGTGGTTCATTGGAGAGAAATGGAAGATGATGATTTAAGGTACCATATCTGCCATAGGAGAGATTTAGGAAAGCTCTGCTAGTAAAAAGGACAAAAGTCGTTATGTAAAGTTTTAAAAATACATAGATGTACCTGAAGTTTTATTTTCAAATAAATGTTTATTGTTTTGCTTTTTAGTACAAACAGCATGTCGTAAAAACTGTCCATAAAATAGTTGACTCATATGGTGTATTTAATTTACCTTAGACTGCTTTGTACATCTTTATTGTGCTATCTAAAAATCAAGGCGCTTAACCACTATCTGCTATATGCATACAGTGTCTCTATTATAAGTGTAGCTGGTTTGAATTTCTGGAAACTATACACATTATATTATATATAATTTATATTTCATATTTCTAAACCACCCAACATTCTCAAGCAGGAGCCCTAGTTGGTACTACAGGAACTATAGGTAGACCACATCCACATCTGGAAGACAATGAATTCCTAATTACCCATCTATCAACTATCAACTGCATTCATAATGACAGAAACCTATTTTTCATTTGATATAGGTTTTCCTTATATGGACATTTCTTACCCACAAAAGAAAACCAGACTATGTAAAGTAGCTCTTAATCATTGCCTATAAATCAGTTAAAGAAGAAATATACCAACTCAAGCATAAAGTTCACACAAAAAGTTACAATAAATATAAGAATCAAATTTAAAGGTTTTAAATCAATTAAACTATTTTTGTTATCTCAAATACATAGCTATGTGAGCCCCATGGTGGTAGAAATAAGTTCATTATTTATGTAAAAGATATTACTGGATTTATGAACTGGCTTTGGAATGAAACACAATGTTCTTCAATATTATTATAATAAAATGCTATATTTAACAGCAAAACAGCATTGCTTTCCATTATATATGCCCATTTCAGTTAATGCAAATGCATTTAGACCTCTGAGAGGGAAAATGCTGAAGAATTAAAGTCCATTCCTTTCAAACCACTTCAGTTCATATGCATATTGAAATAGTATATTGTTAGTATACAGTATATAATAGAATATACAGTTAGCTAGTACCAATCTATATAATATCAAAACACTACTCTTAATTGGATTCAGGTGCTCAGAAAGGTTTTATATTGATTATTTGCTTCTGTTCTAGCCACTTAATTCTTTTTTAAAACCTCACTTAGTTTTTAGACAATTTGGAATACACTGACATAAAAATAGAATAGAATAGAATAGAATAGAATAGAATAGAATAGAATAGAATAGAATAGAATAGAATAGAATAGAATAGAATAGAATAGAATAGAATAGAATAGAATAGAATAGAATAGAATAGAATAGAATAGAATAGGGTAGGGTAGGGTAGGGTAGGGTAGGGTAGGGTAGGGTAGGGTAGGGTAAGGTAGAGTAGGGTAAGGTAGAGTAGAGTAGAGCAGAACAGAGCAGAGCAGAGCAGAGCAGAACAGAACAGAACAGAACAGAACAGAACAGAACAGAATAGAATTCTTTATTGGCCAAGTGTGATTGTATACACAAGGAATTTGTCTTGGCGCATATGCTCTCAGTGTACATAAAAGAAAAGATACATTCGTCACGAATCATAAGGTACAACACTTAATGATAGTCATGGGGTACAAATAAGCAATCAAATCATTCTAGGAAACAATCAGTATAAACTGTAAGGTTATAGGAAACAAAGTTACAGTCATATAGTCATAAGTGGGAGGAGATGAGGAACGATGAGAAGATTAATAGTAATAGTAATGCAGACTTAAAATTTACAGAGAATACTTTCCTTCTGCTATGATAAAACATAGTTTCCCAAAAATGTGATTACATACTCAATTGCCACATACTGACAGAGCTGAAACGATTCAGGAAATTTGCACCAAAATGGAAAGCAAATAGCTTGAACCCAAAGCAGGTGAAAGGAAACAGAATATATCTCTCATCATCCCCATTTAAAGAATTGTGTTTTTCTAAATTTGTTTACTTGGGACAGCCGACTTCAAAGCGATGAGAATGGTTTGAGTGGATGTGAAGAAATCTGTGCCTTACATTAGAAGGTGGATATTCTACAAAATACAGAACAGGCCTCTAGAGTGACTTGAGAGTATGACTTAATCAAACTTCAGATCCGTGGTTGCAAAGCATGCTCTAGCATGTTGGAGGATAATTCTCATAAAATAAAATTGTTGGGAAACTTCAAAATCTACTCTGAAGAGTGTAGAGGTTATATAGGATACAGAAAAGTTACATCATTAACATTCTTGATAAGAGTATGTTCCTCTCTCAACAAGAGGAAAAATAATCAAACTTAAATAAAGCCTTTGTCCGGTACAGGTAGTCCTTGACTTACAACCGCAACTGGGCCCAACATTTCTGTTGCTATGTGAGACATTTGTTAAGTGAGTTTTGCCCCATTTTACAATCTTTACACTCTTTCTTGGCACAGCTTTTAAGTGAATCACTGCACTTGTTAAGTAAGTCTGGCTTCCCTATTGACTTTGCTTGTCAGAAGATAGCATAAGATGATCACATAACCCCTTGATTCTGCAACCGCCATAAATATGAATCCGTTGCCAAGTGTCTGAATTTTTTTTATATAACAAAATTTTATTGGTTTTTTAGAAAATAAAAAGGAAAAGGGTATTGGAATGGGTTACAAATTTTTGCAGTTACAATATGTAGAAGGTGTCCCCGCCCCCCGTACTCATAGTATTCATTTAAACAAATAATTCAATACTAAATAATGATAATTTGTCAGCATGTAAATTCAGATAATAATTTCAATCAATTTATATCAAACCGATTTCCTTATTCATTTTTATGATCTGAGTTTTCTTGGTATTGCCTCTTCTCCCCCCGGCAGCAGGGCTCCGTCCCCTCCCGTGTCTTGTATGTCTGGTGTAGGATCATCAGGTTTATCTAGGAGTGCTTTATTTTTTTCCATAAAGGCCTGAGCCTCTATGGTTGTATTGATTCTAACTCTTGTGTCCTCCCAGAATATTAACATACCTTCAGGCATCAGCCATCTGAGCCACACCCCCTTCTGGTATAGTTTCTTCGCTAATTGCGAATAGTTTTTTCTTTTCTCTCTCACTTTCTTGGGGATCTGTTTCAGAATGGTTATTTCTCTATCTTGATATTTCAACACTTGCCCCCTTTGTGCACTCAGAATCTCATCTCTTGTGGTCTTTCTAAGAAATTTAATATGTACCTCCCTGGGTACGTTATGTGTTCTAGCATATGCTGAATTTACTCTATAAACCAGATCCAATTCCCACCACATCTGTTGTTTTTCTTTTTGGATGTATTCAGCCAAGATGTTTGTCATGATGTCCCTTAAATCTTCATCATCTGCCTCAACTACATTTTGGAACCTAAGGAAAAAGGACATTCTTTCAAATTCTGTTTTCATTTGGTGGATCTCAATCTCTTGGTTCCCCTTCTGCACCCCTTTCATCTCCCCCATCTCAGCCGTCCCTCCCTCCAAAAGATCCAGTCTCTGTGTGTTTTTACTCGTCTGGTCTTGGTTCTGTTTAAGCTGCTCTCTCATCTCCTTCAGTTCACTTTTTATGTCCTCCTGTCCCTTTAAGATTTGTTGGAACATCTGTTGAAAATCCATCTCAGCAGGTTTGGGTTGCATCAGCGATGTTAAAGTCTGTTGTCCACTCGGACTGGATACTGTAGATGCCGGGGCGGAGACAGCAAAGCCCGGCTTCCCCGGGGGTGGTCTTTTAGGTGGCATTATGTTGAGCAGTAAAAGTTCAAAATCAATACAGAGAGGAAGTTAAGGAGGGAAACCGCCGAGAGAGATCAGGAGACTAGGAGTCCAAGCAGAGGGGGAGTTGTTCTAATTACTTCTGGCAATAGAGTAATAAAGTCCTTTGTTCCAGGGGAATCCAATTCAACAAGAGATTTGTCTGAGTGTCACGGAGACAAAGACAGGAAGCCTGAACCCCTATAGGTGGAGTCAATTTTCAATGTTTATAAAGACAACGGAAGTGTGCCATCTTGCCCTGCCAGCTTTGGAATCAAGAGGCATAACAGAAAGTTTAGAAAGTTTCCAAAGTTCTCAGATCATCAACTCATTTATAAAGTTAAAGTCCAAAATCCGCCTTCATTATGAGCATAAAATCATTGGTTGGCTCTCTCCCTTCCTCCTCCACCAGGGCCGAGAGCAAAAAAGTTTATAGCCGCCTGTCCGAGGGGGGGGAAATCCCCCTCCCTCCAGTCACGCTTCACTAGCCGAGTTGAAAGCGATTTTAAAAGCAGCTGGCAGGGTTTTTTTTCCTTTCCTTTCCAACACACAAGGGAACGGGGGGAAGTTTCCACCTCACCACACAGCAACAGTATCCTTCAAATAGCACGTGCTTCCAGCTGCCTCCTCACGAAGACGCTGCAGCTCCTCCCCATCATGCCTCCCGGTGCCTAGGGCGATGCAGGGGGCCCCCCCGGCTGCCGCCGACTTAGGGGATCCCCCGCTACATCGCCCCTTCGGCAGGAGCCTCTACAGGGCGTCCTGTGCCCCCCAGGCGATGGGGGGCCCACCAGAAGAGCGCAGGGCGAGCAGAGCCTGCCCGTCGGATCAGCAGCCGGAACCGGAAGTCTCAAGTGTCTGAATTTTGATGACATGACCATGAAGATGCTGCAATGGTCACAAGTGTGAAAAATTGCCATTAAACAAACTGTTGTAAGTCGAGGACTTGAGATGCAATAATTGCTGGATTAAAAAACATACAATTCAGATGAAAGGGAGAGAGCTTGATTAGTTTAAACAAACTCACTAGCTAAGCAAAACATTGGCTATACAAATCAAAGACATGCATTTTATGTGTGCATCTACCAATTCTCTAATTTTTGCACTTATTCCAGAATATACCATTTTGCCATAATGGGCAGTCAACAAAATATACTAATGGATAGGAAAAGTTAAATTTGAGAATTGGTTTTCCCTCTTACTGCATGGGAAAAAAATAATTTCTCAAATTCCTTATCATTCTGGATAATTTCATCTTCAGCAGGAGGTCCAACACAATCATATTATCCATTACAGGTGAACTAAACTGTATTCTCCCTAGCATTTTGATCATGTCACAAGTATCCCATCTGTCTCTCCTGTTTCACTAACAGTCATTAATGAATTCATAACTTTGAAAAGTGGGTCATATGTCCTGTATTTTATATTATTACATGATCTAAAAGGGAAAGGGAAAAAACAGATGGGGGGGTCACAAGGTCCCCAATGATTTCTAGTTCTAACCCTAACCATTTGGGGTATGCTAGCATCAGGAAGGCCAAGCCACCATCTACATTCTGCTCATTGGTGGGTTCCAGATCACGTTGCAACCAGTACATGAATGTGCATAGCACAGGTGTGCAGTGCATGCATGCATCCATACCTCCTGCGATGCTCCGCAACGCCTCCGCAATGCTCCAGCTGCTCCGCGGAGCATTGCCCAGGCACCATATGCTCTGTGTGTGTGCGCGGAAGCACCGAAGAGCTCAAATACAGGTAAGGACGGTGGGCGGGCTCTCAGGAGCACCATACCAGAATGGTACCCGATGCTCCCGGCAGGCACTGATACGCACATATGGGGGCGTACCGCCTGCAACCCACCACTGATTCTGCTTCTGAGTCATAATTCAGAAGCAGCTGGAGGATATTTTTTTAGGTAGGCATCTTATTCTGACCAATCAGATGAAGAAAGACTCTGCCTGTGTCTTACTCATTGTAAAAGTATGCGAGAAACTCCTGTAGCTGTCATCAGCTTTTGACAATATTGACCCCAGTATTCTTTTCGAATACCATTTCAGTTTCTTCTTCTTCTCTCTTCTTCTCTCTTTGGACTCAACAAGAGATGATTCAGAGAAACATCCAGTGACGTGTGGTGAGGTTTATGGCTGGTGAGGCTGGTGACGTCATCAGGAAGGCGGGGAATGGGACCATGTGTGCAGGAGGCTGAGGCTGCCTCAGCCTCCCTCCTGCACACGTGGTCCCATTCCCCGCCTAGGATTTCTTGGGTCCCCATCCTAACCGAAGATTAATCAAATCTGACCCCGCTTAGTTTTCTTGGAATCAGCCATGGCCTTCTAAGCGCTACATTCAATATCGTATCACAAAATAATAATTGTAAAAAAATACATCTGCTTTTTCTCTCTGTCATGTCCTTTCGTGTGCGAGCTGGCAGGGAAACAGTAGCCGCTGGTCCGAAAAGTCTGTCGCACTTTCCGCTTTCACGAGCAACTTCCCATAAACGCTCAGTGCGAGGAAGGGAGCCACTCGTGCATGCGCATTTCTCCCTGGAACCATGAGCTCCAGTGTCAGAACCCGACAGAAGGCAGGGAATGGGACCACGTGTGCAGGAAGGAGGCTGAGGCTAGAGGAGCCTCCTGCACCTCCCTCCTGCACACGTGGTCCCATTCCCCGCCTTCCTGTGCGGTCCCCTTCATGTTGACTCAGGAAGGCGGGGAATGGGACCACGTGTACAGGAGGGAGGCTGAGGCTAGAAGAGCCTCCTGCACCTCCCTCCTGCACACGTGGTCCCATTCCCCGAGGCTCCTCAGCACCTTTTCCCTTTTCCCTTTTTTTTTTCTTTTCATGATGAGAGCGGTGAGGCTCTGCCTCCCCTGCCTCCTCTGACTGCACGTCCCTGGAAACATCTATTTGGGAATTGGCTTGGTGGGTTCAATCATGTCTATCACTCTATCATGTTATTTATCACCTGTAAGAAACTGCTGGGAAAAGTCTTTCTGAAATGTGGAGTTACCTACTATTTGCATGCTCACAATGTTCAGCTGCAATTCTCATTTCTTTGGAGTTTAGGATTAGGCCTTCATGAAGTAAAGAACTAAATATGGAGGTGACCAAGCAAGATTAATTCAGCCAGTGGTGGGATTCAAAAATTTTCACTACCGGTTCTGTGGGTATGGCTTGGTAGGCATGGCAGGGGAAGGATACTGTAAAATCTCCATTCTCTCCCCACTCCAGGGGGAAATTACTGCAAAATCCCCATTCCCTCATGATCAGCTGAGACTTGGGAGGCAGAGAATAGATGGGGGTGGGGCCAGTCAGAGTTGGTACTTACCGGTTCTCTGATCTACTCAAAATTTCTGCTTCCGGTTCTCCAGAACTGGTCAGAACTTGCTGAATACCACCTCTGAATTCAACCAAACAGAGGTATTACTGTTTCCATGGCCTGGTGTCCAGAGATTGGACAATATGCTGTCCTGAATGAGATTTCACTCCCCCTGAGGTATGAGATTGGCATTCTGGATTCCCTTTGATCCAAAACTGATACTGGGTAACTATCTCATAATCATGGTAGGGGAGACTTTTATCCATTTCCTTTGGTTAACCAGATGTATCCTTACCCAGAGGAGAGCTGGTTTCATGATAAATGTATTGTTAACATGGTTGGAGCTGGATCACAATGTGGTGGTGGGGAGGGAGGGAGGGCACGAGAAATGACATCTTTAGAAGGTACCATATCATCCTATACATATCTGGATTGTGTGATGTGTTTTATTTTCAATAATAATCTTACACTTATTATTTGCCGAGAGACATTCTAATAGCATTACCCTTAATGCAAATAAAACATAAGCATACAGACTTCAAGAAGCTGTTCTTTAAGCTTTTTATAGACATATTAAGCAAGCACAGCATGCCCATGAAAGTAGCTTATCTCCATGCTGTACATATATTTATGAATAAACATTTACATTCGTGGCATGAACACAAAATTGCCTAAACATTTTGAGGCATGATAATCAGTAAATATGCCTCATGGATTCTCAGCATCTGCAGGATTAATTACAAGGAATAGTATCGCAGTAAGAATCTGGCTCTGTAAAACAAGTTAAAAACAATTCTTACCATTTCCAAGATAATAATCCCCTCTAAGATTAGAGGATAACATGTCGACCCAGGAAGCCAGAGTAAAATATCTTTAGGAAGAAATCTGAGAGACCTTGGTCTAAGGTCTAACAAGTCTTAGCACTTGGGATAAAGATTGAAGAAAGACCGAAAAAGTAGTTGCTTCTTTGAGTAAAGTTCAAAGATTCCCCTGCACATGTGTGCTAGTCGTTTCCGGCTCTAGGGGCGGTGCTCATCTCTATTTCTAAGCCGAAGAGCCAGCGCTGTCTGAAGACATCTCCATGGTCATGTGGCCGGCATGACTAAACACCGAAGGCACACGGAGTGCTGTTACCTTCCCACCAAAAGTGGTCCCTATTTTTCTACTTGCATTTTTTTACATGCTTTCGAACTGCTAGGTTGGCAGAAGCTGGGACGAGTAACGGGAGCTCACTCCATTATGCAGGGCTAGGGATTTGAACTGCTGAACTGCCTACTTTCCGACCGACAAGTTCAGCATCTTAGCCACTGAGTCACTGCATCCCTTGCTTCTCTGACTAGTGACTTTCTAAAAACAAACATAAAAATTTGGCTTTTGTAGCCTCATTAATCTAAAATCTCTTCCCTAAATGTTGTCAACCAAGTGTCATCACCTGTCCACATGCAAGTATGATTTTGAAAAAGCTCCTGCTGAAGCAAGCCTTAGTGTCATACCATGGTGCAATCTTAACAATACCAATAGATATTATTGAAATAATATTGAAGGAATAGCCAGCAATTCATGCCACTTAGTTGTGATTCCACAATGGATGCCTGGTCTTTATTGCAAAACAAACAGCATTCTATTGTAGGATGAGCTTGTCCAGTCGTGGGCACACAGCCGCCTATGTCAAGATGTGATATCCTCAGCCCAAAAGATGTGATCGGGACCCCATATTTTGGCAGCTGGAGGCCTTGAGAATGGCATGGGGGGCACATTGCCATTAACCCCACACTTAAAATTCCCAGACCACTGAAATTTTCTGCCTTTCTTTTTTTTCTGCTGAATTTATAAATTCAGGGCATTTGGTTTCAGAGAAAGGAGTCTTCATACAGCCTTTAGAGCAGTGTTCTCAACCTGTGGGTCGGGACCCTTTTGGGGGTCAAACGACCCTTCCACAGGGGTCACCTAAGACCATCAGAAAACACATATTTTCAATGGTCTTAGGAACCGAGACACCAATTTTAGGGTTGGGGATCACCACAACATGAGGAACTGTATTAAAGGGTCGTGGCATTGGGAAGGTTGAGAACCACTGCAATAGAGTGTCCACCAGAAGTGGGTTTCTGCCGGTTCGTCCTGGATCAGGCGAACTGGTAATGGCGGCAGCAGGAGGCTCCGCCCACCCAGCCCCGGATGCTTCTGCACATGCGCAGGAGCATCACACAAGTGTGCATGAGCCCACGCAAGCGAACTGGTAGTAAAATAAAGTGAAACTCACCACTGCTGTCCACCCCTATTTTATTTGGACAAACACCAATCGTATGATTTTTTTAAAAAAAAAACCCTCTTAATTGAAACACGTCATGAAAAATAACAAGGCCAGGAACCAGTTTTACAGAGAAATCCATATTATAAATAAATCACCTATTTCAATTTTCTTCTTTATGGAAAAAAAAGGCTTCTAACCATATGGCAGGTATAGCTCCTGTATGCTGGTGCCATCATGTGGTGGAGAAGCAAGAAACCAACATATAAACACATATATTTCTGCTTAAAGAAAGCCTTTTTTACAGTCAATGGTATTTAAAGTAAGAGGAACCGGAGAGATCAAATGCTGCCAAAAAAGGGGGTAAAATAGAAATGAAGCCTTGAGTATGAGAGTTATTATTTGATTTCATTTTAGATTTATAGCTTTTTTTGGTGCTTTTTCTACTCTCATCTACATTTATATGGATGTGGTTAGCTGTTGCCAATTATTGACTACAGTTGTGCTTGGACTGTAGCTTCAGTTAACTAACCCAAATCTGGATACTAAACTGACGTATTATTTAATTAATATTTTAAATACTTGAGCAATATTTAATTGTATAGTAGATCAAGTATGTTTTATTAGCCCAGTGACCAACTCACACTAACAGAGTATGTTTCCAAAATACAGCTTTTGTAACATTGGCTTCTTTTATTATTTACTTGATTTGATGAAGAGTAAAACACCTCGATCAGTATGATTTGTTCTGCAGTACACTTGGGTTTCTAGTTTGCTATTTTCCCTGCTGACATATAAGTCTGTTCTGGTAAAATAATAGTCCCATAGATGCAAACCAAATATGGCTCCATTAGGTGAACGATTAAATGATTAAAAAATTAATCAACTAGAGTACACACATAAAGCCAGTCAAGCATGGGAAAATCAGAAGTTCCAGGCAGTTCAAATGGGCATAAAGATTTATTGCAAGGTTATATTCTCTATGAATCTGAACTACTAATGATGAAAGCAAATTGGTGGTAGATAAGAGCCAATGGAATTCAAGGTAGGCTGAACTTAAATTTCCTGTGGGCACAAAGACTGATGATATGTTTGACCCCCCTCCCTTGGGCTCAGCCTAGTCATCTCCTAGAAAATCATCAACAGCATTGTCCATTGAATCAGATTCACAAAAGGGGGGGGGGAGAACACATTACATCACTAGCTCTAATTAGAATCCTGAGATGGACAATCCCACTTCTGTTCCTCTGACCTGTTTGTATATTTGTTCATCAAAATGTAAGTAGATGGTGAAGTTTCCTAAGTAAATTTTTGTGTTGTGCACTAGGTTTGGTGCATTATGTACCGTGTTTCCCCGAAAATAAGACAGAGTCTTATTTTCTTTTGCCCCACAAAATATGGCCTTGGGCTTATTATAGGGGGAGGGCTTATTAATTTTGGGGTTGCCAGGCAGCTGCTCCCTTGCGAACTGGCTCCCGAAGAGCCGGGCACAGTCTCAGAGGCAAAGCAGCCATGAGGTAACCATGCTCACGAGCAGTCGCCCGCAAACCCCCTCTCCAACCGGGCAGAGCACCATTTACTGACCTAGGGGGTATCCCTAAGGCGCCAAGGCACATGTGCTCTGTCCGCTCCCCAACTCCCATGGCTTGGCACCATCGGGATACCCCTTTGGTCAGTGCATGGAGCTCTGCCTGACTGGAGAGGGGGGTTGCGCGAGCACCTGTTCTGCCCCCGCCACACTCCAAGCATAACTTCTTCTCTGGCTTCCAAACTCCAAAACTCGGCTGCCGAGTCTTCCAGCAGCAGCCACTCTAGGAGTGTGCTCTATGGTTGTGGGCCAGCTGCCAGACAGTCTTCCGGACAGAGAGTCTTCCAGCAGCCAGAAGCATCACACGCATGTGCGAGCACGAGCAAACCGGTAGTGCCGGGATTTGCAACCCACTGATCCGTAAGGGATTGTATACTTCAACCCTGAAATGATTTTTACAATATCATTCCTAAAGACTTCAGAGTAGAATTGGTAGTCTTATATTTTAAAAAAGATCCTCTTGTGCATGTATGGATAGAAAACAGTTGCTAATAGAGAGGAATATAAATACAGATAGTTTTCATTTAGCAACCACAACTGGGACTAGCAGATCAGTCAATTAAGCGATCACTCTGCCTGAGCAGAGGATTGGAGTAGAAGACCTCCAAGGCCCCTTCCAGCTCTGTTATTCTGAGTAAGAGGCAGCTCAGTTCAGAAAGTTTATGTGAAAGAAACAGGGTGAAGACAGCCCCGTCCTAATAGTTGTCAGAGTATATGCTTGTTGTAGATAGTAGGATACTTCAGTTTGGCAGGTTTCTCTCTGTAAGTGTGAAACAATGAAGAATTTTGCTTGGAAAACCCACCATGTGTTTTTCTTGGAGCCTGATATAATTTATGAATTGCTTTCATTAAAAAAAATTGCATACCGTATATACCAGGGGTGTCAAACTCATGTCATCATAGCAGCATCACGTGACGTATCGGAACTTTTTCCCCCTTTGCTAAATCGGGCATGGGTGTGGCCAGCATGTGACACATCCGGCCCACGGGCCAGGAGTTTGACAGCCCCAGTGGTGGATTAAAGCTCACTGGTGTCCTAAGCACTGACATAATTTTGTGCCCCCCTCCTTTGTACATACTGTACAAATCTTCGTTGTTGCTTTTTTCTTTCTCAACTTTGTGGTGCCACCTTTGGACCTGGTGCCCTAAGCATGTGCTTAGTCTGCTTAATGGTTAATACACCACTGGACAGCCTTAGTATTTCACCTATTGTATTGCACTTGATCATTCACATATACAAGTCACCAATTCTGATTTACTCGGTGCTCAATGAAGCCAAAGAATATCTGCGTACAGGCAGTAAGTGCAGTTCTTGGGTGCATTTTACTTGAGCTGAATTTTTTATTCGCTATCACTAGATATCCTTCCCATAAGATCTCTGCATTTCTCCTAGAGCAGAACTACCAGCATTTTGTGTGTATTGCCTTTCACAAGGCAGCTATTGCGATGGTTGCTTCATTCATAGGAGACAAAGATAAATTGCATGACAAAGATAACTGGAAAATTCAGCCATGGCAGCACCCGCCTTTCCTTCTCATCTGCATGGTTTAATTAATTGCCTACAGATGCATTTGAGTATACTGTACATAAGGATTAAAAATGCCACCTAGAAAATCTGAATCTCAGAGTAGACCATGACCGTATTTGAAACACTTGATCATCAGCCTGCAGCCCTACCAGTCATTTTGCTATTTATACCTTCATTACTGGTGACTCATTAATCACAACCTTCACTTGTAAAACAGCAGGAATGGACGACAGCAGCACTTAAGAAAATGGGTATATTTCCTGTATTTGTTTTGCTCGAAGACAGAACTGAAAAGAACATCTATCCCAGCACTGTTTTTCCAGACATGATCAACTCTTTTTCTACATATTGTGCATAATTCTGTAGCTGTGATAAAGTACGCCTTTAGTTAGCTATTCAAAATAAGGCAAAAAGCATTTATATAAGCAATGTGTTCTGCATTTGAAGTAAATGCTGTGAGGAAGCAGAAGCAGTAATATCGTCTCTTGATGGACTGATACTGAGGCAGATTAAAAATAATAGCAATTGTCAGACAATAAGAATAAATACTATTGCTCTCTGTGTTTGGAAAAAGCAAGGACAACCAGGCAGAAATGCTTCTCAACCCCCCACTGCCCCAAGACTTAGTATAACTCATGGGGCTTTTTCCCCCCAAAAGAGCTGTAAAAGTTTGTAACTCAGAAATCTGAGAGATGGGCTCATTCATTCACTTACTCATAGTCTACTCACAAACATCCCTGCCATCATTCCAGCTGCCTGGCTAATTCAGACACACCCTGATGTTTTAAGGAAGGTGCAGACATCCAGAAGCAGCTTCACCATACTGAGTCCCTTATCTTATGAAAACAAGAGCTAAGACAGCGTGTGTAGGGTTGTGTTGAAGAAAATAATGTAAGAAAACAAGCAAAGAGATGGAGAAGCAAGAGGTGACTTTGGAGATTGACAACTATTACATACAGGCAAGAGGGTGGGTGCAATTCCTGCCTGGAGCTTGACTTAGGAGGTTAGATGGAGTTTTCAAAAGCAACAACACTTCAGAGCAAAGCTCGGGACTTTAGCTGGAGTTTGGCAACAACCAGAAAAGGACCAACCACAATGAGGCAGTACTTGATGCAAACAAATGCAAAATCTTTTGGAGGAAGGCAAATATTTTATGGCACTTTACAGATTGAGACTTTTTTCTTGCTTTAAGGATTGAGTATCAGCAGAATAACAGAGTTGGAAGGGACCTTGGAGGTCTTCTAGTCTAACCCCTGCTCAACCAGGAAACCCTATACCGTTCCAGATGGCAGTCCAGTCTCTTTTTTAAAACCTCCAGGGATGGAGTACCCACAATATCTGAAGGTAAGCCGTTTCACTGATTGATTGTTCTCATGGTTAGGAAATTTCTCCTTAGTTCTAGGTTGCTTCTCTCCTTTATTAGTTGCCATGTAGATATATTAAAGTTATATTTGCATGGCAAAATCAACTTGCAAAGTCTAGAACAGGGGTGTCCAACTCATGTCGTCACGGCAGTGTCATGTGACATATTGGGACTTTTTCTCCCTTTGCTAAACAGGGCATGGGCAGCCCCTATCGCATCCGGCCCATGGCTCGGAGTTTGACATCCCTGGTCTAGAAGGATGTAGTTAATGGGCCTGTTGTTGGTTAAGGTGTGTCCCACAATAAAATATTGTATGCAGCGCTATTATGCTGTGGTGCAGCACAAGAAAAATAGAACACTCACAATAACCTAAATTTGTTTTCCACCCTAAATATATCTCACATTTTGTTCTGCTGAAGGACATCTTATTCCTGTCAACATTTTAAGTTCTTCTCATTTCATTATGCTCCTGCATCTGTTTTGAAATTTCAAATATTTGCTGGTTTAAAATGGTTTAGAACAAGGCAGTTTTTATACAGTTCCTAACAGCAGTGTCAACTGAAACAAACACTACTTAAAAGCTTAGTGTGTATGTAGGAAAATAAGCTCTGAAACAATGCTATTATATGAAGACAAAGGGAAAAAGAGTGTTCTCTAAAAGGAAATATATAATCAAAGCCCCAACCACACCAGCGCCTGTACATTAATGATGGAATCTTTTGAGAACAAGATTGGATGGTTTTAAAGTATTGCAGAATAGGGACAGATGGATATTTTGTAGCATGAAATCAGCAGTTGTCATCTTCTTCGTTAAATCAAGACTGCCGGGGGGGGGGGGGAGTACAGATTATAACCACAATTGGGGACCAGAGTTTCCATTGCTAAACAAGGTGGCTGCTAAGTGAGTTGTATCCAATTTTAGGACCTTTTATGCCACAGTTGTTAAACAAATCCCTGCGATTGTGAATTGAATCAAACAATCATTAAGCAAATCCAGTTTCTCCCATTGACTTTACTTGTCCCCGGAGAAGCTGTGAGAATCATGGGAAGACTGTTCATAGGTTACTTTTTTCAATGCCATTGGGATGTCAAACTAAATGATTAATTGTAAGTCAACAACCATCTGTACACAATCCCCACTCTATCATACTCCTTGGTAACATTGACCATGATACACTTAGCCAATGTCCAAGTTTCTATAACTAAAACTCATTTTGCTTTGCAATAATCCCATCTCCTCTGAATCTGTGAGAATCTGGATTTATTAGCTGCTGCAAAGGCTTTGACATGTATGTAGCAAAATATAGGCATTTGGTTGAACATTTGCAGTAATAAATAGGAAAGCTTCTTTCAAATAAGGTTGCTGAGATCTCTCTGTAAAGTTATTATCTGTGATTTCTGTGATCCTAAATGCAAACTGCATTATGTGTAATTGTAGCTAAAGGTGGGATATGATGTCAATAATACCAGCTGTCGATATTGTTGTTGTTTTTCTTAGGCTTGTCTATATTTGTTAACCGAAGCTTACATAAGATAGCAGCCACCCTGTGGTCATGATTACATTCATTTAAAACAAAACAAAAACCAGAAGATACCTACTATGGCTGATACTTTGTGAAATTTCAATCCTATTAAAGGCATTCAGCTCACGTCTCTTGTGATTTATCACAATGAATCAACGATGTCTCCTAGCAAAAAATATTATTTGATTCCCACTGCGCTTAGCTTCCAGGTTCAAAACCACTTTTCCTGTATTAAAATTCAGCCATCTTGCTCCAAACCGATCTGATGATATTTACAGACCATGAGGCTTGCAAAATTTCAACTCTATCCTGCCAATTTCCATATCCTGAACAGATTGCCTTCTTCACTGCCCTTAGCTTCCAGATGTGTCATCTGCATTTGGACCATTAACCATTACCAGATTCTTGGATGTCATAGCAATAGCTTCCACTGCCAGATATGAAGATGGGAAGAGGTCCATCTAGAAATCCAAATTGAGATAATGTAGAAAGAGTCACCAGAAGGGCAGATCATTTTCCCCACCAAAGCTGTTCTAGTAGTAGGATAGACATTTACTTAAAAGATTAACAGTCACATCTGCAGATGATGAAGTTGTCATGATCACAGAGGTTCCTTGCCTGTGGCATCTCGTCTGTATGCCTCAGAGTAATTCTCCATTCCGCAGCTATTAGGTGTTTTTCTTACCTTGCAGCCATACACTTCATCTCCCAGCAGTCTGGTAATCACAACTTCATGTAAATGGCGAGCATTAAACTAATTTCCTGTTCATCATAAAACTCTTTCCTATTTAATAGCTTTTCTTATATGCTATCAAGAACAATTATGCATTTCAATCAGATTGGTTATTTTATAGAATTGTGTCTTTAAAAGCAAGAGGACCAGAGATCAACTCTCGGTCATCACGACATCACAATAAAAATCTCCCCTGTGATGCTATCTTTTAAAGACAAGGGCATCTTATGGAGACATATTTCTTTTGTTTCCTTTTGTTTGGTGAAGGTTGAGCACTCTTCTCTCTCTCTCTCTCTCTCTCTCTCTCTCTCTCTCTCTCTCTCTCTCTCTCTATATATATATATATATATATATATATATATATATATATATATATATATATATATATATACAACAAAACCAGCATATATATATATATATATATATATATATATATATATATATATATATATATATATATATATATATATATATATATATATATATATATATATATATATATATATATATATATATATATATATATATATATATATATATATATATATATATTACTTTGGCCAACCCATTTGTATTGCATCCAAATAACAGAAATCGTTCTTATAGCCTTATACAAGAAGATTAAGTCAACCTTTTGTGACCTACAACAACAATTTACTAGTATGGTGAATGCAGTTTGTATTCGTATGTTGTTCTGAGAGGCTACAGGGCATATGGTAATGATGCAGTGATACTAGAAGGGGCAAGGACAATTATTTTAGCTCTTTCTGAATTTGGGGTTGTTATTAAAAAGTGTGTTAAATCTACCAGTTGTTCAACACTCTGGTTTAATGTTTATGTTAAAAGCTAAAGAATGAAATGTAATCTAAGAGGATCTCTAAGAGGAGAGAGCAAGGACATCCATGGGAAGTCAAACCAAATGTGGGGCTATAGCAACACCGTTGAAATTCCATCTACATTTTACATGCAAAACAATTGAGTCCAAAATTTCTGTTGCTAAACAAGACATTTGTTAAGTGAATTTTGCCTTCTTGCCACAGTTGTTAAGTGAATCACGGCAGCTGTTAAGTTAGTAACATGATTGTTAAGTGAAGTCGGTTTCCCTATTGACTTTGCTTGTCAGAAGTTCGCAAAAGATGATCAGATGAGCCCAGGACACTGCAGCCGTCATAAATATGAGTCCGTTACCAAACATCTGAATTTTGTTCATATGGCCGTGGAGATGCTGCAATGGTTGGAAGTATGAAAAATAGCCATAAGTTACTTTTTTCAATACCATTGTAAATTTGAACAGTCACTAAATGAACTGTTGTAAGTCGAGGACTACCTATATGCGTAAAAAGGAGTGGAGCTTTAATTGCACGACTGCAGCTGCCTTCTCCACTTTTTTTGATGCTGCTCTGCCTGCAGAGAAACTTGGGAAGGAATTTTGGGCCTGAGGAAAAGCAAACTGAATAAATGTATAAGACCTCACCTATTGAACCTCCACATTCCATGCAACTATTACAAATATAAATTCTTTTATCAGAAAAAGGAAGCAAAGTATGAAGTGCAAGGCTTTTAATATGTCTAAATACAGGTAGCTCTTGACTTATAACCACAACTGGGACCAGAATTTTCATTGCTAAGCACGGCGGTTGTTAAATAAGTTGGACCCAATTTTACAACTGTTGTTGCCATGGTTGACCAGCTGGGAAGGTTGCAAACAGTGATCAAATTACCCTGGGTCATTGCAACCATCACTAAATATAGGCTGGTTGCCAAACACCCACATTTTGGTCATCTGATCAAGCAATCAATCCATTGTACATGCAAAAACTGATTGTAAGTCACTTTTTTCAGTTCAACTTTGAAAGTCCCCAAAGGTGCTTTTTCAAGAGCAACTAGACTTTCGGGGCAGGTGGGGGTTTCCTTTGAAGACACTTCGCTTCTCAACCAAAGAAGTTTCTTCAGCTCTGACTGGATGATGGGGAGTGGAAGGACTTATACTCTTTGTAGACAGCTGATCATTTGCATCCTTTTAGAGAGTCGTTGAGGCCACCTGGAGGCTCATCTGTGTCCTCAGAGTCACCTGAGTGGTGCAAATGGGTGTGGAGCCTTCTTGGAACTGTTGAAAGGACTGTGTTGTAGACTGGGGATAGATGATGTCATATCCCTCCCCCTCTGTTGAGAGAGAGGGCTGTTCAATGTTGACATACATGGCCTCTTTTAATCCCTCTTTCAAACCAGCAGTCCTCTCTGCCCAAGATGTGGAGCTTGCTGTGTTCAAAAGAATGGGCTTTATCTTTTAAATGCAGATGGACTGCTGAATCTCGTCTTAGGGTTTGTGAAGAAGCCTCTTGGATGAGAAGTGAAATGTCTTAAAAGAAAAAACCAGAGAGTCCAGTTGCCTCTTGAAAAAGCACCTTTAGGACAACCATGACCTAGATGGCTAAGAGTCTCCATAGACATTCAACTTTCAAAGGTTGCTAAATGAACAGTTGTAAGCTGAGAATACCTGTATTCCAAAAGGGACAATAAATCCTGTCTTTTAAGCTGTCCGACCCACAGCTAAAATGTACTTCACTGACAGCATGACAGCAATGGAACTCTAGGCCTGAATATGGTCTAATTTTCAGAAGAAGCAAAGGCCTCAGTAGCACGGCCATCTTTGGGAAGAAAGTAGTTTGCGTGCTTACAGGATCATTGTTCTTCAGCACCACTGCTGGTTCCAAGCTCTGTAGAAATGGCTGTACACCATTAGTCAAGCCATTTTTCAAAAGCCCTTTCAAAGCAGGGTCAGCTCAGAACTCATTTTACATGCTGAGCTATTTCTTGCAATGTTCAGCTTCCAGGGTCTGGCAAACTACCAATTCTGCATTATAAAGTAGAAGAAATAGTCAGTAGCACTGCAGAGGCATGATCTTGTTTCTGGCGATGGGATTTTAACACACACACACACACACACACAGACACACACACACACCAGACTGAAATGCAAGATTATTTCTGAAGTTGTTCTCCACGGATAAGCAAAGGGTCAGGACCAATGTTCAATTATCCCAGTCACAAGTATCCTGAGAAGGTGACAGACTCTGAGTTTCCTGGACTCACAGATTTTTTTTTTTTCAAGATACAACGATGCGCTCTTGGTGACTTCTCAGTCATTAGTTCTTTCAAGTGCCAGACTGCAGACATTTCTAGGACACCACATCAATCATTTCAAACCACATTTTTCAATTAAATTTAATAGATCCTAGCAATATTTGAGGTTCCCTAAGTTGGAGACATAGGAGTCCCCTAGAAGGTGAGGCAGTCAAAATGTTTGAATAAAGTCCTTTATGACACGAGGAGTCACCAAATACTTTTATTTACTGGGCAGATTTGCTGCAATGCAGTTTTATGTTCCTTTTGTTCAGTGAGAAGCATTCTGATCATGAGCCTTAGTCAGTGTGACCGATGTTTAGAAAGGGAGGAAGACAGAGTCCAAAATGACCTGGAAGGCTGCTTCAGGCTGCACTTGAAATGGTACATGTTGTCTTCAGATGCCAAAGGAACTTCATAGGTTTAGGTTTAGGGGTTTTTCTTATGCTCACCAGAATAAGTTCCCGTTATTTCCATGAAGATGTTTAGGTAAAATTGTCCGAAGGTTGAGTCATGGCAATGGGACTTATTTTCCATTTTTTAACAGGTTCCTCCATTGTTGTTTTTAAAGAATAGCTCTTTCCCTTCACCCATTTATGAAATACAGATATTGTTATGTTAAGACAGGGTGGTAGCCAGAGAGGTGTGATCACCATCAAGCCAATGGTGAGTCTCTCCTTGAGTCTCTCCACACCCCACCCGCACCAGCAATAGTCTGCAGAAAATCCCAAGAGAAGTTTTTCTTAGCCTTTAAGTGAATTGCAGTAAAAGGAAACATGGTGATGTAATAGCTATATTTACTTTCCTACTTATTTATTGTACTTACCATATACGCAGGAGTAACACGCTGCTAAAATATAAAGATTTTTCTAAGCCGAAGCATAAAGGACTTATGAAATAAATATATTGGAAATAAATATAAACATTTGCTTTTAAATGAAAATTCATCTACCTAGCCTTCACCAACTGGCAGGAACAAATAACAAATTGACTTCTCAGTGCCATGAAACTGAACGTGCCAGAGCGCAGCATCTATGGTTCTTGGACAACTTGGCAATAGATAGAAGAGAGAGAGAGAGAAAGAGAAAGAGAAGAAGAGAGAGAGAAGGAGAGAGAGAGATGAGTTATAGTTTCTTTCTGTTCAACTGTGCCTGAGTCTTGGAAACTGCCTGGACAAATCCTTGCAGTTTTCTTGACAAGGTTTCTTACAAAAGCCGTTTGCCATTGGCTCCTTTCCAGAACTGAGGAAAAATGACTAGCCCAAGGTTACCTAGTTGGCTTTGTGACTAAGGAAGACTAGAACTCAGTCTCCCAGTTCCTAACCTGATGCTTTAACCATTGCACTAATTGGCTCTCAGGTTTATATTACAAAATCCTCATGCAAGCACACTCCAGTCTAGCAACAATTTCCTGGGAACAGAATTTTCAATACCTAGAGGGGGCAACAGAGGAGTTGACCCATTGAGTAAGCAATGCCTTTCCTCCTTTTGTTTTCAACAGAGGTGGTATTCAGCAGGTGCTGACCAGTTCTGGAGAACCGATAGCGGAAATTTTAAGTAGTTCAGAGAACCGATAGACCTCTGACTGGCCTCGCTCCCAACTATTCTCTGCCTCCCAAGTCCCAGTTGATCAGGAGGGAATGGGGATTTTGCAATAACCTTTCCCTGCCACGCCAACCAAGCCATGCCACACCCCACCAAGCCATGCCCACAGAACAGGTAGTAAAATAATTTGAATCCCACCACTGATTTTCAACCCAACTATCATATAACAAAAACCCTGATGCAGTCATGATTTCAAGCTCCTGTATTTAGTCCATTTATTACAGTAAGCAGTCCATTAGTCCCAATTTGGAAGACAGAAGTTAGATGTTTTTTAAAAAACAAATCTGTGCACTGGTTCCAACCTGCTTCTACATTTGGGAGAGAAGGTGCAATATGTCAGAGTATGAAGGTCCAAAAACACCTACCACCATTTTTTTCCTTTAGATTATAATTTATCTTTCTTGGCTCGTTTGTCTCCCTTTCCCTGTTTTTTGTCCTGTGTTAGAAAGAAATCCAAGCAAACATTGATAGCAGTGAAGTTACTTCCCATGATGGAACAGGGTATGGATTCAGTAATTGGAATCCAATACAGAGCAAAAGTCAGTCCTTTCAGTCTGGCATAGTATTGCAAAATATTCAGCTCAAAAAAAAATTCAATAACTGTGGCCAACCAAGAAGAATTCATATCTCTCTTATCAAGAAAAAATTACTTTCAATATAGTATAATGCTGCCCTTCCTAAACACAAGATAGCCTCCATCCAAGTTTTATATTCTGGCTAGAAGAAATTTATCATAAGTTAGAAAGTTTTGAATGGACCTGAAACTTTCCCAATTATTGGTTTAGCTGGTGTTTTTCTTTTCTTATAGGTCTGGAAGCTATGTGCTGTTTCAATACGAGAAAACTACACATAAAGAATCAGACACCCTGGTTGCATAATGTAGGTGTAACACTTTGAAGAATTAATAGAGAGATGGCTAGAGAGGCTGCATCCATATTTTCTTCTTTCATAGTTCCACATGTTGCCATATTATGTACAGATATGCATCACATTTTATAAAAAGACTTCTCTACCCTTTGTAACATGAAATACATGCCTACATAAAGACTTTTAAAGAGACAACACCCTTGGCTTTCAATCACTCATTCGCCAATAAAGAGGTGAAATGATTGAAAACAGAAATTTTCTATCCGTTGATGTGATAGAAATTTTAGAAAAATCTTAAACTGGCACTGAAGCCAGAACTGAATGCAAACAAGTGCTTCTTTCGTAATTCACACTTTCACTAGCTGGCATTTGAACCAGCTGGAGAAAACATACAGTAACAGCAACCAACATGGACATGATCATTCTAGTTCACATCAAGGCTATTATGATAACCCACAATTAGACAGCATTCACATTTCTGCAAGTACCTTATATTGCAAGGTATTTTGAGAAAGCAGTTTGCAATCCCTGCAGCTTCATATTTTTTTTTAATTTGGCTCTAGCGACCTCTAGTGTCTGGTTGCAAATTCTTTCTCCTTCAAACTACAGTACAGTAATCTTCTGTCTTTCTAGAGATAAACAGTGAATGTTATTTTTATTGGAAAGGCTATTTTTAATCCATTTTTGATTGATAGTTTGATTGATTGTCCAGTTGACTTCCAATTGTTACCTGTTGTCAAAATTAGGTTTAGGTACACAACTTGGAATTCTAAAATTAGACACACAAAGCTGGATTCAGAGAAATGAACAAGAATTTTAAACAGCATACAGGAAGTATTTTACTTGAAACTGCACCACCCTTCTTTGTGAAAAACTGTGTAAAACTTTGTGGGAAACTGTATAAACCTTTGTGGAAAACTGTATAAACCTTTGTGGAAAACTGTATGAAACTTTGTGGAAAACTGTATAAAACTTTGTGGAAAACTGTATAAACCTTTGTGGAAAACTGTATGAAACTTTGTGGAAAACTGTATAAACCTTTGTGGAAAACTGTATAAACCTTTGTGGAAAACTATAAAATTTTGTGGAAAACTGTATGAAACTTTGTGGGAAACTGTATAAAACTTTGTGGGAAATTGTATAAACCTTTGTGGAAAACTGTATAAACCTTTGTGGAAAACTGTATAAAACTTTGTGGAAAACTATTATATTGTCCTTTGACACCATTATTCCCAAGGAATCATAGTACATAACTGTAGTTTCACAAGTAAGAAAGGGGTGAGCGGATATTGTACACACCACTTTTTCATTGGATTAATATATTTCGATGTTAAAGGAAATACTGCTAAGGGACATAAGTGTCTCTCAGCCCTATGGTTTTCAAATTATCTGCGGTAAAGGACTTTTTATTTTTAACCAATAATTTTGTAAAAAATATATATTTAAAAATAAAAGTATTTAAATGGTGAATTTTGTTCATCTCTCTGTAGGAGTGTTGGCATTTGGACGTATCTTCAATTTTTCTGAGACAACCATCTTCAATTTAATCAACAAAAGAAACAAGATCGCTGTGAACAGGTGGACATTCCTCTGAATATTCCTTTTGGGGTAATTTTGTGAGCCTCTTCCAAAAGAATATTGTTTAGTATACTTATTGCTTGTCGTTTTATGACCTTTCTTGCCACAGTTGTTAAGTGACTCACTGTGGTTGGTAAGTTAGTGACTTTGCTTGTCAGGTCCTAAAAGGGGATCGCACAACCCCAGGACACCACAAGTTGTCATAAATATGAACCCGTGGCCAAGCATGTGAATTTTGATCACACAATCATGGGAATCCTGCAAAGGTCGTAACTGTGAAAAATGGTCATGTCACATTTTTCAGTGCCACTGTAAGTTTGAACAGTCACTAAATGAATTGTTATAAGTCTAGGACTAACTGTCAGGGTTCCAAGTAACACCCTCAACAAAAGAGGACTCCGAGGCTTGAAGTTCCTCAAAGTTCCACTTTATTAGAGGTCATATTGGCACATTCGGGAACACCCAAATCTGAAAACGTCCAGCTTTTCCCCACCCAAAAGAAAGTCCAAGTCCCTGCCCAGCACCCACATGTCCATCACATGACCCAATTAGGAACTGTCCCAATTGGAAATGGCTCTGTCATACCCCTCCAGAAGTGGCAGATTAAGGCTCAGAGGTGCCCTAAGCACTGACAAATCTTGGTGCCCTCCTTTGTAAATATTGTACACATCTTCATTGGTTTTTTTTCTTTCTCAACTTTGTGGTGCCCCCTTTGGGACCAGGTGCCCTAAGCACATGCTTAGTCTGCTTAATGGTTACACCACCACTGCCCTCCAGGTGCAGGGCAAGATGTCCTTGACTCTCTGAGAAAGGAGTGTTATTATGACTATATATCTCCCATACTCCATATAATTCCCCCTCCTATTTCCCCACAGCATTGAATGTGGCAGGCCATAAGGCCCAATGCAAAAGATGGCTTCCTGACACTACCTGTATATACAGAGTGAGATCACCTCAACTACTTCCCAACATGTTATTTTCCACAACTGTGTATATGTAGATTACAGTGCTAGGCTAGGCACATCTGAGTATAAAAGCCATTGGGTGGGTATCAGTTATGAGTAAATATGTAAGTTATCCTGCACAAGATTGCTTTTCATTGCCATAGGCAGTTCAATACGTACCCAAAGGGGAGTTGTGGAAGTCTACAGATCATGTTGCACCAGCAATGAAATTTGAAGCAACTTAGGCTCTCAAGAGATTGGTGTGTAAACTTTCTCAGGCTGTTTGTATCCATGTTTCTCAACAATTAATTCCCACAGCAGTGCTGGTTGCTACTTTCCATACAACTTCAAGCAGTTTTTCCTGAGCATCTCCTGTAGGCAGAATTCACTTCAGCCAACATTATAATTGCTTTTTCTTACTCATCCAAGCAATAGGCACCTTACCAAAGCCTTTAATATAATTTCCTGTTAAAAAATGTTTCTATTAGCCATCTGAAGGAGCAGGAAAGGCTGACTTTTTAATTGTATCCCAGCTAAGTTATAATGTGCACATATCGTAATTGCATGAATGCAGATAGTATTGCAGCTTCATCATTGGGAGAAAAAAATACACTTCCACACCACATTTTCTCTCACTGAAATCCTTGACAGGATCCGAAAAAATGCAAGATCAGTTTCATTTGCTCAACTTTATTCAAGCAAAATTCAATGTGCCAGAAAATACATATAACTTCCTGTTGACAAGTTAACATTTTTATGAAGTCTTGAAGCTGAAAGAAAGTCGGGGAAATAGAATCACACTACCAACCAGTTCCTCTTTCAGCAGTAATCAGGTATAAAGAGTTATCAAATCAATATCATTGGCAATGTGATTGAAAGGTCATGAAACTAATTACAGCTGCAATCTTGTGCAGGTCTATTTAGAATTAACTCCCATTGTTTAAAGCAGGGGTGTCAAACTCACGTTGTCACGGTGGTGTCACGTGATGTATTGGGACTCCCCCCCCCTGCTAAAACAGGTGTGGGCATGGCCAACATGTGACACATCCAGCTCGCAGGCCGCGAGTTTGACAGCCCTGGTTTAAAGTGAAACTCTGCTTTTGAGTACGCAGAGGCAAACATGCAGAGGATTGGGCTGTAAATAGTACAGCATCACAGTTACATTGTATCTCAGACTAGCTTATTTTATTTTATTAAAAAAAAACCTTTGCCTTTATAATCTTCTGTTAGTCTTAAACTGTATCTTAAACATTATATTTATAAATTAAACCTCTTAGTGTTTATTGCTACCACAGAGAAAAATAAAATAATTTAGGATATTGGAAACAAAGAGTGTTTTGGATTCTTATCATATATTTATTACATATTGAGCACATTCAGATGTCAGCCTTAACCAAACCATTATAAGCACCAGCAGCATCTTACAGGCTCCCTCCTGATTTTGCATGGCAACAAACCGTCATCTATCCATAATCCAGGATTGAACTCTAACTTGGAGAGATAATTTAGGAACAAACTGTGGAATCCAATTGGAAACTGGATTGCAAAAGACAATTTCTAAATGCCTGAAATTCAACCAAAAGTAATCATTTCATGTTTTCAGAAACAAACATTGTGCAAGAGCTACTGTCAATCTGCCTCTTTATATTATCCTAAACTGTTAATTCAGTTACACTCTAAACGTTAATTCTTTTAAAAGGATTTTTTTTTTAAAAATCAGTGCTTTAAAGTAACTCTGGATTCCTACCCATAAAGGAGGAAACAAGCCTGTTTAAGTAGTGGACACATGCATTTGTTTGATTGAGAAGGTAAATAATATAATATCCAAAGTCTTCATAATACATATAGTGCAAAAAATAAAAATAATTCCTTATTCACTGCTTAATCATGCAGTGTTATTCAGGGTCTATTGAACAAACACACACACACACAGTGTGTGTGTGTGTGTGTGTGTGTGTGTGTACGCGCGCGGCTGTATCAGGCTAAAGCTAGTTACATACAATATGAAATCCCGTTAACCTGCCTGAACTTTATTTAAGCCAATTGGTACCCAAATTCAAATAAAGCTAGCAGCTAATTTGTAATACTAGGGCAGAGAAACTAGCTCCCTTTGCAGATGCCACATAAATACAGCACTTGGTTCTAAATTCATTTTGAATACAGTAGTACTTTGTGCTTTAATATCTAGACATAAGCTTGTCCAATGAGCTCGCTGGTTGCAAATCTCAATTGCTGAAATTCTTAAGTATGAAACATCAATGGAATTGGGCTGTTCATTGATCTGAGTTTTTTTAAAAAAAAAAATCCAGGCAGCAACTAGATGGCAACAGGGACACATGAAAACTCTGGATTTTTGCACCCCACTTATGTACCATCTAATGAACTACAACAGCAACTGAAAATGAGAAAATTAATAGTATACCCATGCCAATTTAGTTGGAATCCTACAGATTTCCTTTAAAATACTGGGGGGAGGGATGGGATTCTCTGCCAGAAGCTTCCAATAATGAAAATCTGCACTATGTTTAGGAGCATATGTTGAGCACAGACATAAAAACAATCTCTCGCAATGGTTTTAATTTTTGCATCTATAACCCGGATTTATGGAGGATCATTTCACAATCGAATGAGTCAGCTTTTGGACAAGAGATTGTAAAATAGTTTCAGTCAATAATATTTGAACAAGATTAGTTCTCTCAAAGCCATCTTGCAAAGAAACTCTATTTATAAATTTGTCTTTAGCATTGAGCTGCATATTGTTACTAGAGAACCAAAGAGAAAATAAAGCAATCCTGATGTACAGGTTGAAGCCAAATTATGTCCATTTTCTTTTTTTTAAAAAGCCAATAGATGTGGTCATAAGCTGTGTGCCTTAGCTCAGAATCTTACTAATATAGAGGTAACAGTCCACTGTTAATGAACATTGAGCAGGATTGTGTCCTTTCCATAAGCCATCATAAATAAATGGCTGGTGAGAATTGGCCCATGGTGTAAGGATTAGACACTAATCATAATTGCCACCAACATCAAAAGAGATCTAAGAACTCATTAAGAATTATCTTACAAAAATAATTACATTTAAGTTTGCCAGCTCTAAAGCTGTATTTCCAAGCCCTATAAAAAGGCAATCTTTGAAAAGCTGCGGCTCAGGATTGGCGTGGTGCAAATGAAAGTTATTTCAAAAGCGCTTTGAAAGGGCAATTGCAGTTGGTTGTGTCACCATTATTAATATTGCATAGCTTGAGAAATGAGGTCACTTGACTTGCATTAACCCTGCAAGTTTACCCACAGAAGAGTGACACATACCATTTGCTACTGATAAGTGGCTCTTAGCTGAAACCAATGCCATTTGTGAACAGCCAGCAAATGAATTTCTAATACCACCCACCCAC
Organism: Natrix helvetica; assembly: GCF_964273705.1. Classification (NCBI taxonomy): domain Eukaryota; kingdom Metazoa; phylum Chordata; class Lepidosauria; order Squamata; family Natricidae; genus Natrix; species Natrix helvetica. The sequence goes on from NC_138548.1 coordinate 281,932,356, forward strand.
CCCAGCTTGTCACATGAGAACCTAGGGGCCACTTTATAGTAGAACTAGACAGCAAAATACATTGCCTATCAGTGGTGGAATGTAGCATGCATATAGCTTTGATAAGAAGTTGGATTTTAGTGCATATACATTTGTAGAAACACTTGCATCATCAAATGAGGTAAATATGGCATCTTACTACTTCACAAGTTCCTCAATTAGCATCACAGAGCAAAAACAAAGGGAAAAAAATCTCATTGTATTTCAAAGACACGACTGTTTTACATACTGTGGTCTTCATGTGCAGATTACTGGAAGCATTTTCCACCTGTTGAGTGATTCCCATGTGCTACAGGATATCATACCCAGAAGATTCCCCAATGAGGATGACAGGATTTATACTCAAGACATCATCCTAGAGGTTTTTGAGCAAAAACTATGGTGTCCAGATCTTCTAGGGAGGTTTGTGTGGATAGTGAGGGGAAAAATATGAAGTTTAAATCCTGTTCCATGTCTATTTGTTTATAAAGCACTGAATGTTATCTACTACCATCACATGCAAAGCCCTAGTTCACATTTAACTTTCGCAGAATGAGCCTTGTTTGCTTTTAGCTAAACAAACTATGTCAACTCAACTCATTTATTGCTCAGCAATAAACATCCAAACCTGGCCTGGCTAAGCCCTGCAAAATCTCCACGGCATTCTCAAATCTTCCCCAGAAGGACTAGAGATTTGCCACAGGAGGTCCATATTCAATGACTCTGGATGGAACTTCTATGTGGAGAAAAGGAAGCTGTATTTCATTCACCCTCAAACTCAGTATAGAAAATGCAATTGATGCAATGTATTTATTGTTCCTGGCTTTGGAAAAACAATTCCTTAGTGACAGGCAACCTTAATAAAAAGGGAGAAAAACAAATGAAGAAAATGCCATATATTTTACCTTAAAGTATGTGTTAAACAGACAATAATCAGTTTACTGCTGAAAGAGTTTTAAATAGCAGCTAGGATTGTTCTATGTGCATTCTTACCCTTTGGTACTATACCTTCTCTGCCAATATACAAAAAAATAATTATTAAGAAGTAAAGAGTTTGTTTTTAAAAAGAAGAAACCTCTTATAAAAAAAAATAATCCAGTCTTGCCTTTAGAAACACTTACTGAAAATTATGTTCAATTGCATTTTCTGCTTCACTAATGTTTCACAGTTGCTTTAAGTGACAGAAAAACTGAAAGCAAGACAAATGAGTTAAATGCTTTTCTTAAATCAAAATAAAACAGAAAATGTATTCAAGAAAAAGATAGCGGAGAATAGGGGAATAGGTGCTTTGGGGAATGTTACCTGACTGAAAAAAAAATGGAATAATATATTTTGAGCAACAGAATTATTTTCCATGCGTTGGTAGTTTTGATTTTTTTAAAACAATAGCTAGAATGGGATTGGATACAGATCAAGTTGTATAGCTGGACATTTTCCCTATTCTGAGAAGTCACTTACCTTTCCTTTTCTTAGAATAAATTAATTCAAATGCCTTTTTTTACACATAGAACAGCAAACATATGGATAATATTTAGAAGGATAGCTCCAGCTAGAAGAGTTAAACGATGATGAAGTGAAAGACACTCAGAAGTTCTAAATATCTTGGGCAACTGATGATGTAGGGTCAAATGCATGAGAGGTATATGCAGGAATCCAATTCCTTCTAATCAAAGCTTAGCTGGGATTTCCTAGATGATTGTTACACTCTTCTTGATATCCCCTTTGGACTTCTGAAGATGCATTTTCACAGAAAATTCCCTCGCCCCAAATTCCCTCTGCCCTTGTACTTGGCAGTACCTTATCATCCTGGCACAATACTGCTTCTGTTCCTGAAGTGGCTTATGGTCCCATCTGAAATCCCCAAATCATCATAAAAGTTGCAATGTGGAACTTTGTGGCACGTTTCCATCATTCTACACCACGGGTGTCAAACTTGATTGCGTCACGTGCCGTATCGCGACATATTGCAACATTATTTGCCTTTGCGGAGCCTGGGTGGGCGTGGCCTGTATGTAACACATCCAGCCCGCGGGCTGCCAGTTTGACAGGCCTGTTCTACACTGTTGAAGATGACATAATATCACAGCACCAAAAACAGACTGCAGGTTCAGCTTGCTTTTTCTGATTAGTTTTTCAATTGTTGCCGACAAATATATTACATTCCCCCATCACTCCACTCCACCAAAGTCAACCTTGAGGGAAAAAAAATGTCTGTTCAAAAAGCAGAAGAACACTGCATTTCAATGGTGTTTCTGGTGTTTGGGCATTTGAAGTTCAGAAAAACACACTACTTGGCTCATCCAGCCAATTTGATGAATCTGGATTTTTGCCACAAGAGAAAAAACATACAGTGGATACTTCCAGCACCCAAAATTATACATTTACAGTAGTCAAATAGGATATGTACACAGATTGGATACAATACAGCAAATAAACTTCTGGATGGCTTCCCAGACAGTTTTTATGGGTATTTTGAAATTTCTAGTTTCTGTGGGTGTAATTAAGTGTTTATAACCAAGTAAAAAATTATGTCTAATACTTAATTCACTGTCAGTAGTAAAGAATTCTTTAAAAAAAAGTTTCTCCCAGTCACAAGCTGTAGAGAAACATTTCCTCTTTCTTGAGAAATTCACTTCAAGCTCAATCCTGGCTGTACATAAAACAGCTCACACAAAAACAGAACAGAACACCCACAAAATAAGCAACACCTTATTTCTGGAATTTGTTCCCAGCAGTGGCATGTTGAGAAGAAAGGGATGTTCTTATTATATATGCTTGTCAGGCTAGAAGTGCAGCGTTAGTATGGCAATTAAAAATCCCCCGTGTCTTCCAAAACACAACTAGACAGACATCATTCCTTGTGTTGCATTCACACAAATGGGTGTCACAATGGTTTATGGATCACAGCTACACCTGCATGAGAGAAAAGTAGATGAGTACTCAATGTATTCTATTCAAGTTGATCAGAGACTAATTTTCACTTCAGTGAAACATTCAAGCTCTTGAGCCTTCAACGAGTGAGTCTTTCCCAAATAAAGTCTCCTTGGCTTATCATTGTTACAGCAGATAGATTCCAAACAGGCTTATTATTCTGCCACATGTATACCACTGACGGGAGTTATTACTGACTGAAAGCATAATATTGTACCCAGTCCTGAGGTAATCAGCAAAAATTGTCACAGTTGTTAAATTAATCACTGGGTAATTTACTAGAAAGTATATGAGAAATCACTAACTTTAAGAAATACACTGTTTGGTTATAAAATGGTAAATGAAAAACAATACAAACAACCATACAGGTAATCGTCGACTTATGACCATTTGTTCAGTGATCAGCCAAAATTATGTCAGTGCTAACAAACCAATCCCTGAAGTTATAATAATAATAATAATAATAATAATAATAATAATAATAATAATAATAATAATAATAATAAACTTTAATTTATAGACCGCACCCTTTCCTAAACAGGACTCGGGGCGGTGTACAGAGATATTAAAACAATGTAAATACAAAAATATAGGTAGATATACATAAATAGACAGAGGAGGTAGGTTATACACTGTACAATAGATTAAAATTCAAATATAAATTAAAATTACCCTTAAAAATTACCCCAAAATAAGGTGTTTGCCAGGAGGTTGAAGGTGGGGCTATAAATCAGCCAGGCCAGCTAATTGGAACAGGTAGGTCTTAAGTTTCTGTCGGAAGGAGCGGAGGTCGGTAGTAATTCTAATATCGGGGGGGAGGTCATTCCAGAGGGTTGGGCCCATCACAGAGAAGGCTCTACTCCTGGGCGCCGCCCGTTGACACTGCTTAGTGGACGGCACCCGGAGGAGTCCCTCCCTGTGGGAGCGGATTGGTCGCAGGGATGTATGAGATGAGATGCGATCCCGCAGGTAACTGGCTGTTGCAGTGATCAAAATTCAGGTGCTTGGAAGCCCACCTACACTAAACCTATCCCTAACACTAACCCTTCATGAATTTGTATTCTTCAATTCCCCCTTATCCACCTCTCTCTCTATCTATGCCCTTTTGGCTGCCTGCACTTCTCAGCCCCCGATGCCTTAAGCCAGTGGTGGGCAACCCGCGGCTCGGGAGCCACATGCGGCTCTTTACACCCTTTAATGCGGCTCTTCTGTGTGCCGGGTGCCGGGTGCCCGCTCCCCTCCCTCCTCTCGGGCTTCGGAGGGAAGCTTCTGCAAAAGCCCGGGCGAGAGACAACCAATTTTGGTCCTATGACTGCAGAATGCTGCAAAATACCATAAATGCAGGCCAGTTGTTGAGTGTTTCAAATGTGATTGGAACACTCAACAAGGTGACCACAGTGTGTGTGTGTGTGTGTGTGTGTGTGTGTGTGTGTGTGTGTGTGTGAGAAAGACAGACAGAGAGAGGAACAGAGAGAGGGAGTGAGGGAGGGAATCAGAGAGAGACTGACAGACAGACACACACACACACAGAGACAGAGAGAGACAGAGAGGGGGAGGGAGGGAGAGAAAGACAGACAGACAGACAGAGAGACACACACAGAGTGAGTGATTAAGTGAATGAGTGAGAGACAGACACACCCACATACACAGAGTGACAGAGAGAGAGGAAGGGAGGGGAGAGAGACAGAGGGAGAGACAGAGACAGACACACACACACACAGAGTGAGTGAGAGACAGACAGACACACACACACAGAGTGACAGAGATGGGGGAGGGAGGGAGAGAGAGACAAAGAGCCAGAGAGAGAGAGAGAAAGAAAAAGAAAAAAAGAAAGAAAGTGGGAGAGAGAGATGAAATTAAAAACAACAACATACAAACCTGACTTACTCAAACTATCCAAGGAAATGCAAGGCCAGTGTTCACATTAGTGGTTGTGACTTTGTCAGTCAATGTCAGGATGTAATTTTCTCTACATTGTAAGGCAAATTTTACGGAATTTAACGTTATCGATAAATAATATCGTTCTAAAGTTTTTGTTTTATTAGTTGTGTTATTTGTATCCTCCCGACCTATGTGGATACTTGCATGCAGAATATTCTCAATAAAAACTTATTGAAACTAAAAACAGTGTACCATCCTATGCATTTTCGGTTTTAAAAATGTGGCTCTCAAAGTAAATTTCAATCGTGGTTTTGGCGAGATTTGGCTCAGTTGAAAAAAAAGGTTGCCCACCACTGCCTTAAGCCAACCTTCACCATCTTTCTGCTCAGCCTGGCCTATTATGAGGCAGCTGCTGGCCACAGGAGGCTTTTTCTCCCCAGGTCATGCATGGCAATTGTCTTAAGAAACCTGGAGAAGGTGGCCTCACATGGCCAGAGTTCCCTTGTGAAGGCCAGGCCAGCCTTGCCAGCAGCAGGAATAAAAAGACTGTGAAAGTCAACTGGGGTGGCAAAGTATAGGACGGCAGGGGCCTCTGAGTGTAGAGTGGCATGGGTGACTGCAGCTGGACTCTGGCAGCTGTGGCTTCCAGGGCCAGGTGCAGCTTTGCACTGGGCTTTGCATTGCAGGTCAGGAACTTCTGGTAGCCCCACAGCTATGGTGCACCACAAATCCTCTTTGTGCTATGCTGCTAGGCTGGGACAGCACCTTGGCTTTGCAAGACTTCCAAGCTCCCTGCTAACTCTATTATACTGTTACTGCTAAGAAAAAAAATGTTGTGTTTTAATTGAGAATTTGCATTTTCAATAAAAATAGAAAAATGTGGTCTTTGGGGATCGTGGAGAAATTGTAATTCATTGTAAAGGTTTGAGAAACATCTCCGCAACCTGTTAGTGACAGACCCGAACGGTACATGATTCAAGACTTTCATTGTGTCTAAAGACATTGAGCAGGTTGAGATGTTTTAAAAATTGTGGGAGATGTTTTTCAAGCCTCTACAATGAATTACACCTTCTCCATGACCCGAAAAGCATCCCAGCAGTTTTAGTGGATGCAAGGAGAGAATTTTATTCCAGCTGCCATCAAACTATTATTCATTCCAACTGTAATTACCGCATGGGGTACAATTAGAGTTTTATTTAACTTCACCCCCCCTTGAAAAACTACAGACAGTCTTTTTTAAGATCTCTTTTTTGGGCCTTTATTCTAACTTCATTTCCTTTAAAGAAAAATCTTTTTTCTGATGTCCTTTATTTTATTCCTATATGTGTCCCTAATACATTGTGACACAGAAACTGAGCTGCTGAAAGTCAAAAGCTATAGTTTGGCTTGTCATTTTATTTAGTAGACTTCAACGGAGCTCTTATTAATATTACTGGACAATTATAGGTCAGATGATATACTGTAGGTCATGTACTCTGACAGGGCCTCTCCCAAAACGATTGCCATGATGACTTGAAAGATCAAAGTACATGCACTTTATCCTGAGTTTCGTAAGCATTTTCTAGAGCCTGTCTTAATGGTTTCTCCCTTCTATCCACTTTGAGAGATATAAGTTCCTGGATTTCCCCTATGAACCAGGTGAGACTGTGGAAGTCCAGCAGGCAGGTAAGTGAGGGAGGGAGCATCTGGGGTCTGTGCAAATAAGACCGGGTATGTGGGGGTGCACAAGAGGTGCCATGTGAGTTGGAAAGGGTGTGTGATGTACCCAAGAGATGCTGCATAGGTCAGGAAAGGCACACAGGACAGGCATGGAGTGGGGTGGGTTTGTGGGGATACATGTGGGTCATGGCACATGGAAGACAGGAATGATGTGTGGGGTTGGCATGGATCAGGGCTGGCACAGTTTGGGGAAGTGCACAAAAAGGTGGCATGGGCTGGGAAATGTTCCTTCCTCCCTGTTCCTCCCTCCTTCCTTTTCTAGTGGCCTGCTGCTGTGTGGGGGAGGGAGAAAGAGATTGCAGGACTGGCTAGGAAACTGTCACTTCATGTTGAAAACGAAGAACATGTGACTGCAGCAGCCAGTAGCACTGAAGGAGCCACAGCTTTCCCGCATTTCATTCCCTCAGCAGTCATGAGTCCCAGATTTTGGATGTATTGTGTAAATTAGCCTATCTGAAGTACCTTTGTTCAAAAATCGGTGCCATATGGTGTCTCGTTCCACTCAGTTAAATGTCATGTCATTGAGAATTTAAGTACACACATTCTAAGGCTACCCAGAACAATTTAATATACCTGTTAGTGGACACTACGTAGTTACATGAATCTCAATGGCACAATGCTAAATCGCCAAGGGGTAAATCTAATGAAGACACAAATATGTAACAAAGATCTGGAATCCTATCTGATTCAGTTAAGAAAAGCAATACTCAACAAGAGCCACAGCAGGAAGTTAAACAACATATAATCAACTTGCCTGTCATTCTATGCCAGTTCAGACCAATGCACAGCTTACCTGCATAACTTCTTCCAGTGCTCATGTTGCTTGGTAATAGTGTCCATTTGTCAGTGACAGGATTATAGTATTCTACAGAGGCCAAATTGCAAGAGCCATCATCTCCCCCAACTACATAAAGAAGTCCATTCACTGAACACACACCTAAAGAGAGAACAAAAACAGTACAGCAGAAGTCCGAATTTTTATAGGCTGCTGTCATGGCAAGACAAAAGGGCAAATTTAACATTGATTTTTATTATTAACACCTGTTATTTCACTATTTACTGAAATCACACACATTTTGTCAGTCATACTAGTGGGTTCCTGCTTGTATCATATAATTTTGTTCCTTTTTTTCTAACCATTAAGAAGTCATAATTTGTGAATGTGTGTGTGTGTGTGTGTGTGTGCGTGTGTGTGTGTGTATGCAGGTCTTGGCATATTCAGGTCTTTTCCCATGTAAGATTGACAGTATCTTGGCGACGTTTCGACGAAATCACACTTGTCATCTTCAGGCTGGTGCCTTTGGCTTCGTGCTTGTGTGAGCAAAGCAGCTCCGATCATGCTTTGCTCGCACAAGCATGAAGCCAAAGACACCAGCCTGAAGATGATGAGTGTGACCTCATCGAAACATCGCCAAGATACTGTCAATCTTACACGGGAAAAGACCCGAATACGCAAAGACCTGCATACCTATACCCGTGAAAATCTATGAAAACAAATTGTTTTCATACATTACATACACACACATAGATTACACACACACACACACGTGTCTTTTGTCAACTGCCTGGAGTTATTAAGGAATAGGATGGCCTTGAAATTGAATTAAATAAATAAATATAGAATGAAGTCCCACATGTTACTCATTCATTAATCATGACATCCATTCTGCAATAAATATGAACTGAACTATATCCCCCTTATGTTTAACATTTAATTAATTAACTAAAAATAAGCAAGAATATCCTATTTAAAATGCTTGTTCTGTGACCTGGCAAGTGATGAGATTTACAAGACAAAAAGTGTCGAATTTCAGATGCCTAGACATTTAAAATAAATCTATTTATTCTTGTAGTTTTATCCCTTCTCTTACCAAACTCTGTACATGTGCTTTTCAATTATATTTTACTGTAATTTCCATAGTTCTGCCACTATTTAACTTGTACCTCTTGTAAACTATCTTAACATTTATAAAAGTAAAATGTGATTTTAAAATATTTAAATATTCTGTGTGTGTATTTTTTCTATTTCTTTACAAATCCAAGATATAGAAACTTGTAATTTAAAAGGGTATTAAATGTCCTGCATTTATTTGACACCATTTTTACAAACATTTTCAGATCTGCTGAACTTAAAGTACATAGACTTAATCACACATTAATTTAAAACAAGATGTCATGACCTTTTTATTACTAAAGTAACTAAAAGTGCTATAGTGCTTTAAAGACTGACATGTTTATTATCATATATGCTTGGTATTAAAGACTGACATGTTTATTATCATATATGCTTGGTATTAATATTTCCCTCAACTGCTGAATAGCAGTTCACTGCCTGAATAATGATATAGAAATTTGAAAGGAAAATACCTGCATTTCTTCTGCACATATTCATATCTGCTACTTGTTTCCATGTATTTGTTCCAGGGTCATACACTTCCACGCTTTTCCTCACCAAAGGACCATCATGCCCTCCAGTTGCAAATAACTGGCCACTAAGAACACCAACCCCTAAAAGCCAAAGAGGGAGTTTCAGGATCTATTATAAATCGACTTCTAGACAGGGATGATAAATCGCTGTGCCAAAAGCATAGCCCTGACAGAACAGTACAGTATCCATTGGAGTAACCATTACCCCAAATTAAGAGTTTGTAAGAGGCAGAAAGAATAACCATGAGGAACAGGAGGAAGAGCCAGAATCAAAACAATGGTCAGATAAAAGAAATCTGAGTCCAGGGCAAAAATGTAATCTGAGAAAGCATTTGACTTAACCCTCTCTAGTTCTCATAAAAATAAAGGGAGGGAACAGGAAGCACATACAGTCTTGCAAGATTCTGTAATTGTACTTTTATAATAAAAATAGCTTTGGTTTTCTAGTCCGATCCACATCCCAAAGGTGCTGAAGAAGCTTCTTGGATGAAAAATGAAACATCTTCAAAGCCAGAAAAAACAGAAAGTCCAGTTGCTTCTTGAAAAAGCACCTTTGGGACAACCATGACCTGGATGACTGAGAATCTCCATACACCAGGCCTGTCAAATTGGTGGCCCGCGGGCCGGATGCATCATCCATCTCATGATATGTCACGTGACGAGATCGAGTTTGACACCTGTGTCATAAACATTTAATCTGATCCCCTTGAAAGGATGACAAAATTGTCCTAGAATGGGAAGAAAATCTGAGGCTACTTAGCATCCTTTTCAAGGCTCTGGGAACTGATTTTCCTAGGCTCTTTTTTCTTTTATTTATTTCTTTGCATGGGTATTTTAGGCATTTGGAAGGATGAGGTAGGAGCTTTAACCCTTGCCCAAACCCTCTCAACAATGGGCTGATGTTTCCAATCTGGGAGGAAATAAGAGGTAAAATAGCATGACAACCTGTCTTTTTTTTTTAAACTACCATATTTTTCGGAGTGTAAGACGCACCGGAGTATAAGGTGCACCAAGGTTTTAAAGAGGCAAATTAAAAAAAAAAAAGTTTTTGCACTCTGCAGACCTTCCAAAAACAGGGGTTTTTGTTTTTTTTAAAGGGCATGAATAGCCTTTAGGAGGCTTGTAGAGTGCTCCTGTGGGGGTGAGAGCCCAAAAGCGAGCAAAAAATGGCCCATTTTTTGTCCAAAAAAAAAGGGCATGCATAGCTTTTAGGAGGCTTATAGAGTGCTCCTGGGGGCTGGGGGGGGGCAAAATTGAGCAAAAAACGGCCCATTTTTCGCTCATTTCTGACCTCCACAGTCCCTAGGAGCACTCTGCAAGGCTCCTAAAGGCTTTGCACAGCCATTTTGGAGAAAGGGGCGGGGTTTCGGGAGGCAAAAATGCTATATTGCTACATTCAGTGTATAAGATGAACTCAGATTTTCAGCCTCTTTTTTGAGGGAAAAGGGTGCATCTTATACTCTGAAAAATATGGTATTTTTAACCATTAAGAGATGTTATAGCCAGTAAGTGCTGTGCTTCCTACAGTGGCCAACTAGAGGTTTCCCCTTACTAATCAATTTCTTTATGTGTAGCATGGAAAATGAAGGTAATTGGGAGCGGGGGAATCAACTCTTTGGAAGCAGCCTTAGCCATGAGGCACGTACACAGTCACTTCTACGTTCTAATCATGTTCATGACATCTGGAAGGGCATTTGTGAAAAGGAATTGCTGTAGCTATAAATATTCCACATCCAATGTCAATACGTCAATCTTGGCTACTACTGGAACATAATACTGTCTAGACTGAATTGTCAATCTGAAGCAGACTTCAGGTTAGTCATCAATAATCATGACAGATGTTTACAGAACTAAGTCCACTGTACATCCCAACTTGCTAGTTAATACTACATTTTACTTTTTTTTAGACGGTCCATATTTATCTACTCCAGCCTGTATTGAGACTATCTGCTTTGACTTGAATGCCTATCAACTTGGCCATAAGGAGATTGACACAAAGAACTGAGGGGGGAAAGACCTAAACGGAAATATTGCTGTATGTTACAGAAGTCTAACGCTTTAAGTAAATAAATAATAATGATTTGGGATAGAATACCTGCACCACTGCGCCGAGTACTCATATCAGAAACGTAAGACCATTCATTTGTAGATGGATTATACTGCTCCACAGTACTAAGGCACTGGCGTGATGCTCCATCATATCCACCAACAGCGTACAGTTTACCTAGAATTTTAGCATCAGCCGTCAACAGGATCAATTAAAGGAAAATACATGGTGAATATTTAATAACCAGTTTTTAATCACTGCTCACCTGATTATCACATAATAGACATAAGCTTGTTGAATATCTACAAATTTGGTGGCAGTAGTTACAATATACTTCTATTGGGCATTTCCAATGAAATATCAAGATAATGAGAAACTCTTATAGAGCAAGAAGATTTTTAAAAGCTCAAGATACAGGCAGCAATCATTTCAGGTTTTTTTTTCTTATTATAAAGTGGAGAATGGAAGCATTTGTAGTTACTGACACTTTAAAATCAGCCAAAACTCAAGGACCTTAAGCTCCCCTCATTCAGTGCTGTTGTAACTTTAAATAGTTTCTGAATGAATGGTTTTAAGTTGAGGACTACCTACATGACACAAAGAAACTCTTTCCTTCACTAATTTCTTGACTTCTTTCCAGGACAGGAAATAAAAAAAAACACATGCCACCCTTAATAAGAAGAAAATATGGGAACATGACCAACTAAGCTTTCAGACACAGTTGTACTTATAGAATGGCAGAGACGTATTTACAGAAAAAACATCAAGCATCCTTGACTAGTTTAATTGGCTGGATGTGATTTTGTGATATTGGTAGTTGCAATGTTGCATTGCTGTAAATAAAATATGAGTGACTTCAAAACAGAAAATTCTTACCCTCTACGACTCCAACTCCCACACTGCTTCTTCTTGTGTTCATAGGCGCCACAAAAAACCATTCATTGACCTTATAATTATAAGCCTCCACAGATGCCAGACCTAGTTTGAAAACATGAAAAGGGGAAACACACAACACTGTTGTTTTCTATCATAGAACCCATCTCATAATGATCATTTCCCTTCAGGCAAACAAAGGGAAGAAGAAAGCCAGAGCTCCTTTGCTAATCAGGAAGCTTCTTTTCCAGGCATTAACACTATCCTTACCTATTGCAATCATCAGAAGCTTTTGCAATAATAAGAAGCCACCCCTGAGAATAAGATCCCAGTTCTTATTAATGACCTATGCTTATCAGGGCATTCTAAAACCACTTCCTAACAGGGAAGGGAAGTTCAAGGAAGGGTTTTTGTAGAATCTGATTAACTACATTATGGGGGCAATTGGAAGCAATGGATTTTCTTAAGTAAACATTTAAGTTTTTCTTCCCATGGGCATGCCAAAATTAACCATCCTTAAAAATTAGGCTTCAGCTACATTTCCTTGAAGATCATTATTAAAATAAATGGGGGCGTCACACAGGTAGGTATAGAATGCCAAAATTTGTATTTATGAACAGAGGATCTTACTCCAGAACAGGAGTCAGCAACCTTAAACACTCAAAAGGCCACAAAGGTTCTAAACCAGGGGTGTCCAAACTTGGGAACTTTAAGACTTGTGGACTTTAACTCCCAGAATTCCCCAGCCAGCCATGCTGGCTGGGGAATTCTGGGAGTTGAAGTCCACAAGTCTTAAAGTTCCCAAGTTTGGACACCCCTGTTCTAAACAGAAGCCCCCTGTTCAATTCTGGAGCCGACAAGAAGTCCGGTTCCCCCACCAGAGCTCCTCCTAGCGCATCGTCCTTTTTCCTCTATCTGTCCTAACCAAAAGCCTTATCAATTGTGGAGCCAGCTGGCGACAGGGAGCCGCAGGAGAGGGATGAAAGAGCCACATGTGGCTCCAGAGCCGCGGGTTGCCAACCCCTGCTCCAGAAGAAAGTCTTAAGAATAAAGAGTTGAATATTCGCCAATTGTGGCTGGCTTTTGTGCATCAGCTTACCAGTACTTCCATCAAATCCACCAACAGCGTACAGGAGCTCATTGAGCACAGCAGCTCCTAAAGTGCTTCGTCTTTCTTGCATGCTAGCTATAGATGTCCATTGATCTTTCACTGCATCATACACATCAACCGTCCGAACCCGCAAAGAGCCGTTGAAACCTCCCACTGCATAGACTTTGCCTGTCATGAATACCACCCCTGTTAAAAATAAATGAAAAGAGAGCAAAGCTTTAAGCAAATCAACCTATGCCTACCACAAAACTCCTATTCCAACTTCTTACATGCAAGGATAAGTATCATTAAAAATAATAATAATTTAAGAGCGTGTCTGTTCATCTAGCAGCTTCCGATTTGCATGATTCACCATGTTAACCTTTGTGTTATCGATTTCTGGTAGCTTTTAGCATTGACATGATTTATAATCCACCAGATACCTTTGATAACAACCAGTATGAGTTATTTCAAATATCATACAAATATAAATCTGGACTGGACCCCGAGTAGTCTCAATAAGCACCTATAATTTCTGATGAACCTTCCTTGAATAATGTGCAAGTGTCTGCAATTGCATATTTGATGCTTACACTCAGCATGATTTTAGCACAGTGTATTAAATAGCTTTTAGCAGCTGCTATAATGTATTTAGAGAACTTAACAGAAGCTAATTCAATTCTAATTATTATTAATGTTCATTACAGTGCTTCCCAAAATGGGGGGGGGGAGGGAGACCCAGGCAAGTTTGGACAGCATATCCTCACCAAATAGATGATTATCCAGGACTACTCCAGAAAGCAGTAGCATGTGTAATCTGGGGCTTACTGCTGGGGTATGTGGAAATGCTCACATAACACGACTGCTAATGAACTTCACTAGTTCCCAGAGGCAAATCAAAGTGCTGATTTTCACCTTTAACACCATGCATGACTCAGGGGAAGGTTACTTGAAAGACTCCCCGTTTCCCCTGGTTTCTGTCTGTCCCATCAGACCTGGCAGGGTCAGTATCCCTTCTATGAAGCAATTTGGGTCATCTAGTGGGACCCAAATGGCTTTGCCTATTCTGTCACAGCACTCGTCCTATGGAACCGCCTTCCACCAAAGTCTGGATGGTCCTGAAGATCTGGCTTTCCTTCAGGCACTGAGGCCAGGATGTTAGTAAAGCCTGGTATGTGTATTTTGTTCTGTTCTGTCCTATAAGGTTATTTGTAATTAGGTAATTATATGGTGGCGCACTGGTAAGAATGCAGTATTGCAAGCAAACTCTGCCCACAGACTGGAGCTCGATTCTTGATGAGACTCAAGGTTGACTCAGCCTTTCTTCCTTCCGAGGTTGGTAAAACGAGGACCTGGATTGTTGTGGGTAATTACTGACACTGTAAACCACTCAGAAAGCACTGTAAAAGCATTATATCTAACTGCTATTGCTATTGCTTTGTATTGTTTCACATAATGTGTGATTTATGAACCTGTTTTGTTACTTACCCAGAGTTATTTGGCTAAGGTGGGTAGTCAAATAAATAGATAAAGTACTACTAGTTTTATTTTTTAAGAATGGTCTGGAATCTCTCTGGGCCTGGCTTTGAAACATGACTTTTTATAAAAGGAAACTGTTAAAGGTGGCTGGAGTCCAGAAGCCTGGACTCCATGAACAGCTTTTTCAGCCAGTCCCCAGAGATAACAGGGAAGCCGCCCAGTGATGGGTTCCAGATCCCGGTGCAACCGGTACGGTGCAACGGAGCCGGGCGTCCATTACATGAATGTGTGCAGCACACACGCGCACAAGCACGTGCGTACTTACCGCTGGAGACAGTCCAGCTGCTTGGCAGAGCGTCACGCAGTTGCCATACGCTCCATGCGTGGAAGCCCCGAAAACCTCAAATACCATTAAGGAGCGTGGGCTGGTGGAACGGTACCTGGTGCTCCCGGCAGGCACCGGTAGTTATAACCCATCACTGAAGCAGTCTGACTCTGGGGCTGGCTGAAAAAACTCTCTACTGAAATCTAAGCAAGATTTTCAGCCATAGAGGATTTTCAGTGCCAGAACTGAGAAGCTTCCGTCCACTCTGGGGCTGACTGATAAACCTCGGAAATTAAGATACTAAATGTCAAGATAGCTGTGTTCAACAGAGAACACGAAGTCCAAAATAAAACATTACAGTAAGCAAATGAATCTGTGTACCTCGCATGCTGATTATGGGGAAATAAAGACATTTTAAGATGTGTAAATGCTAGTGGTAAAGGTGTAGGTAGTATGCAGATTGTTGACAAAAGTAATAAATGGCTATCTATAAGAGCAAATTGTTTTATTATAAATCAACAACAGCTAGATATGTCATGAACAACATAGAAGTTGAATGCACTGAGAATTTATTATTTAAGAAGTCTGTGTAAAACAGATAAACAATGAAATCAATATTGATTGAAGGCAGACTAAGTACAAAAAGTGAGTAACCACAACAAATGAAGCAGGTTAAAGTGATTCAGTTGTAAGGAAGAATGAATGAGCTGTTTGTCTTGTTGTTTGTGTCCAATTTCTTTTCTTATAAGTTACCATTTTTCTGTACTTTGCATAATATTGCTTACTCAGAAAAGCAGTAAGGTGATGGATATATTACATAACGTATTTTTGGACTATAAGACGCAGCGGAGTATAAGACGCACCATGATTTTGAAGAAGTAAAAAATTTTTTAAAAGTTTTTGCACTCTGCAGGCCTTCCAAACCCTCTGCATGCCTCATTTTTTGCAACAACAACAAAAAGGGAATGCAGAGCTTTGGGAGGCTTGTAGAGTGTTCCTGTGGGAGGCGGGGGGGGGGGGGTTACGAACAAAAAATGGCCTGTTTTTCACAAAAACGGGCCATTTTTTGCCCATGAAAAAGGGCATACAGAGGCTTTGGGGGACTTGTAGAGTGCTCCTGGGGGCTGGAGGGCAAAAATGAGCAAAAACAGTCCATTGTTTGCTCTCCCTAGCCCCCAGGTGCACTTTGCAAGCCTCCCAAGCCCTCTGCATGTCCATTTTTGCAAAGAGGGTGGGGTTTTGGTAGGCAAAAATGCTGTATTCACTGTATAAGACGCACCCAGATTTTCACCCTATTTGGATGGGGGGGAAGGTGTATCTTATAGTCCGAAAAATATGGTAACTACTTGATGGCAGAATATATAAATACTAGAACAAATACTATTTAAATAGTGATAGAGCCCATTATAAAGAACAAGACTTACCTGCTCTGCATCTCCGAGAAGGAAGTTCAGCAATCTGATCCCATCGCTCCTCCTCAAAGTCATAACACTCTACACTTCGAATGGCTTTTGGTGCCTGCCCACCCACCACAATCATTATCTTGGTAAGAAAGAAAAAGTAATTATTGTAAAATAATAATAATAATAATCTCATAGAATCATGGCCTTTTCAATAGAAATACATTTAGACAATAGAATTCTTAAACTGCTTTATCTCCCAAAATAGCTGAGCGCATTAAACGGAGTAATAAAAAAAATGCTCCTGAAAAAATATTTTATAATAGAAGAATGGGAATTTGACATATGCAAAATATTAAAATTAAAAGTACAGCCAGAAAGTTGTTGCTGTTATCTTTGGATGAGGCCTCTGCACTTTGGCTTAATAAACTATATTGCTTTGTAAAAGGCCAGTAATTTAGAATCTAAAACACAGGTTTTTGTTAACAGCCTGGAAACATATGACAATTCTATGAATGCCTGGCAACAGTGATTAGCATCAGAAGAGAGTAGTTTTCACACACAGGAACTCAGAATGTGAAAAAATACAAAATGAAATCTGGTTGATAAAAACAGTATTTCCACATTTTATATCTATGTTTAATATTTGTTTCCATTCTTATGCAAGTCACTTGTTGAGATAGGTACTGTAGAAATCAAATAAATAAATACATAATACACCTAACAAAAACGTTCAAACATTCACATTTGCCCAAAACTAAAGTTAGTTCCTCCAAAAGTTGACTAATCTGAATTGATATTCATTGGTCATCCAATTACATGCCAACATTTAACATCTGTAGGAAGACTATATGTAATCCTCTCCTTTGTGCTTTCTTTGCACTGTACCTATCCTATAACAGGGTAAATATATTCTAAATTACTTAGGGTAAATTACTTTAGAATCAATACTAAATAGAAAAAACATTTGGGTAGAAATAGTGTTAATTACTGGAACACAATGCCAACATATTTTTATGCTTGGGCTGGAATCACTATTAGTGTTTGTTGTATATACTAGAATTCTTAACTAAAAATTGATTTTTTTTCAACAAGGAAATATTGTTTACCTTTGGTAGACTGATTGGCGTCCTTGGTTTGGTTCTAGGATTTTTTATCAGCTGTCTCTGATCCAGAGGAAGTAAGTGATATTTCATGGCTTCAATGAGGAAGTCTTTACATGTATTATTATTCTTGATTAAAGCTTCTTCTTCAACTGTCTAAATGTCAAAACAGGTTAGCACAATGGCTGCATTTCACTAATGAATATAGGTGATGAACATTAGCACCTTTGGGATAGGTGGTGAATATTAAAAAATATTAAAAAATATGTGCAATATTACTTCTATTTTCAAGTTAGCACTAATGCATATTCTATGCATGAAATTCTACTACAATCTTATCTCATTAAATGTTTGCCAACCTCAGCAATGTTGAGATGTGTGGACTTCAAATCCCAGCCCGGGAATTCTAGAAGTTGACGTCTACACATCTCAAAAGTTGCTAAGGGCAACACTGAAATGGGATACACAAGAGATTTTGGACAAGAGGGGGAAAAAAGGCATGGAAAGCCAAATTGTGCACAGTAGGAAAGATCTGAATTACAAAATCACAAGAATACCCAAATAACCTGTGCAACGACTATTTACAAAATTGTAAGCTACAGCCAGATAGCAGGCACAAGAGAGAGGATTTTTTTAAACAGTACTCCTATATTGGGAGTTTCTCAAACAGTACCTCTACAGGTCTTTAGGAAGATGTAAAAGTTTAAACTGTAGTCTATGATCTTTATTTTTTTTTCACAGTGTTTCCTTAATGTTTCAAATTTTGGGGAAAGATTAAGTTGCTCTTTATTAACATTGAAATCTAGATGATCTTATTATATACATTCTCTTGGATTTTTTTTCCTCTGAAAAGCAACTAACAGCAACAAGCACAATAGTAACATCCTGTACATTCATACATTTTATACATGCACAGCCTCTATGAGCCTCTATGTCACTCCAAAACAATACACTTCTGGAGCCAGAACCTACAGCAAGCTTCCCCTACTTATTGAACAGGAAGTTTCTCAAAAGGTTTTGAGAAGCCCAATGGCAACAGGTACAGCTCTTAAGGGAGGGACAGGGCAACCAGGTGGTGCCCATTACTACTCAGGCTACTTCATGTATTTATTTGTATCCCACCCTTATTATTTTTACAATGCCTCAAGACAGCGGACATATCTAACTCATATTTCTCCTCTTATTTTCCACCCTGCCAGGTAAGCTGGGCTGAGAGCAGTAGTGGGATTCAAATAATTTAACAACTGGTTCTCTGCCCTAATGGTTTCTTCCAACAACCAGTTCACCAAACTACTCAGAAAGTTAACAACCAATCTCCCGAAGTGGTGTGAACTCGCTGAATCCCACCACTGGCTGAGTGTATGTGACTGGCCCAAAGTCACCCAGCTACCTTTCATGATTAAAGTAGGACTAGAATTCACCATCTCCCGGTTTCTAGCCTGGTGCATCTAAATCAAATTATGGTAGTCCAAATATGAAATGACAAGAGTCCTCAAAAAATCTCAATCCACAAGGGGCTACAAGTGGTTCACAGGGTAGAATTATGTCATGGTCTCCACCTGCTGTTCAAGAAAGAGCCATGAATTTCAAGAGAGCCCCCCAGATTATGGATGAGTTTTGAATGGGAGCACCACCCCATTCAACGCTAAAGTTCTAAATCCATAGCTACTTCAGCTTGCTAGAATTTAATCTTGATAGCCAGAGGTGAAGATATATAAATAATTATCATCAGCATACGGCTACAGCTTAACCCTACGTCAATAAATGATCTTTCAGTGATTACGGCACTAAACAAATCTATACAATGTGGTTTTAAAAATTCCAAATTCATGTATCATTAGAATACCAATTGGCAGCCTTTCTTGCACCATTTACTTTAGCTAAATGTGATCCCTGTTCTACCCAGCTAAGCCTTCATGTGGAAAAAACATTGGGCTCCCCTAGCAAGAAGGCTGCAAAGATTAGGATTCCTAAGGGAACTAAACGAACGGATGTCAAGTCATAAAGAAGGCACCTGGCGCTTGCAATATTTTTAATTGTGCCAAGATCGGATGACTACTAACCTGTACAAGATAGTCTCTGGGCAAGAGAGGAAGACGAACATGCTCCATCAGTTTTGCCATGTGTTCCAAGCGAGATTCTTTGTCATAATTTATCCACGAAATGACAGCTTCGAAGACCTGCAAACAGCAAAACTTGTTTTGTCTAAAAGAGACATAATTTGTCAATACGGAACCTAAATTTGGAAGCAATGATTTCATAAATTATATAACAGTAAGTCTGCAGAAACGACTTAAACACTTTTTAAAAGGCAGAGGATAGCGACATAATAAAGATGTATAAATGCAGGGGGGGAAGGGTGATTGTGTGCAGGATGAAAATACAGTTGTTTAAATAAGCCATACCTTGCACACTTTTAGACGTCAAATTGTGTAGCACACTTCCAGTCCAGGGAGATCTCAATTTGTTAACAGGTTGGGCAATAAGTATACATTATAACTGTTAGCATTCTTATAAAGATATGGTGGGTTATGCAGAATGTATTTAAGAAAAGAATACAATTCACTCCGCAAATGTTTTTATTGGGTATAGTTAAGGATCTTACCAAAGGGGAAACAAAATTGGCCTTGTATATGGTTACAGCAGCTAGGTTGTTGATTGCGCAACATTGGAAAAAAGATTTTTTACCGACAATTGATCAATGGATTCAGAAGGTGGCGGGGTTCGCCGAAATGGCAAAAATCTCAGCTTTCTTAAAAGCTCAGAAACAGGAGGAATATACACAGGAGTGGGCAAAATGGATTGATTATATACAGAATAAATATCAGACTAGGAGTTATTATCTAGTCTTTAGGTAAGAATGTTTAGACCGATAGATGATCAGAGTAAATAGTATATGGGATGTTTGGAATTGTTAGAGTGGTATACAGCGGAAGTCAGGGGGGTGGGTTTGTGTGGGAGGTGGGGGAGGGTTAGGGTGGAGGGTGGGGCAATATATATATATGAATAAATTAGAAGATGGGATTAATGAAACATTGTTAGGCTAGGAGAAATTTATATTAAGAGTTATAGATGTTAAATTAGCTTAGAAAATGATCAATGTGTTATTATTAATTTAAGAGAAATTTATATAGTGTTTGTTGGGAGGAGAGGGGTTATGAGTAATCTATTTTAAGATGGGGGGAGGGGAGGGGTAAAGTGTTTGGTATAATATTTGAATGTGAATTTTTGCGGGGGGGTTGGGGGGGTATAGCATTTGTATGAGATTTATATTGTGTGGAGGGGGGGTGAAAACGGGGAAAATTTGTTTGTACAAAACTCTGTTAATAAAATATAACTGTTAGCATTCTGGACCTAATTTAAAACCTCAAGGGCAATACAAGTAGTCCTTGACTTACAGCAGCTATTTGTTTAAAGACAGTTTGAAGTTACAACAGTGCTGTAAAAGTGACTGGTGACCGTTTTATCACACTTATGGCTATTGCAGCATCCCCATGGCCCCGCAACCAAAATCTGGACACTTGGCAACTGGCTCATATGTATGATGACTGCAGTGTTCCAGCATTATGTGATCACGTTTTGCGACCTTCTGACAAGCAAAGTCAATGGGGAAGCTAGATTCACTTAACAACCGTGTTACTAACTTAACAACTGCAGTGATTCACTTAACAACTTGTGGCAGGAAAGATGGGACAAACTCACTTAACAATTGTCTTGCATAGCAATGGAAATTTTGGGTTCAATTGTGATCATAAGTACCGTGTTTCCCCCAAAAATAAGACAGGGTCTTACTATCTTTTGACCCCCCCCCCCGAAATAAGTGCTTGGCCTTATTTTGGGGAAGGTGTTATTATTTTTGAGGTGCAGGAAGTGGTGAGCATGGTCGTCCCTTGGGCTGCTGCTGTGTTGGAATATTTTGGGGGAGGGCTTATTTTCAGGGATACAGGGTAATACGTATTCATGTTTTGATTTCATCACTAGAATAAAAATGTGCTTGGAAGTTATACTTAATTTGCCTGTTTTGAGTCTTTTGCATGACTATAGTGTTCTAAAAGACAACAGGAAAGAGGATACTACTACAGTATACAGTAGGTGACAGCAGGCAACACAAAAGGAACATGGAAACATCACAGAGTTCTATTAAATGAACAAAGCTGTACAGCAACCATTGGGAATTCTACTTTCTAGTTTAGAATAGATTATGAGAGTCAGGGAAAGGAAATCAAATAGTCTAGTTCACAAATGTAGTCACATATCTATAACAATTGTACATCTCAAATCTTGGTTTGTGTTGAAATCATCCAATCACCAGCAACTGCAAATTTCTTTCAATACGGGAGTTGTACCCGATAAGGAACTACCAAGTTGGAAACTTAACTATCATCTAACAGCATCAGAAAGAATGTTAATGAAAAAAGGAGCTTCATTTAATGAATGTGCAGTAGGAAGAAGTCACCAGTGAGATGTCCAGATTAAAGGTGCTGATGGCTCTTGCGCACATTTGTTCGCTTGTGCTGCTTAAAAAAACCGAATCCTTCAGCCAGTGTAAATTAGAGATGGGACATTAAATTGCAAGTGACACTAATTGCATTCCATCCAGCTAGCTATACTTTCTACAAAAGGTTAATCAAATACTCATTTAGCAATGTTTTAAGTTGTGAGCCTTGATCTGTGTGCCTTCTTATTTTTTCAGCTTCATTAGTGGCCATTTTGGTCTATCCCTTTCCTGATCATAGAAGTATTCTGCCTTTAGGCACTCTGAATTTTTTTTTAAAGTTAAAAGAGAATTTTAAGACCTGCTAAAGTTTATTCCAATCTATATATTTAAAAGCAAAATGCCACTCAAGTGGCATCATGTAATCCCCAGAACCGTAAAGACTACAAACTTGAAATTTGGCACATATGTTCCTCTTGGCTTCTAGGTGCTCAACAAGAAAGGATTTTTCAAAACGATAATCAGATCATTGGTATTTCTTATATTATTATTAACACACTCTGATGCTAAGGAATGAGATGTTCTACTCCCCCTCCCAACCTGAAAAGAACTGTGTTCCAACTGCCACTTGGGTGTGGCCAGTACGTGACTCATCCGGCCTATGGGCTGGAAGTTTGGAGAAGATCAATAGGGCAAGCCTGAGGGAGAGAAGAGAGGCAAAACGTAACTACTAATTAATTTTCAAGCTGTAAACGTTGGTTTAGCAAGCCCGATCACATGGTTTTGTAGCAGAGCACGAGTATCCAGCTAGTATTTCTTACTTCTGGACAGCACCATTTGCAGATGCTTTTGAACCCAAGTGTGCCAACCTTTAAAACATTAATTAGCTTGGGATCCAAATACCTAAAGAAGCATCACTCCCTATTTATGGCAGTATATGTGTGCCTTAGGAACTTCAAGGGAGGCTCTTCTCAAAGAAGAGCCTTTATTTCATAGCCATGTGACAGCTAGCAAAAGCTGTCATTTCTCTGAAGGCTCAGATTTTTTTTCTTTTTCTCCTCTGCCTACGTAGTCAAGCTCTATTTCCATATTACAGAAGACACAAATCAAGAATACCTTTTCTTCTGATGACACTGTGAGCTTGTCACTTGATATCAAGCTGCAAACCTGGTCCAAGCTTAGGCTAAGAAATTCTTCACCAAGCATCACTTCAGGAAAATGCTGCTCTGTTCCAAAGAATTGGAAATTAAGAAAAGGAAGATCATAATGAAAATCCAAGTTTTCATTCAACATGAAGATCTAGCAACAATAGCTGAACAATGAGATTACAGGGTAGGAAGAAAAAAAACAAACTGAGTGGTGCTCAAGGATGACACCAATAAAGAAAATGAGCTCCACTGTCACATCAGAAAATGTATAACCTGCTGCTATGAGTGTGTGAAACTCTGAATTTCATGAACTGGGGGCCCCAATCTCCGGTCCATCATTGGGCCGTGACATGCCAAAAACTAGGCCATGCAAACAAGCAAAGCCCCATCCACAGGATGCAGGCAGCACATGAAATCACATCCCCTCCAGTCCGTGACAAAATCTCTCTCCACAGAACCGGTCCCTTGTGCCAAAAAGGTTGGGGTCCGCTGGCTTAGAACATACTCAACATACAAAGCTCAATCAGATTCAATCATGTACAGAAAACAAGAAGAAACATTTAACTGAAACCTTGCAGGAAGCATCTATCAACCAATGTACAATCTGTTACATTGATGATAGCTAATATAACTGTAATCCAATAGATCTGGGAAGTGGTTAGATCTGGCTCAGGGCCATCTGGAAATAACGAAGGACCGACTTAGGGTGCCTCTGCCAGAGAAAGGGTGTTAGTACTTACCTGATATGCCTCTTCTCATAGAGGGGGAGGAGTATCCAGGATGGGTTGACCTTGTCCTCTCGATTGGACTGAGTCAGATAAGCTCTTTGTGGCCACGCCCTGGTCACCAGGTACCACCCAGTTATGGCGAAGAACTCTATCCGAATCGCTGTGTCATCCACTCTAGACTTTATTTTAGTAAGGAGTCCAACTTGTAGTTCCTCACAAATGGTGAGGGGGAAGACCACGTGGCTGCCCTACAGATCTCAAGTCAATGAGGCCTGCGTGGCATAGACCGTCGATATGGCGGCGCTTCGTGTTTAATGTGCTGTGATAGAGCTCAGCGTTTGCAGACCCCGTGTTTGATAGGCCATAGCAATCCAGGTTCGCAACCACCTGTCTATAGTGGTAGATGTCACCTTGTTCCCCAGGGAGTCTGGCTGGAAGGAGACAAAAGGGCTTCCGACTTCCTGTTCGGCCTGGTTCTTCTGAGGTAAATCCTCAGAGCCCTCCTCACGTCCAAGGTGTGCTACTTCCTCTCTAAAGGGTGAGAAGGGTCCAGACAGAAATTAGGCAATATCAGCTCTTGCGAGCGATGGAAGCAAGAGCACACCTTGGGTATGAAGAGGGGGGTCCAACTGTAGCACCACCCTGTCCTGGTGGAACACGCAGAGATCTTCCCTGATAGACAGAGCCTGTAGTTCGGATATCGCCCTGGGGCCCGAGTTCCCAAATTCTGACTCCCTGAAGAAATCCTGACTCCGGAAGGAGGACCCAAAGTCTTGTCCCCGAGGGTAGGAACGTCTGGGGTATGGAGCCGCCCTGGCGCTGGCCTTCCTCGGGACGGTGGGAAGCACCTTCCGCTTGTCCTTGTTCTCTACCAGGAAGGGATCAAAGGCTGCTCCAAAGAGGGAGTCCCCCGTGAAGGGAGCCGATGCCAGGCGCCATTTGTGGCGTACGTCCGCTTGCCATTGCCGCAGCCAGAGCAACCTGCAAGATGCCACGGAAGAGGCGATTGCCCTGGAGGCAAACCTGGCTGCAGCTAAGGTGGCATCTGAAGAGAATTGGGTGGCGGCCACCAGCTTGTTGATGTCTTGGTGGGCCCTGACATCCGAAATGGGGATTCGCTGCTGGAGGTCCTGTAGCCACAGTAGAGAAGACCAGTTGAAGAATGAGGTGGTAGTGGCTGCTTTCACTGCCCAGGCTGCTGCTTGATGACCCCCTTGTAAGGTGACATCAGCGTTCTTGTCTTCCGGTTTCAGAGCATCCTCTGGTTCCCCGGGCATGTTTGTAGGTGTGTGCAGTGCCGTAACAGGTGTGTCGATAAGGGTTGTGCCAGCACCTGAGCCATGTCCTTGTCCACATTGAAGAATGCCCGGTCTGTGGAGGTGGGCATGGGGCCTGCCGTGGGAGATGCCCATTGCCGCTTGACCATGTCGAGAAAGGACCTGGGCATGGGCACCGTGTCTGCCTCGATGGTCTGCTCTTTGAAGATGTTTTCCGCTGAGGAACCCTGGGGGTGCACCGGAGCTTCTGCTTGTCTGTTGTCAACCTTGGCTGATGTCTTGGCCTTGAACAGTAGGGATTTATGTAGTGAGGGCTGGAACAATCCAGAGAAGGTAGGCTTGGGAGGAGGCATGCCTTCGTCTTCAGAGAGTCTGTCCTCTCTGATTTCGCCCTCCTCAGATTCCGAGTCGCTGTCCCCCTGGGAAGAGGCAGGTGAGCTTGGGATGTTCTCCCCCTGGGTCTCCAGCCCCTCAGGGGCCACAGGCACGGGTGCTGCCTGGGTCTGCATCTGTGGCTGCTGGAAGGCTGCTCCTATGCACTGCTGGAAGGCCCGCATCATAGACCAGCCCCTGTGCCAGCCAGTGTAGGAGGAAGGGCCTGTGGCAAGGGTCCTGCTGCTGTGGCCCTTGGGGGTGATTGCCATCCCTGTGCAGCCCACCAGATGCCCAAGGTGTCGAAGGGAATCCTCACCTGAAGGGAAGGGTCTCCTTCTGCAGCCCTGCCAGGTGAAGAGATTCCTGGTAATCTTTCCTCAGGTTCCTGGCCAGGGGAGGTCTTCCTGCTGCTGGCCTCGTGGCAGATGCGCTCCAAGGCCTGGTGGCTCTGCCTTTCATAATTGGATCTAGGCTTGAGGGGTTTGGATCCACCGCCTGCCTCTTTGGCCCCCTTGGTGGAGATGTGGTTTTTTTTTGGCCTTTGCCTTGTCTCCCCCGCCCTTGGCTGCAGCCTCCGAGAGGGTCTCTAACCAGTTTAAGGTCTCCTCATTGCCTCTGGTGGGGTTGCTGGCTGCAGGGCTGGGTGCTTGGATCCTGCCGGCATCCTCTGAGCTGCTGGGGGCCGCCATCTTGGACCATGTGGTTTCAAAATGGCACTGGGCTCCAAATTCAAAAGTTCCTCTTCCTTGGAGCACATGGAAGCAGCTTGTGCCTTTGCAGGCTGCCGCACAGCTTCCGCTGCTGCTGACCTCCCAGTGCCTCCCGCAGCTCATTCCAAGCCTCTCCGGCTCTTGCCTCCTGTTTCTGGCAATTGCTGCAGGCACGGGCATTCCGGGGCTTTTTAAAATGCCGTGGTTCGTTGCTCAACCCGAGGGGAGCAATGAGCGCTCCTCACTTAATGCCCTGGGTCTCTCTCTAGTGACCTGGGCTGCATGCCGCCTTAGCGGCTGCTGCACAGCTTTCTACCCCCGCCGGGGATTTAGCCAAGCCTCTGGTAATTGCTCAGGCAGTGTGGAGGCAATTGCAATCACGTTTGCAGCAAATAATATTTCTTTAAGTTTCATCAAGATCTCAGATTGAACACAGCCATCCGTTGATGGACTGAGTTGATAACAGGGTGGTACCTGGTGACCAGGGCGTGGCCACAAAGAACTTATCTGACTCAGTCCAATCAAGAGAGGACAAGGTCAACCCATCCTGGATACTCCTCCCTTCACTATGGAGAAAATGGAGCTCAGAAGGGCTGTGTGCAGCCCTCCCGAGCTCCATTTTCGGCTGCAACGGATTTCCGTAACCCTCTGCCAGCTGCGTTTTCACTGCCAGAGTGCTCAGGCCTCCATAGGTGCCCCAGACGGTAGTGATGTCAAGCTGGCCATGCCCAGCTAGCCCCCTGAGGTCAAACACAACTCTGATGCAGCCCCCCATGAAATCTAGTTTGATAGCCCTGGTTTACAGTATCAGTTCTGAATATTTCTTTAAAGTGGCTCTGTAAAATACTTCTGTTCACCAGCAGGTGGCTCTTGAGAACATAAATCTCAACCCAACTTTAATAAATATAATGAACTATCACAGGTTATTCAATATCTTATTACAGGAAACAATTTTTAAAATGAGAATATAATGTTCTGAAGAAATATTTAAAATTGCATGAAGGCAAACGTTTACACTCTAGTGGTAACTAGACTGTGACCATACAGCACACTAAACCAAAATCAAACAAATCACAATGATAACACAAGTTATCAGCTTTAGGCATATCTCAAAGAGGGTACTCATTGAGCTCATAGGTTGCTTTCTGCTGCTTTAAAATGCAAATTATTTCACTGTACACAGTTAATGTATAGCCAAAGGAATCTTGAATGCATTTCTGGAATACTTTCATTAACATTTCATAGGGGGATGTTAAAGTAATATGTTCCTCATGAAGGGCAACAAAAAAAAAATCACAAGAGCAGTTCTTGCAATTAAACCAGATTTAAATTAAACCTTGTTCCGTGCTGGTCTGGTTAAAGATTAAATGGTTTTTAAAATCAAGCATTTAAAGATAATTATTTGTTCCAGATATAAGAAAGTAAGCAAAGCTCTGAACGCCCTACATTCAAGAAATTCAGAAATGTGGACAAGAGAGCAATAGGCTTCATTTAGCCTCTGATTTTGATGGAGTTGGCTGAAATGGCAAAAATTGACTACTTTGATTAAAGAAAAGAACATAAGTACTTTTGTTTCCACATGAAGACCACTTCTGAACTTCATGCTTGATGTAGAAAAAAATGAAAATTTGGTTTTGGGTTTTACCATGTAGATTTATTGATCTTTACATTAATGGCTTGTTCACATTATTAAGAACATATCATGTTCATATTATTATGAAAAAGTTGGGATTTGATGTTAATGCCTTATTTTACTGTAACAAAGTTGGAAGTCAGTTTCTTTTTCTTTTTTTCTTATCTTTCATCATTTCTCTTCCCCTCCACCCACCCACCCAAACGGCTTTTCTATTTGCTTCTGTATTTTGTATTTTACAATATTTTATAACTCGATAAAAAATGTTAAAACTTAGCTGCTGATTTTCAAAGCAGGTCAGTTGCAACAAATATCTTTGTTGGAAACTTTGTTGCTTAAAAGACCAGATGGTTCACTTAACTACAGTAATTTGCTTAACAACTATGGCAAAAAAAACCGTAAACTCGTAAAAAACCCGTAATTTCCCTGGAATCTTTTACAGGTAGTCTTCAACTTACAACCATTTGTTTAGCGATCGTTCAAAGTTACAATGGCACTGTAAAAGACTTGCAACCAGTTCTCACTTTTACAACTGACACAATGTCCCCACTATCACATGATCAAAATTCAAGCACTTGGCAACTGGCATGTATTTGTAACACAGGCAGCATCCCAGGATGATGTGATCACCATCTGCAACCTTCCTGACAAACAAAGTCAAATGGGAAATTTGGATTTGCTTAAAAGGCCACACGGTTCACTTAACTACAGTGATTTGCTTAACAACTATGGGGAGGGGAGGTCATAAAATTGGGTACTACTCACTTAACAACCACCAGGCTGGGCTTCAATTTGAGACCCGTGCCCTGAAACAGTCAAGGACGAAACTAGCATGAAGATTATACAGCACTGTTTACACTAGATTAAGAAAACTTTGATTTGAGTTTGCTTATGCATATCTGGGTCAGAACAATCTGGCTGTAGTTCCTCTCCGCCGGGGAGAGGGTCTGGGAATAAAAAGCCACGGGGGCTTCTGAGCCATTTGGGAGGACATGGCTCAGAACTGCCCCCAGACCAACAGGGGAGGCATCACATGCCAGAGTCAGCGGCAGCCTGTCACTATATTGGAGTAGGACGGCCGCTGACGTGAGCATGTCTTTGACAGCCGCGAATGCATGCGCCTCGCGGCTGCCCCAGCACCAGACCGCGGATCGGTCGAGCAACCGATGAAGCGGTTCGGCTAGTTACGCCTTATGAGGTAAAAATGGCGCGTAAAAGTTTAAGATCCCAGGAACGCCTGAAGCTCCGCCTTGGAGGCGGGCGTGGGGGCGTTCCGGATGGCAGCAACCTTGGCAGGGGTAGGGTGGATGCCCTGGGTATCGACCAGAAAACCCAAGAATTCCACCCTTGGCACAGCAAAAACTTGTAAATCAAGGACGATCTGTAAAGCCACCCAAACTGATAGCCATCATCACCACTTCTAAGGTTGAAGGAGCTGTGGTGGCTCAGTGGTTAGAATGCAGTATTGCAGGTTGACTCTGCATTCCCACCACGGCTAGCAGTTCAATTCTGACCAACTCAAGATTGATTCAGCCTTCCCTCCTTCCGAGGTTGATAAAACGAGGACCCAAATATGCTGACTCTGTAAACCGCTCAGAGAAGGCTAAAAAGCACTATGAAGTGATATATAAGTGCTATTGCTACTGCTATTAACAAGTGCTTTCTTTACAGGTCCTAAATCTCTCCATATTAGGTTCAATCTCACTATATTGAATGACCCCCAATTTTGACATTGTAAGAAACAAATGAAAAAAATCTTCTTCCTACTCACAGATTTATACTATGAACGATTTTACTATCCAGTATCTTGGATAATAGATACCTATTATTATCAAAGACAGTATTTTCAGCCTAGTTATAGTCCATTTGAACTATATGTGAACTCCTCCCAAAATTCTCAGCAATGACCTTGCTGGATAGGGGATTTTGGGAGTTTAAAGTCCACAAGATCTGGATTTGATCAGGTTGAAAACACCACATTAATATGTCTCTTCTTAACTCCCTTTGCTGCAAGTTAATAAATCTAAGCACTGTAGCTTTTTTTCATAAAACTGCTACTTACTCTAGCCCTATAAACATATTGAACTGACCTTGGTTATATCTTTCCCAGCTCTCAAATTAACCAAGGTTTGATGAAAACTTGTATGCATGCTCTAAGTACAGTATCACCAAAGATATATTATGAATTGGTGCATTGGCTGAACTGCTTATCAATAGGGATTCTGTTCTTCACTTCATTACATCAGTTACAAGATCTTACAAAAATGTATTTTATGCATGTGAAAAAGGTCATCTGCGCTTAAGTAAAGAAACAAAGTACAAGATCTACATTGCAGATATGTAAAAACCTTTAGATCTGGTTTGTTTAGTGACCATGTCAATACAAAAGTCCAGATAACAAATTGTGCTAATAAGGGGTAACTCCTGTATGAGCTATTTCATTTTCAATTCTTCCTTTCCAAGCCTGGAATTTGCTTTTTGTTTTCTACACTTATCACAGAATGTACCGAAGTTTGGCTAGATCTATCTGTCACGTTTCAAAATACTCCTTTTTAGTCAGTCTTCAAGAGATCCTGGTATATGAAAAACGTCTCTGTCTATATCAGAGCATCTGTCTCCTTAGCACATGCCCACTTCATTTCATCAATTAAATCATGCTGAAAAGATTTGTACCTGGATTTGCAAATTAATTTGATTCAAACTGAAAATTTCTTATTTACCAGCCAAGTCCACTTTATTTGGACAAAAAGAATAGAAACAGAACTGCAGCTTTATAGAATCATCCTATGGTGTATTACTGTTATCATTATCATCAAAAAAGAAGACTGTGTCATTGATATAGACACCTCTTCCATTCCTTTAAGGAAAGCTTCAGGTAACCATTTGTCTGAAGTGGTTTAGGGTTTCCTGCCTAAACAGGGGGTTGAATTAAAAGACCTCCGAGGTCCCTTCCAACTCTGTGGTGCTCTTGTAATGAAAGATATGTCCAAGTAAGCAAAGATATGAGCCCAAGTAGAACCTCAATATTCTACCTAACTTTCCCCCATATCCTTTTCTAGTTAATGATATATTAACTTAAAAGTTGGCTAGGGAGCAGACATTTACTATTAGGAAAGCTGATTGTTGTTTCAGTATATCTTAAATATACAATGATCATTTTACTGAACATTGAGGCTTAGAAACATTGGTATAATATTTTTTGTAAAAGATTCGGTAAAATTGCCTGCTTGTACGTTGAAATCATTTTGTAATTCTTATGTCTGTTCGGAACATCTAGCATGAAAAGGTGTATTTAAAATATAGATTCGGATAATATCTTAATGGCAGCTTTTTCCAATGTTTGTTCCTCCAGAAATTTCAGTCTGCTGGCTAAGGAATTTGGACAGCTGAAGTCCAACTTCTGAAAGGCATCTAGGTTGAGATGGCTGTTGTAGGTTAAGAGTATGAAACATACTGACCGCCAAACTACAATTTTGATATACTTCCTCTAGAATGATCATTATTCAAGAATTATGAAAATTCATCTTGAAATATGTAGGAGATGCCATGTTGCCTTTCTCTACTTGAGGGATTTAGATCATGCATACATTCAGTTGAATTTCACCAGTAAGAATTAGTAATTTATAAATGTTAAAAGTCCTCTTATTAAGCAAGAGGATCACCTACAAGCTTAAGCAGCAAATTAGTTCTCTCCCCCTTCGTTGTTTTGATTAAGGTTGAAGGATGTGTACTAGTATCCAAGACGTCAATATTTTCATATTTTAAAGCCAGGAACATCTTGAGGGCTGTTACAATCACCTGCATAGGCATTGGCCTGTTGCAATAATTCTGTGCAGGTGTGCACATCTGCAAAGGCGCGAATTCCAAGGCAATTTGTGGGGTGGAGCTGAGATTGAAGAAAGTCACAACAGTTCTGTCGAACATCCATTAGCTGTAACAAGCTGGCAGCTGGCAGTAAAACCTGAAATTTGAAAAAGGCAACAAAGAATTAGCAATTGAAGTCCCATGTTGGCTCCTCCAAAAAAACGACCATATTGAAACATGATTTTTAAAAGTATTAAAGACTATCCAATACTATAACACACCTGAGCAAGAAAATAATTATATTTCTCTACTTCTTTAACATACTTCAGCCAAACAGAACAATAAAACTGCAGCATACCCTGGGGTGTATTCATTCTCTTATTCCAGCAAGAACAATCCAACCCAGCTGGATCACACGGGAATATTACAAATCAGTAACTATTTTAGAGGGCTCTAACCCCAACAGGCATCAATAAAATTAAACCATCAGTCTTTAGGCCTCAATACCCTTTGATTTTAGCATAGGTTAGAAAAGAGAAACTAAATAATAATTGGTTAACAGAAACTAATAATAATTGGATTTTTTCAGCTAACATCCGTTTTTCAAGGTTTTAATATTCTCCTCATACGATGAAGGACAAAATGTAAATATAATTAACAGCACGCTTCCCAGGAAGGGGAACATCTACATCCATGTTGCATTTCAATGGTTAAGTTATTGGAGTATCATAGAACAAGAGCCAGCACTTTCAAAATTTGTTGGCAAACTGGACTGCCAAGACTCTATCCTTTGGAAACCCCTTCACAGATCTCCTCAAACTGAGAGGAAAGGTTCAAAGGTGTTTCATCTCTTGTTCATCATCTTCCACGAAACTGGAAATCCTAAACGGCGAGTTCCTGGCACTCTGGTGAATAATGATTCTGAGAAGATGGAGACAGTTACAGCTCAATACAGACTTTCCCTGCCAATTCAAGGGAGCAGGAAGAGATGGAGATGGCTCCTTATCATGCTCCTATCCCTACTTCCTATTTCTCAACTAGACTATAACACCGGGGGCTGAACGCTGACCTTTTGGGTGTCCATAATCCAATGCAGTGTACTGTAAAGTTCATTTCAAATCTTTAGTTCTCAACTTTCATCATCCATATTAAACACTGCATGAACTGAAACACCAAACTAGACGAAACTATTATATTTTCATTGTCATGTCAAATGTAGTGCTCCAAAAGTACATTCTGTATTTTTAATCTCTTCAGAGATACTTAATTTCAAAAGACAATATCAACTTTGTATGCATACATTCACGCACACATTATAATAAATAAAATGACAATGGTTCATTCTAAATTTCAACCTAAAATGTATTCTGTACTTTGCTATTTTTTTTCTGCCCATCCGTAAAAATGAAAACTTTCCAAAGTGGCTTACATAAGAAAAGTAGTAATATTTTTGTCTACTTTGGATAAATTGTCGTGAAAATTAGTGACCTCGGTTCCCAATAATTTACACATAGTACTGTGTTTTCCCGAAATTACGACTTGTCCTGATAATAAGGCCATGCCACATTTTTCTGATGGGCAAAAATATAAACCCTCCCCCACAAATAAGCCCCCTGGACAACCCCCCACCTCTGGCCAGGCAAAGTGCCGCTCACCAACCTAGCAGTATCCCGAAGGTGCCAAGCCACGGGAACCAGGGGGGAGGCAAAGGTGATCGCGTTGCTTAGCGCCTTCGGGATACCGCTAGGTTGGTGAGTGGCTCTGTGCCCAGCTGAAAAGGGAGGTTGCCGGGCAGCTGCTCTCTTGCGAGCGGGCTCCCAAAGAGCCGGGCAAAGCCTCATGGGCAAATGGCTGTGTTGTGTTGTCGCAGCAGCGCAACACAGCAGCCATGAAGCGACCACACTCATGAGCAGCCACCCGACAAACCCACTTTCCAGCCAGGCACAGCGCCATTCACTGGCCTAGGGGTATCGCCAAGCTGCGTGAGCGCCTGTTTGCCGCCGCCCCGCTCCAGCGGCTTGACGCCTTCGAAATGGCAGTGAATGGCACTCTGCACAGCTGGAGAGGGGGGCTGCACGAGTGGCTGTTCCGCTCTCGCTCGTGCACCTCCCAGCCTCATGATGCCCTGGCTCACCTCTCTCCGCAGAGCCAGGGGACCTCCACTGCCCCCGCCGCCACATGGCTTTTTCTGCGGCTTCCAAACTGAGTCTTCCAGCAGTGGCCACTCTGGGCGTATGCTCTATGGTTGTACGCTCTGCCGGCAGCTAGACCACAACCATAGAGCGTACACCCAGAGCAGCCACTGCCGGAAGACTCGGTTTGGAAGCAGCAGAAAAAGCCATGTGGCGGCAGCAGCAGAGATCCCCTGGCTCTGCAGAGAGAGCTGGGCCAGGGCATCGTGAGGCTGGGAGGCGTGTGAGTGAGAGCGGCACAGCCGCTTGCGCAACCCCCCTCTCCAGCCGTGCAGAGCGCCCTTCACTGCCATTTCGAAGGTGCCAAACTGCGGGAGCCGGGCGGCGGCGAACAGGTGCTCACGCAGCTTGACAATACCCCTAGGTCAGTGAATGGCGCTCTGCACGGCTGGAAAGGAGGTTTGTGGGGGGGCTGCTCATGAGTGTGGACGCTTCATGGCTGCTGTGTTGCGCTGCTGCGACAGCGCAACACAGCCATTCGCCCATGAGGCTGTGCCCGGCTCATTCGGAGCCCGCTCGCAAGAGAGCAGCCGCCCGGCAACCCCAAAACAATAAACCCTCCCCTCATAATAAGGCCCAAGCCATATTTTGTGTGTAAAAAGAAAATAAGACCCTGTCTTATTTTCGGGGAAACACGGTATATTCTTATACAACATTTTTCAGAACTAGAATACGCATATATTCAGATTAATGATTTTGAACAACACAGGAAACAGCATTGGCTGAAAGAGATTTTTTCAAGAGTTAGCAAAGAGGCCTCAAATATTCTTTAAATATTGCTTGAGGTATCCTTGCTACATTATGATGAGCACCCCAAGGACCCTAATCTCAACCCTACTATTGATAAATGTTCCTTGTTCAAAATTGATCTCTGCATTTTAGTTATATCAGTAAGATTGAAATATATTACCTCTAAGCTTCCTGTTATTTTGCATAGTAAGATTAAATACAGAAGTTGAAAATGGCTCTATCTCTTAAGATTTTGAATGTTATATATTTTAAAATAGTTTCAACTGTATTGTTAATTTGTCATATTTCATACTTGAGGAGATATTGGGACATTGTTTATTTTAGTTAAATAATAAAATTAAGAATCAGCTGAAAATCATCATCAACAGCCTTTTAAGGTAGAAGGTATTATACAGCTGATTCAAAAATAATTTGCAGGGCAGGGAGCTTCAAGGATCTGCAAAAACCACAGAATAACCAAGAGATTCTTCTCAAGCTTCCCTCACCTGGACATTCTCCTCTGTGACTTCTACCTCCGCTGTGTAGATATAGTCTATTAGTTTGCTTAAGGTTAGTCCATCAACGTCTTTGATCTCTATCTTCTTTGCTTTGCTTTCCGTCATATCTCCTGAAATGCAATTTTAGACATTATTTTAAGTCAGAGTCTGAGCTGGGAGAGTTCCCATTAAGTTCCATCAGTTTATCATCCTTTTATTTTAAAAACAAACTTTTTGAATAGCCAAAATTACATTTGGGAAAGTGACCAAATCTCTTTATGAACCAAAAATTAGATATCTATTGTTTTGAGAATGCTGGAATCGTCAGGACTAGACAATCTCCTGACTCCCTTCCATCTCTTACAATCTCTAGCTTTCTACCTAATTTTGTCCCCCCTCCTCTACCCAAAGGCCAAAGCCAACATGCTTTTGTTTCTTTTCTCAAATGATAATTGAGTATTTTTATCCCCTCTGCTACAAAACTAGGTAACTGTGTTTATCCTCAGATTAAGAGCATAAGGATTGTGATTGTCATAGTGAAAGGTTCTTCAGTTTCTGTATTCCTTTATATCCAAACCTCAGAACAGTAAAGCCAGAGTGGACAAGAATACAGCAGTTGGGGATATATTCTATATATGTTTGGGGATGGATTTTAATTACCATATATTTCGGAGTATAAGACACACCATTTTTCCTCAAAAAAGAGGCTGAAAATCTGGGTGCATCTTATATACTGAATACAGCATTTTTTGGCTGCCCGAAACCCCGTCCCCATCACCAAAATGTCCATGCATAGCTTGTAGGAAGCTTTCAGAGAGCTCCTGGGGGCTGGGGAGGGCAGAAATGAACAAAAAATGGGCCGTTCTTTGCTCAATTTTGCCCCCCCCAACCCCCAGGAGCAGTCTATATGCTTCCTAAAGGCTTTTCAAGCCCTTTTTTTTAAAGGGGGGGGTATTTTCCTGAAAAACGGGCCGTTTTGGGGAGGTTTGCAGAGTGCAAAAACTTTTTTTTTTAAATTTGCCTCTTCAAAACCTTGGTGCGTCTTACACTCCGGTGCGTCTTACACTCCAAAAAATACAGAAGCTAGAGATGAAAAAAGTGAGGCTAGTATGATTGAATCTGAAAATCCAACCTGTATCTTTCTGTTATAAATTCTTATCGGTATATATGAGGGTTGTCAAGTTCTGTAATTTCTTCATAAATGAAGACTTTTATTATTTACAGTCCTCATCTCAAATTGAAAAAGAAGTCAGTACACTTATCCATTACCCAAATGTTTTCCTTTTTCTCCCAAATGTATTTCTTGCTTGATGTTTCTACAAAGGAGGAAAATGTTTTCTTACACAAAATGCGATTTTATCTATTACCCAAAACGAGGCCAAATGACGTGAATAAGACAAAATCCCTGCATTCCGGGCAGTAGATAATTCCTTTGGATTTATCACTTGTAAGTTTTAATCATGGAGGACAACGTAATTCCAACCTATCACTGGCAATGAATTTCCTCAGCAAATATTCTACCAAATCATTAATATATGAAGTGTGAGCTTTATTCTTTTTCTGCCACACATTCAGATATGTAGCAAATCCTTAGCTCTTCACCGAGTAGTAAAATATTTGCCCATACAGTTGAATAATCTGCATTATCATGGAGCACTTTGCATTATCATAGCAAAGTATTTCAGCACAGAAAGTGTTGTTCACTATTGTGTTCCATGTCACCTGTAATGTGTGGCAACATTTAGTCAACATTGCCTGATCGGGGGGGGGGGGGGGGCACAACAACTGAAGATTGGTAATTTATTATCTATTGTAATTATCTGGGGAGGCTTTTTCATTTTCAAAGGATGGTACACAGTTGATTTGAGAAAGAGAAAAGGGCAATGGGGAATATAAATAGGCGGAAGGGAGAAGGCACACCTGCCTTAAGGAGTTGCTGATAAAATGAACAAGTACACTGAATATGCTTCAGAGCTTTTTCTCCCTTTGAATCTGCACAGCCTTTATGGGCCCATGCACAAAAAAGAGAAACTTTTTTTTAAGGCCTTATAAAATTGGCACATACTGTTTGGAAAAAATTACAAGCATTATCAGGGAGGCTATGTCTTAAAATAGCAATATAATCTGCTTTCATTGGTAGCAAAACACTGTAATAATTCATAGGGCAGGTA
Organism: Natrix helvetica; assembly: GCF_964273705.1. NCBI lineage: Eukaryota > Metazoa > Chordata > Lepidosauria > Squamata > Natricidae > Natrix > Natrix helvetica. The sequence continues at coordinate 281,969,348 of NC_138548.1, forward strand.
AGATTAATTAGCAGTAGATCAATTAACACTTGTGTACTCATGTACTTCGAACAACGAAGAAATGTAGATTGGTCTCTTATTTAGCACTTTGCAGGCAACCAAGTCCGTCTGTACAATCGCAATGCTATAGCCATTAAAGAATACTGAAGTGTTTTAAAGATAACTTCATAAAAATAAAATGTTTTAAAAACCTAGATTGTATCTACCAGTAACAAATGTCGTACACATGCACGCAGTTTCACTTCATTTGCTCAAGCAAAAAGAAACCTTGGGTTTTTAATGACTGTGATCAAAAAGCTCATTATTAATTGTAAAATATAATGCTGATGGAACATAGTAAGCGGAGTAAGATGGCTAGTGAATTGTAGTCTGCAGAGGATTCACCCCAAGGGTGAAAATGATTTTTTTTTCTGTTTTTTTGGGATGAAGTCATAACCTCCGTTGCCATAAAGAGGTTATAACAGAAGGCAAAAAATGGAGGAGAGACAAAAGTTCATGGAGCTTGTATTTGTTTTAAATCAATGAGTTCCAGTCATCACCTTGATGCTCAAATAAGGGTCTTATCACAGTTGTGTCCAGCTCATAGTCCTAGACATCTAGTAATGCGGTCTCACAAGATAGCAATCGCAAGAGCACTTAAGACTTATATATTGTTTCACAATGCTTTACAGCCCTCTCTACAGAGTCAGCCTATTGCCCCAAACAATCTGGGCCCTCGTTTTACCGACCTCGGAAGGATGGAAGGCTGAGTCAACCTTGAGCCTGGTGGGATTTTAACTACCAAATTGCAGGCAGCCAGCAGGTAGCAGAAGTAGCCTGCAGTACTGCATTCTAACCACTGCGCCAACCCGGCTCTTTACAACCCAAAGGTTGTAAACTTTTATTATTATGTGATTTATATACATTAACTACAAGTAGTCCTCGACTTACAACCACAATTGAGCCCAAAATTTCTGTTGTTAAGTGAGACATTTTAAAGTGAGTTTTGCCCCATTTTACGACCTTTCTTGCCACAGTTGTTAAGAGGATCACTGGAGTCGATTAGTTAGTAACCCGGTTGTTAAGTGAATCTGGCTTCCCCATTGTCAGAAGGTCGCAAAAGCGGATCCCATGACTTTGGGACATTGCAACGATTATAAATATGAGCCAGTTGCCAAGCATCTGAATTTTCATCACATGATCATGGGGAGGCTGCAAAGGTCGTAACTGTGAAAAACAGTCATAAGTCCCTTTTTTTCAGTGCCACTGTAATTTTGAACAGTCATTAGACAAACTGTTTTAAGTCAAGGACTACTTGTATACATTCCTCTTCAGTCAATGAGGCCAGGCAAGCCAAAAGTTTGGACACCTATGCTCTACCATCAAAGCCAGTCCAATGGCAGCCTTTACGCAAAAGACAAAAAAAAAAACGTACACTAAGAAGAGTATATTGATTTTAACTTGCACTATTTCCACAAATCAAATCCACAATGTGAAGCTCCAGAGCCGTGAAACATTCACTAATAAGGAATATTGGCTTATACCAGTGGTTCTCAACCTTCCCAATGCCGCGACCTTTTAATACAGTTCCTCATGTTATGGTGACCCCCAACCATCAAATTGGTGTCTCGGTTCCTAAGACCATCAAAAGTATGTGTTTTCCGATGGTCTTAGGCGACCCCTGTGAAAAGGTCATTCGACCCCCAAAGGGGTCCCAACCCACAGGTTGAGAACCGCTGGCTTATACTGTAAGCCAGGGGTATCCAAATGTGGGAACTTGACTTGTGGACTTCAACTCCCAGAATTCCCCAGCCAGCATGGGATTTGAAGTCCATAAGTCTTAAAGTTCCCAAGTTTTGACACCCTTGCTGTAAGCAATATACTTCGTGCCCCTTTTTCCTTCTTCTGATAGAACACTTTTTAAGAAAGGACGTACCTCCATTTAACATCTCTCATCCATATAACAGTGTCCCATGTAACACCACCAAGAAACATTCTCTCTTTGCTTTTCCCGAAATAAGAATAGTTATTTGTTTGAAAAACAAATTTACCTGTAAACATTGCACAGAAATATGGGCTGCAAGCTGCTAGGACAATACGGTGGGCTTCAATTTCAATGTCTTCAGCAACAATCACCACGTCGCAAAGAAGCCGCTTGCTGTGAACATACCAACAATGATGGTTTCAGAACTAATCTGGCAAATACAGAACTATTAAATAAATGCTAAGTAAATGTAGGCTGTAGCTGCCATGCTTGTTTACATTTTTATTAGGATCTACAGTATATGCTACCTATTAGAATAAATCTTCCCCGATAATAAAAGTTACAAAAATATAACAACACAGTAATAAGAAAAGCAATCATACAATAACCCACCCATCCCCAATTCCAATGAGCCAGTGTCATGTATGCAGTGCTCTTGACTGAATTCAGTTTCAATTACATGCTAAGGTAGTCATGTAACCTTTAAGAGGATTAGAGAGAGAAGGCCTAACAAACATCCCATGGAAAACAATGCCACAAGCAAGTCACAACTGAGAAATAGCACTCCCTTGTTCAATGTGGTGAAATGAATAATGAGCTACAAAAGCAGGCCTCCAGTGCTAACTATTTATCATGCAGATTGGTCAACTGATTTCTCAGTTCAAACTGCTTTTCTCTTTGCAAATATGGGCAACTTAATGTGGGTTGGAGAGTGGTTGCACAAAATCTGAAAGTGATATAACATGACACAATGTGGTTACATGCATTAGCAAGCAACATAGCACCATTTGAATTTTCTGAATGGGATAGAGCTACCTACTGCACATGACAGCATGTCAACCTAGAGCAGTAGGGGTGGGTTCCGGCAGTCGCTACTTCCAGATTGGCTTGTGGACGTGGGAAACTTTGGACGCTTGTGGACGTCCATGCATAAAACCAAAAAAGATGGTGCCACCTACGCCGCCACCTGGAGAACCGTTTTGGGGGCGTGGCAGGCTTGGGTTGCTGCCGGTTCCAGCGACTCAGACCGCCAAACCACTGCCGGTTCAGGCAAACCGGTCTGAACCGTTAGGAACCCACCATTGTAGAGCAGCCTCCTATTCAACTTGGTGATATTTCACAGTTATTGGAACAATTCCTAAAATGCTCAGATTCTAGTTTTTCAACAAAGAATTTGAGATGCAGCAGTTCCAATTCATTGAAAGCACTCCAGGATGGAGAAAGCTGCACTACAAAGCATGGACAGCTAAAATCAATCTAAGCTGGTAAAAAGCATTCCTAACTTTCACTGCTATCTCAGACTTCCTAGCTAGTGTTGAATCTAGAACTCATTATTTGGCCCATCAGAAGTACAATCCTGATTAAAATCTGGTGTAAAACTAAATAGGTAGTTTCCCAATCCCTACAATTTCTATATTTTTTTCTTTTTAAAGCTTAGTTTAGAGCAGGACAATTGGCCAAAGATAAAGTTAATTTCAGCATTGTCCAGCTCCTTAAACTGGTATAGGTACCGTATTTTTCAGAGTATAAGACGCTCCGAAGTATAAGAGGCACCTAGATTTTGGGGAGGAAAACAAGGGAAAAATGTCTGCCTCTGCAATTTGGAGCAATTTGCCTCCTTGCAACAAACAGTACAGACAATATACACTGTTTGTAGTGTTATATTTCAGACTATACTTGTACAGATGCTGTTAAAATTAATATGCTTTCTGGAAGTATAGCTATTCTCTGGTATTTAAAAGAATCACTTTTTAAAACAATAGCAAGGGACCTCTTCAGATCAAGCATTTATTTTAAAAAGCTTTTTTTCATTTTGTTAAGTTGTGTAGAATAATAATAAAGCAATCTTTAATAAATAAATCTAATAATTTGAACATTCTATGGGCATTTATAGATGTTGACTTACCTCCTTGCAGCAAACAGCCTGATTAGCACAAGGAAAAAAAATCGGTCTCCCAGCAATTTGCCATGGGGAGCAAACGACCGTTGACTTACCTGAACGTTCCTTCTATGTGCGCTGCGAGGGGAATCCAAGCATGGGTTAACTTTGTCCATTAGCCTAGAGACTGAGTTATGTAAATTAGATGACCACGCCTCCTCTGCCTGGAAAGGTCAGTTTTGTACGAAGGTCAGCCGTAAGAAGATGTGTATCGATTGACAGTCACGACTACAGACCGACAGGTACCAAAAGTCACGTCCAGTGTAAGTCAGTCAAGGGAGCCGGAGGCCCAGAGCGCCCGGACCAGCCAAAGCTGCGGGTGGGTTTGGATTCCCCTCACAGCGCACATAGAAGGACCGTTCAGGTAAGTCAACGGTCGTTCTCCTGTGCGCTGCTTGGGGAATCCAAGCATGGGACATGCCAGAGCAGTGAAATTAAGAGCGGGAGCCAGGCTGGTCAGGGCCCGCAGAGGAGGCGAGCACCTGCTGCAGCACACGTCGCCCAAATGATGCTTCTGCCGAGGCGTAGGAGTCCACCTTGTAATGTCTAATAAAGGGCGATGGCGATGACCAGGTCGCCGCCCTACAAATGTCCTCGACTGATGCTTGAGTGGCCCAGGCCGCCGTTGTAGCCGCGCTCCTGGTGGAGTGGGGAGTGATGCGTCTGGGAACTGGCCGGGACTGGGAGTCGTAAGCTAGAGCAATGCACGCCTTCAGCCAACGTCCAATGGTGTTAGAGGACGCTTTCTGCCCCATGGTGGAAGGCTGGAACGAGACAAAAAGCGCTTCTGACTTCCGGAAGGCAGCCGTGCGCTTCACATAGCGACGGAGGGTTCTCCGGACATCCAGATGATGCCATTGGCGCTCCTGCGGATGGGAAGGATTCGGGCAGAAGTCTGGAAGGATAAGTTCTTGTGCCCTGTGAAACCAGGTGTTGACCTTAGGTAAGAAGGCCGGATCGAGGCGAAGAACTACTCTGTTGGAATGAAAGATGCACAAGTCAGATCTTATTGACAGGGCCGCCAGCTTGGACACCCTTCTGGCAGACGTGATGGCCACCAGGAAGGCAGTCTTAAGAGTCAGCAACCGGAGGCTGATGGTGCGGATGGGCTCGAAGGGCTTAGATGTAAGTGCCTTGAGCAGCAGGGGAAGATCACAGGTAGGGTAGCGATGGACGGTCTGAGGCCTGATGTTAGCAGCGCCTTTCAGAAATGACTTGACCCGAGCGTGCTGAGTCAATGGGCAGGCACGACCGCCACTAATCACGGTGGAGAGAGCTGCGACTTGTCGGCGAAGCGTGTTGGGCGCCAAGCCCTTGTCAAGGCCCATTTGCAGAAAGTCAAGTACCTGTGGTACGGACGCCTTGACTGGGTCTATAGAGGTACGGCGGCACCACCTGCAAAATGCCTGCCAGGTGGCCTCGTAAATACGAGTCGTGGATGGCCGACGTGCCGCTTGGATGGTATTTATTACCTCGTTGGAGAAATGCAGTCCTGTCAGGATAGCCCGCTCACGTGCCACACAGCTAATTGTAGGAGCTGGGGGTTCGGATGGACGAGAGCCCCCTGGTTGAGCTGGATCTGGTTGTCTGGGATCCTCCAGGGGCGGCCGACTGATAGATGGACCAGATCGGCGTACGACGGGCGTCGGGGCCACATTGGGGCCACGAGGAGGACTTCCGCTTGTTCCGACAGTATCTTTTGTATGACTAACAGAAGTATCGGTAGAGGTGGAAAGGCGTAAAGAAGGCCTGCCGGCCAAGGGCTGCAGAAAGCATCGGTGCCTTCCGCCCCCGGGGTCTGGAATCTGGTATAAAATCGAGGTGTCTGCGCATTGTTGGGCTGCGCAAACAGATCCACCACCGGGCTGCCGAAGCGGCGAGAGAGTTCCTGGAAGAGGGCGGGGTGAAGCCGCCATTCTGACTGATCCACAGTGGCCCGGCTCAGCCAATCCGCCTGTGTGTTGGAAGCCCCGGAGATGTGCTCCGCTCGTAGAGATAACAGTCTGGCCTCCGCCCAGTGGAGAGTTCTCTCCGCCTCCAACATAAGAGCCTTGGATCGGGTGCCCCCCTGGCGATTGATGTGGGCCTTGGAGGCCACATTGTCCATTAGAACCAGAATGTGTTGGTTCGAGATCATGTCCCTGAATTCGAGGAGGGCCAATCGGATGGCTCGCAACTCTAGCCAATTGATACTGTTTCTTAGTTCCTGGCTCGACCAACGGCCCTGAGCGACCCTGTCCAAGGCGTGAGCTCCCCACCCGAATAGGCTGGCATCCGTTGTCACCTGGATGCGGACCGGTTCCTTGAATGGACTCCCCTTGAGGAGTTTGGAGGAAGTCCACCACCGGAGGGACCTGAGTGGTTTGGGTGGCAACCAAACTTTGGTTTGGGAGTGACTGGTGTGGGCCCTCTGGAAGGGGAGCAAGAACCACTGGAGTGGTCAAGAGTGAAACCGGGCCCAGGGAACCACGTCGATGCATGAAATCATTTTCCCGAGCAATTGGGATAGTGTTGCCAGTGGTATGAGTCTCTGAGAGGAAATGCGACTCACCAGCGCGTGAATGCTGCGACGCCTGTCCTGGGACAGGAAGACCTCGCATGTCCTTGAATTGATGACTGTGCCCAGAAGAAGCAACGACGTGGTCGGTTGCAGGTGGCTCTTGGCAAGGTTCAGGACGAAACCGTGGTTCCGCAGTGTGTCCATTGTGACCTCCAGGTCCTGGATCGCCTGGGCATGTGATGGTGATAGAAGAAGAATATCGTCCAGGTAGCAGTTGAATCGTATAGGCACTGTGCGAAGAGAGGCCGCTATGACTGCTAGGAGTTTGGTGAACGTTTGCGGGGCCGATGAGAGGCCGAATGGTAGGGCCCGATACTGGAAATAGCGACCGTTGAAGTGAAAGCGTAGGAATCTCCGATGTGCCTGGTGGATTGGCACATGGAGGTACGCTTCCCTGATATCGACTGATGTCATCAAGTCACCCTGGCGGATGGAAGCCAAGATGCTCTTGAGGGATTGCATCTTGAACCTTTGGTACTTGATGAAGAGATTGAGCCGTTTCAAATCTAAGATGGCCCGCCATCCTCCCGAGCTCTTGGGCACTAGGAATAATATTGAATAAAATCCTAGCCCTTCTTGACCTTTCGGGACCGGCTCTATGGCCTCTATGCCTAAGAGATGTTGTATCTCTGCCTCCATGAGGCGTTTCTTTTCTTGGGACCTGGGGACGGGGCACCTGATGAATCGTCGTGGGGGGGTGGAGAGAAATTCTAAGGTGAGTCCCTGCCTCACAATTTGGAGGGCCCAAGTGTCGGACGTGGTCTCCGCCCACTGATGGGCGAAGGCCAGCAGCCGCCCGCCGATGGCCCTGTCCCCGTACGAGTCACCGGTACCTCCAAAAGGACCGGTTGCCAGCGCCACGAAATGGCCGCCTTGTCTGAGGTTGTGACTGACTCTGTTGGCGACCTCTATCCCTGGCCCCCAAACAGTCCTGGTTCCTGTCTTGTGCCTGGCCATAATTCCTGTTATATTGTGAGACATAGGAGGTGTTATTGAAGCCCGAGTCACCCGCCCGGAATGGCTGACGCCTAGCATATGGCTGCTGTCTTCTATCAGTACGCCTACTGGTGGAAGGGAGTACTTTACATTTATCCCGGGTTTCGATGAGGATGGGATCAAGTACGGACCCAAACAAGGCCCCCCCTTTAAAGGGTGTGGAAGCCAAGCGCCATTTGGAACGCACGTCTGCTTGCCAATGGCGGAGCCACAGCAGGCGGCGCGAAGCCACGTTGGAAACTACAGCCCGAGAAGCAAATTTGGCTGCATTGAGGGTAGCGTCTGCAGAAAACTCCAAAGCCGCCATCAGTTTAGTAACATCCTGATGGAGACACATCTCCTCGGGGGCAAGCCTACTCTGGAGTTGTCTAAGCCAGACCAGGGATGTGCGATTGAAAAAGGACGCCGCGGTGGCAGCGCGTAGGGCCCAGGCTGCGGCCTGATGAGTCTTCTTAATGACTATCTCAGCCTTGCGATCCTCCGCTTTCAATCCTTCAGAGATCTCCGATGGGATCAGTGCAGGAGAAGCCAGAGCCGCAATGGGGGCATCTACAGTGGGAAACTGGAGAAGAGTTTCCAGTTCTGGGGTAGAGTTGTATAATTTCTTGTCCCCATTACTGGGCGGAGTCACAGCAGTTAGCTGATTCCACTGCTTTTGGACAATATCCATAAACAGCTTGGGAAAAGGAATGACTTCCTGCTCAGAAACTTGTTCTGCAAATAAACGTTCAGTTGCATCCAAGCCTACTTCAGTAGTAGCCTGGGTGGTAGCTCCGCCCATATTAGTGGTGGCCTTGGCCTTAAACAGTAATGACTTAAAGAGTGTAGGCCGGAATAAGCCAGAGGAGGTGTTCTGGTCTTGGGCCGGGACTTCATCATCCGAGAATTCAATATCTAATACTTCCCCTTCTTCCACTAAGGCTGATTCCTCACTATATTCAGAAGGTACAGGTGAGGAAGGCTCGGCCTGGGGAATGATCAAATCCCTAGGCGCGGCTGGGGCCCTGGGAATGCTTGATCTACGATGCAGCTCCTCATCCACACCTTTGGAAATCGCTGCTGAGATCATGCGGTATAGATCAGGGGGAAGGCCCAGAGCCTGGTTCTCCACAGGCCTGAGGCCTGCAGCGGTGGGGGTAAACGTGGCAGAAGGCCCTGCGACCGGAGGATCATGGGCCGAGGCCATGCTTATCTCAGATAGGCCCGGAGGAGAACGCGCCCCCAATTCCCCCTCCTCAGAAGTGGGTACCTGGGGCAGATGAAGATCAGGGGACCACCCTTGGTTTCCAGGGGGGTGCAGAGAAGCACTGGGGGGAGATCGCTGAGGCACTAAGATAGGGGGTGAGCTACTGGCCACACAAGGGGCCTTGGCCACCGCTTTTGCCTTCTCCTTGCGTTTAGTGGCCCTATCAGGGGCTGCGGAAGAAGGACGAGGCCTATTGGAAGAGGCCCTGGTCACGGCCCTGCCAGGCCTAGGGGAGCCTTGGGCCTCGCTATGGGTTGGGGGAGGATTAGTGGGCTCCACAATACCTCCGGAGGTAGCTGACTCTGCCATAATAAACTCGATTGAAGAGAAGTGAAAAGGCTCATTCTCCCTGCACAAAGGCTCAGAAGCACTAAAAGTGATCGAAGAGCTCTTGCAACAACAATCTCACAGCCGAGCGAACAAGGCAATAGAGAAAGCAAGGGAAGGAGCCGTTGACGCAACATCGCTAATTAGGCGGGAAGAAACAGGACCGCCCCTTCTGCTTTACAAAGCACGCAAAATCAAGCCGTCCAAAACGGCGCCCGCCATTCAGGCGGGACTTTCAAATTGCCGGTTTGCATTGCCGATGCCTGAAGCAGTCGGCGTTCGCAAACTTACGCTGGGAGACTTCGTCAGTTCAGCATACAAGCTATTAGGGCGAAGCCTCTGCTCCGTAAAGCGGCGCGGCGCGGCGAACCAACACCGAAGCGCTCAAACAGCTGGGGAGCGGCAAAACGACTCCCGATCGCTATAGCGCTATTTTGGGCAGCGCGAGCACAGCGCTGATCGTCCGATCATTGCTGGAACCGAATGCAGCGCTAAAGGAATTGAGCTGACAGCGAACTGCCGCTTCCACCTTTCCCCAAAATCACTTCATTCCATACAACAGCAGAAACATTGAGAATCCAAGAAATCCTGAGTAATTTGTCGATTAGTCTAGAGAGAAAATAGATATACGTCTCTTCAGGCTGGACTGAGTTAAAAAACTGACCTTTCCAGGCAGAGGAGGCGTGGTCATCTAATTTACATAACTCAGTCTCTAGGCTAATGGACAAAGTTAACCCATGCTTGGATTCCCCAAGCAGCGCACAGGAGAACAGCAAGTTTCACTTTCAATTTATTCAAATCATCAGCTGTTAGAGGCTGCAGGGATTGCTATAGCTTATTGAAGCCTCTAAAGCCGCGTTTGCTGCAAAGAAGCAAATTGCTGGGAGGCAGAGGCCAAAGGGTGGGGGATGGTGGGTGGGTGGAGCTACATTCAGTGTATAAAACACACCCTAATTTTCACCCTCTTTTAGGGGGGAAAAGGTGCGTCTTATACTCCGAAAAATATAGTAGTTCTTGACTTACAACCACAATTGAGCCCAAAATTTCTGTTGTTAAGTAAGACATTTGTTAAGTGAATATTTGCATCCATTTTACAACTTTCCTTGCCGCAGTTGTTAAGCGAATCATTGAAGTTGATGGGTTAGTAACAAGGTTAAGTGAATCTGGTTTCCCTATTGACTTTGCTTGTCAGAAATTTTTTTTTTATAAATTTATAAAATTTATTTTTAAAAAAGGTCACAAAAGGTGATTGCATGACCTTGGGACACAGCAAAAGTCATAAATATGAATCAGATGCCAAGCTTCTGAATTTTGATCACATAATCATGGGTATGCTGCAAAGGTCATAAGTATGAAAAACAGTCATAAGTCACATTTTTGAACAGTCACTCAACGAACTGTTGTAAATCGAGGACTACCTGTACTTTCATCAATATATTTAACATCCACTTTTATATTATTTTGAATTTGCATTGCATAATTGCTGCAAGCTAAAATGGATGATCCCAAGGACACCATTACTCAGAATTAGTGCTATTTTCATTGCCCAGTTTTTAAAATAGAAAGATCAAGTTTCTTATTTATCTACATAAAGGCTCAAGTGCACAGATGATTTCTTTTTTAAAACAAAAAAGACTTGTTTCATATACATTGCATTTACATGGGCTCATCCGGGGATCAGCAAGCATCAGGATAATCAACAAACATAATTTAATGATGTTGAAATTTTCCAGCTCCAGAGCTATCAAAATGGCAGGTCAAATCAACCATGCATTCTTGGACTAGCTCGCTTGACAGGGAAGACTCCAGAGTGCAGCTGACTTTTAATGTCACCAGCACTAAAGAATCCCAAGCTCTATGGGCAGATGGTAACTTCAAATCTCGCCAGCTAAGGCGCTTCCTCCTTTCACGGGTACAGTATATCCCTTTCTTTTCTTTTTTTTTATTAAAAGAGTTTTGTACAAACAAATTTTCCCCCTTTTCACCCCCCCCCCCTCCATACAATATAAATCTCATACAAAGAGTATATCCCTTTCTTAAAGAATGTTACCGGAGGCAGATGGGCTTTTCTCTTTTTCCTGTCCCTAGACTGATTCAGTGGCCCCTCAACACCTTTTCTATATAACCCTGCAATCAGCTGTCACCTACCACTTTAAAGTATTTAACAAATGCCAAACCTTAGTTCTGCAATGGCTTAGCAGCAGCAGCGGCAGCAACAGCAGAAACAACAGTAGTGAGAATAAATCAGCGGTAAGCAGGAAAGGGAAGAAATGAGAGGGATTTCAGGGCAGCTGCAATGTAACTTGTTTAGAAGGGAGTCATATAGGCAGCCTATATTATTAGCTCCTCTAAGAGGAAAGCTGTCAGTCTTCTTCCATTATCCCCCATAGCATTAAGTTACAAATAGAATAATCTAGTATTTTTATCATACTAATCTGCTTTATACCAAACAATCCACAGTCCTCCAGCCTTTCGTGTTCTATGCTAGCAAAGAAGGGGCAAAAGCAACTTGATACCAAGGGATAATTCACTCAGGACTGGTGCCTTCTTAGATAGGGCATGTGAATGCTTTCCTGTGTGTTCATGGCATGGCTGTTGTGTTATAAAGCAAGGACTATGTATCACTAAGTAATGGCAATTGATGAGCTGTTGAAAATTTCAGCTGCACGTTTGTGAACTCATTGTAGGAAGAGAGCTATGTTAGTCTCTGGGGGCAACAAAACAAAACAAAACAGGAGCCCAGTAATGCTTTTTCCTACTAACGTTTCTTAAAAAACATGTTATTAAAAAGTATGGGAGTTAGATTCCTGATTTTTATGTGAACTCATAGGACAGCGGTTCCGTGGGTGACACGGAGGTACCTCTAGAAAGGACTAGGTCCATGTCCTGGTCATTTTCTTGGACAATATGTGGCAATTCAGCTAGTACCATTCTACAATACTGCACTTCACTATAAAGGCAGACACCTGTGACTGCTGCAGTGTACCCACCTTGGTATTATTGGCCAAATTGTGTTGCCTGCTCTTTTCAGATGTACACTGTTGAAGTTTAACTGCACTATCTTGGAATGGAAAGCAGTGCTATAGAGTTCCTGTCCTTTGTTTGATTTTTTTTAAATGTCCTCCTGTTTGAATTTTCCTAGTTAGACATAAGATCCTCCTGAGACAAGTCAGTGCTTGCTGCTGTCCACAACAGCCCCCACATCCTTTCAGCACCTGAGAAATCTGTTCTTGCCATCATGTTGCATTCTAGATGAGCACCCCCCTGCCCCTTTTGCTAGGGTACTGTAGTTTATTACAACCAACATCAAACTAGCTACAGGGAGGAAAGAGAAGAAGCAAATATGTGGTTAGCTAGGTGGAAGTGAGGAAGAAGAAAATCCAGTAGCAGAGACGGAAGGCACCGGAGGCTATCAGGGCCCTGTAAAAATGAGATAAGTCCTGGTTTGTAGATTCCCAAAGTTAGATTGTTGACTAAAGTAAATCTACTGTTTGTAACAGAATAAATAAATATATCTATATTGCTAAGGTACAATGTCCAACAAATTGCTTAAACAATCCTGTTATTTTGTACAACAGCACTAGTGATTGTGTTCTATTGTGAAGCACCATACAATTTGGGCGATCCAAATGAAGAATTTCATACAAAATACAGCAATGGATTTGAAGATCATACTTGAATTGAACAAAGCATTCTACAAGTTAGATCCTTCCAACTCCAGCCAGCAAGTGTCTAATAATTGCAGAGAGAGGCAAATTGAACATGAAGAAGTACCTCCTTAATTCATTCATGACTTTGAATGCCTTTCCCATATGACAAGCATTGGTGGTCACTGTCCGCTGATCCTTATCTCCATCTGCCTCAGGTGGTTGGGGGCACCTCTTGATGCTGAAGACAAGAAAGAAAAACAAGTAAACACTCCCTTTTAATTTGCAAGATCCAAGATAAAACATGACCTAAAAATTTAACATGAAGTCATCATCTCATTTGTTGTAACATGTTATAAGTGATCGCAAGTATTTAACTTACACAACCAGCTGTCCATACTATGTCTGCCTAGTGTAATTGGAATCCTATTTTAATATCTCAACTATGCCCAAGTAAATGCTTTTGATGTAACTATGTGAAATATGTGCTCAGAACCTATGCACAAATTCTTTGCTTAAGCAACACAAGCATTTGTGAATAGCACACATGAGGTTTTAAAGAACTATGCACATGTATGTGTATTTCTCTTTTTAAAAGTATTCACATGGAAAGTAATGTATTTAACTCTCTGACTCTTAGATATACTAAGAATAAGTTAATGAAGGCAGATCAGTTTTTCTATCTAAATCTTGGGGGAAATGAAGTCATCATCCTTTTTGGTAAATACAGTATGACATCTGGATTAGAAATTCAGAGCCATTGGAATTATAACTGATCTATTTATTGCACCTGGAAAAAAAAACACTATCAGGAATGTTTTTGTTTTTCCCCTTGAAATATCTACATCCAGGGTATGAAACCAGGATTCACAAATTTGACCGGCAATACAGTTAACAACAATCACTCTGCAGCTACAACCTGAAATAAAATATTCAGCACTTTATTTACTAATATTAAAAAAAGCAGTTCATATACTGTTTCCCAATATTTCAGTGCACTCTCAAGGTCAATGGAGAGGGCTACTGGCATGAATGTACTACCTAATTCAAAAGCATCTGTTAATAGCTCTAAGGCAAGGCCATTTCTACTTACACTCAGGCCAGAAACAAACACAGAATCTTGCCAAACCAGTTCCATCAAAACAAAACAAAAAACACATTCACTGACAGCGCTGGCCAATTCAGCTTTAGGTAAACGCTTCCTGAAAAGACAGAAGGCTAATTGAACCATTCCCCAAAGAGAGACGCCTCATGAGCCTGGGGAAGCAGCAAACCTACCCACGTAGCATTTCACAATGCCAGCTTTCATTTTTAAACTGGGTCCTTAGCCACCATCAATATAGGCTGAGAACTGGGTGATTTTGCTTATGCATACAAGATACTGGAACCCTTCCTGCTGCTCCTCTGGGTTTTTTTTTTTTTAAGGAAAGCAATTGCTCCTTGCCCTCATTCCTATCCAGCCTATACTTTCAGACACAACTTCATATGCTCTACAAAACGTGTCTTCCTTAGAAATAATCCCACTGGGTGTCTCCCTCCTCCAATACAAGTAGTCCTCGACCTATGCCCACAATTGGGCCCAAACTTTCTGTTGCTAAGTGAAACATTCCTTAGTTGAATTTTGTCCCATTTTATGACTTTTCCCCCATTGGATGGGAAAAAAGCAATCGAGGTGATTTTTATATACTTAGGCTAGTAGGATTAGAATGATCGTCTTGGGTTGGAGAAAAAAGGGATGGCAAGCAATGGCAAATAAAATGATGGATTATTAGAGGGAAAAAGAAAGCGCAGCTGGACATTCAAACCTTTAGAAAAGAGGCACTCGTGTATTTGTTGGCTTGTTCGTTTGTTTCCCGCCTTTATTATTTTTATAAGTAACTCAAGCTAGCAAAGTTACCGAATATTCCTTCCTCCTCCTATTTTCCCCGCAACACCAACCCTGTGGAGTTAATTGGGCTGAGACAATGACTGGTCTAAGGTCATCCAGCCGATTTTTCATGCCTAAGGTGGCATTATATCCTTGTGGTTTCTAGGCCAGCACTTTATACTGAGTAGACCAGGGGTGTCCAAACTTGGGAACTTTAAGACTTGTGGACTTCAACTCCTAGAATTCCCCAGCCAGCCATGCTGGCTGGGGAATTCTGGGAGTTGAAGTCCACAAGTCTTAAAGTTCCCAAGTTTGGACACCCCTGGAGTAGACCAACCAGGCTCTTATTTGCTGGTGAGGCAACACCAATAACAAAGGCAGACAAGTTGTTCAAAGAGATGAGTGCAAAATTTCAGTAGAATTTTAAAAACAAAATCACAGCTATTGACCCAAAAGTAACTGATAACACAGGACCCAAGCATGAGAAGAAATGGGACATATTTCAGTAGGGCCCTAACCCATAAAAACATTTTGAATATTTTGCTTGTTGTGGAAGAAAAGTGTGGAAAAATGTTACCACTTAGCCAAGAGATAGACAAACAGCTCTTTCCCACACATTCATGTTTTGAACGCTTTAAAGTTACATTTATGTGCGTTCAGGTTATTTATCGCCCTTCCCTGAAGAGCAAGTAAAACACCCTTCCAATTAGATCAAAAGTTTTAGTAAAGCTAACTTAAAGAAAACTTTTTTCTTCAAACTGACCTCCCTAACAGGTTTGCTTATTACTGGTAGTCCTTGGCTTACAACAGTTGGTTTAGTGATTGTTCAAAGTGACAACAGCACTGAAAAAAAGTGATTTATGATGGTTTTTCACACTTACGACCGTTGCAGCATTCCACATGGTCCCATGATCAAAATTCAGCCATTTGGCAACTGGCATGTGATTATGATGGTTGGGGGGGGGGTGTCATGTAATCCCATTTTGCAACTTTCTGATAAGCAAAGTCAATGGGAAAGTCAGATTCACTTAACTGCATTACTAACTGAATAACTGCAGTGATTCACTTAACAACTGTGGCAAGAAAGGTCATAACATGGGGCAAAACCTAATAACTGCCTTGCTTAGCAACATAAATTTGGGGCTCAATTGTGGTTGTAAGTCAAGAACTATCTGTAATTAATTGTGACCATTTCAATGCCAGGAACTTAGATTCAGTTTATGTGGTACAAATGTAAACTTATTTTAAAGGTCTGCTGCTTTGTCCATAACAAACCCAACAGCTTCCATCCTGGGCCATGAATAAAATGAAAGAGAACTGAACAGATGAACTAATTGGAAGGAAGCAAATGAGGATAAGTTCTAAAATAAGAAATGCCAAGTACAATATGAACATTATATTTTTAATTTTTTGGAACACTAATTGAGAAGCAGTTTGTTCTATTTCGATAACAACATATTTTCTGAGCCCATAATTCTCATAATTCCCTATCAAAGTGTAGCACTTAGTGCTAATGGGTAGAAAAGAAATGATTTATATAGTATAACCATTTCCTAGCAAAGCGAGGATATTTTTTTTGGTGGGATTGGAATGCATAGACTCCACCCAAGCCTTGACCCTATGTCCATGATCTACCCAGCAGGAATCCACAACATACAAAAATAAGAAGAAAATACAAAAAGAAACAATGGAAAAAAATAAAGTATGCTTTACTATTTGTAATCTCAGGAATGGAGATAGCCCTAATGTATATACTGCCAAGTTCATAATGGATGCTCAGTTCCATTGCCGACTGCAGTACAATTCACTTTTTCACCCCAAGGCTTATTTGAAGCAATGCTACAAAGGGTATTAAAATAGAAATATGCCTCTTTTTGGAGTGGAAGCATTTAATCTCAATCAATCTGAAGGTCACAAATACTCTTGAAATGCAACTAGAAAATATTGAAATTTGGCAGCGTGATGGTCCATCATTTGAATATTATTCCAGTATTTTAAGATTTAAGTTTCAACTGTTAAAAAAGAAGAATCAAGACTCCCACACACACCATATAAAAAGTTGAAAAAAATCATCCTCACACTATTTTATGATGTACTCCCCCATAACACGATGTAGGCAGAAAAAAATACTAACTAAAAAAATAGCCACAAAATAGTTGCCTATCCTTGCTGTATCCTACAGCAGCAATCAGACATTTTTTCCTGCTAACAAGTACCAATCCTCCTATAACCCAATTTTAAAATAGTCCAAATCTTGCAGGATTCTGACAATCTCATCTCCTGCAAAATCCCCATATGATGTGAGATTATAGGCACCTAGGTTTAATTAGGATTTATTTTTTTCTCAAGATGTTTTATGGAAATGTAAAAATGATAGCAGCGAGCAAATCAAAATACTGCCCATATGAATTTCAAATAAAGTAAGACAATGAACCAAAACACTTTAAATACTTTTCTAATAGCTTATTCAAGACTCACAGCAAAAAATGGAGTAGAATAAAACCATAACTTGAATTAAAAATTATAGTTAGTGCATCAAAACCACTGCTCTTTTAGAAATAGACTTAAAAAGCAGGAAGAAGCATTCAGTTCCCAAACTCAGAAACAATCACTAATGAAAGAAACTAAAATTCCTGTTAAAGACAAAAACATACTCTTACCTGAAAAAGCCTATTTTACTGATAAAAACTAATAACTTTTTGAAAGTAAACAGAAACTATCTACACCAATAAACCAAACAACAGTCTTTATCCATTATTTGAATAGTGTTACAGATGGAAATTTGGACAAAATTTTGATCTAGCAGAGATTATACATTAACTCAAAGATTTATTGCATTATTATTTATTTTAAATAATCCAGACTGAAGGCCAGAAGCTTTTACATTTTAATAAACCTTTTTTCCCCAAGAGCCACAAAAGGAGGTTTTCTGCTTTGGGGTAGTTGGGTTTTTTTTTTTAGGCTTACAGTCTGTCTGTCCTTCTTTCTTTCTGCTTTTTTTTGTTTCAGTCTAAAAGCACAAGAACCAGTAATACTTCTCAACTACTAGTAATATGTGCTTGACTGGATTAAACTTCCCCTGCCCCCCTCCCCTTTTCTCTTCTTAGTATTTTTTTAAGATTTGTCTTTTAACTACATTTTATTGCACCAAGGGGAAACTGAGCACTCCAATGGAAAAACTGGGCTTTCTAAAGCATTTTTCTCCCTCTCCTTTTATATGTGCTTCTGAAGAACTTGAAAGGTTTCTTCGTATTGTATGATTTAATCAGCTCTAATAGAAATACCATAATTTTTCAGTTTTCTTCTTCCTGAACAAACTAACATGACTAAAAAAAAAACAATGGAAAACATATGTTTTTTGGAGATATTGTAACATGGGATGACAGTAAACATATCCCAGACATTAGATAATCGTAGACTGGAAAGCTTTAGCAAACAAATCCTAACAATCAAAGGAAATTAACAATTATGAGTACTCTGTTGTGTTATTTGGATATATAGAAAAAGCATATTGCTTATTGACCTCTACCAGTAGGTGCTTTGCATTCTCTTAAAGAGATTCCAATAGGTTAGGTCTAAAATCATAGAATTAATCTGTAAACGATGCATGTTATATTAATGACTTTGCCTTTAATAAGAATATATAACTGATTAACTTGGATAATTCAGTTAATCAGTTGCTAATCAAGAAACATACAATCAGTTAGGGAAAACTGATTGCAGAACAAAACAAAAAGCTATTAAAAAGGTAGATTAAAAGATTTTGAGAAGACGTTTTAAATCTGAATCTGCTACTTTTACCACTTTGAGCTGCTGACAAAAGGCAGGATACACATTTAACAAATAAATTTAAAATTCATTAAATAATTTTAAAATGCTTTCATTAAAAATGGGGAGACTAGTAGCTTCTTTTTCCTGCATTCATGAATTGTCATAATATATTATTAATTACCAGAAAAGGAAAAATCTCAGCTTTAAGCACTGGTCAGTTTTCCAAACTGCCAGAAGCAAAATTAACTTGTTTTCAACACTGAAAATCAGGGAACCTCCCATATATTTATGACAACATTAAAATATACTTTGTACTACATAATGCATAATCAACAGAAAATTCAATAGCGTGTATAGCTATTAGACACATTCCAAGGATAGTAGATGTGTTAAAACAATCTACATGCCATGCATATCTTCTATTGGAATAAACCATGTGAAGAGACACTCCATTGGAATGTCAGATCAGAGTAATATGAAATGGTAGAAGCCAGAGTGGATTACCATTCTACAAGCTCAGGATTCTTACCATGAACTGATTAAATGTAGATTTATATCTGTATCATATTATTTATAATGGAAACTGCTCCCCTGCAGAATGAGAGCAGCATAGTCGCATACATGTCCATTTACTTTAAAAAAAGTGTTATGCATAATGAGCAAGGGGAAAAAATAGATAAATTAAACAAAAGTGCGTTCTTTCTTCTCTAGCCAAGCTTTTTTCAGTTCAAAACATTTTAGAAAAAAACCCATTTAGAATTACCCAAATACTATAGAAGTGACTTCAAACAGTATATGGACATATATACATTAATAATATGATAGTACACAGTTGTTAAGGGTAAAAAACAAAAATAAAACCACCCACCCACACCTGGTCATCCTGGAAGAAAGCAATGGCAAGCCATTCCATATCTTGCCATGAAAATTGCCTGGATTTGTCCATCTAGGTCAAGCTATATTGGAGGGCAATCAATTTTTTCTTTACTATAAAATATGCTATTTGAATTTTAAAATGTGAATGCTAGAGGACACGTCATCTATCCCTATCCGCAGGCTAATATAAAATCAGGTGTAACGTGCTATAGTAAGTGTTGTCCTCAGTCGGTAGAGTAAATGCCAGGACAAGAAAGCAATTCCACCAAAAGCAGAAAAGCCAGTCGGTGAAAATGAACTACAGTACTCTAACCTCTACACATGTCAAATGATCAGGGTATTAAACTTCAACAGAACAGAACATCTGTAGCTCAGGATTGAATTGTGGCGTCCTCAGTGCTTTCTCAGTTTGGCTGTTGCTTACAGACATTTCACTACCCAACCAGGTAACATCATCAGTGAAAATAAGCAAGGAGTTTGCTGACTGTTTGTATAGTTTTACCTTGCCAGTCATAGAAATAATTATAATGAAACATTTTAATCCCCAAATGAGTATAGGATCTGATGCCCGTTTATCTACAGTAGTTCTTCCTGCCAGTTTTAGAAGGGGGTAGGTTCAAAGTGCCACCAGCTACAAAAAAGTGAGTGGGCAACAATAAGATTCTTCCCCCCTCTCCAGTTCTGTTACCCAAAGTATGGATTTCCTTTCATAGAAGAATTTGACAGGAATCTGTTTTTTGTTATCAGATTAAAACACGATTATCCTCTTTTGTACCTTCAAGGAAAGGAATGTTATCATTCTAATGCAAAAGGTTATTTCAATCACTAAACGAGCAATCCATTTAGTTATTTGAATTTGAGTTTTAGGTTATGGGGAGAAGTAAGGAACTGCATATGTGCCCATATGCCTATTGTTTCATGTTCATTATGTATTTAGTTAACTATGGTATAACTGCCAAATCACTGCTTGTTCTAAAATACTTATGTTGGTTTTTAATTGATTATTACTGGTAGATTTATCCCTGCCACTATTTCGACTTTCAGCAGTTAACAAAAGCCATGTGAAATCAACAACACGGTAAACCTACAGTAACAAAATCACAATTAGAAAATTAGAATTGTAAAATAAAATTAATCAAGGAACAAATCAGTGGGATAATTTCTTCTTCCTTAGGATCTCCAAAACAATTTGATTTTTAAAAGCTTAGGGAAAGCCAATGTGTGTGCTCAATCTGATTTCCAGAGAAGACCATTCCATAAATATAAACACCCTTCCCCACTCAAAAGCAGGGCCTGAAATCCTCAACCTGACATTTCACAAAAACTTTTAGGGGTTTTTAGGTGTGGTTCAACCTATCTTTGTTCATTTTAATGTTTAATTGCCCTCTAAGAGTGATCACTTTAGGATGCCAGTTTGCCTTCTGTATGTGCGCGTACACCCTTGAGTCAATTTTGACTCCTGGAAATTGTCTAAGCAAGTTCCTGCCACTTTCTTGGCAATATATTTTTTGTAAGTGGCTTGTCACTACCTCCTTTTTAGGGCTAAGAGACTTGATTGACACAAGGTCACCCAGCTGACTTTGTGCCTAGGGCAGGAGTAGCCCTCAGTTTCCCAGTTTCTATCCTGGTGCTTTAACCAATATACCACATTGGCTCTTCTGGTAAGAGGGAATTTTTTGATGGACTATACGTGCTATAACAGCTATCTCGTGAATACAGATAGTCCTCAATTTAAGACCATAATTGGGCCCAAAATTTCTGATCTCAACAAGACAGTTGTTAATGAGTTGTGACTCACTTTACAACCTTTTTGTCATAGTTGTTAAGGAAATGACTGCAGTTCATGAATTGTTAATTGAACCCGGCTTCCCACTGACTTGGCTTGTCGGAAGCTGGCTGAGGAGGTTACAAATGGTGAGCATATGATCCCAGGACAGTGTAACTATCACAAGTACATGCCAGTTTGCCAAGCACCTGAATTTTAATCATGTGGCCAAGGAGATGCTGCAAGGCTAGTAAATGTGAAAACTAATCATCAATCACATTTTCAGTGCTGTTGTAACTTCAAACTGTCACTAAATGAATGGCTGTAAGTCAAGGACTAAATGTATCCTAATTACATGCTTTTGGGGTTCTAAATATGCTTCTAAATATTGGCTATTCCTGTGCCAAACCATAGTTTAATAGTACAGATCAGAGTTTGCCAAATAAACCACAACTGATTGGGTTTGCACATTGTACCTTTTCACAAACTATACTTTACAAGTCAAAAAAGTCTAGGTTTCCAAAACATACTGGACTCAAAACATTTTCGCCCTCCTTTTGGCTTAGTGAACCAGGCCACGGAAAGCGAGAAAAAGAGGGCACGTCTCACCCACTTTAATAGAGCTAATTCCCAAGCATTAAAATAACTTGAATAACAGCACTCTTTCCCATACTAACAACAGCAAAGGCAAGCAGTTGCTGTTCTACCTTACTGTACAGCGGTCTCTGTGTGTTATTTTTTCCTGAACAAGTCGGGTTAACAATGTAAAAAGGAAGTGCTTGACATATCCTGTTTTTTTTCCAAGAGAACAAGATTTGAGTTTGCATTAAGTAGGAATGGCCACTGTGTCATCAATCTGAATTCTCCCAGTTAGAGGAAAACACTTTTCTAATGATTGCTAGGAAATAACAATACAACTTCCCATCTTATTTCATAATTACATCTTGAGCATTTAATAGCATTGTAAGGTAAGTTCCCACAATTGCATACAGACCCAAAAGTTTTAAATGGATCCTTCAGACTTCCTCCAAAATGCAACGTGAAAGGGCATATTAAATAGAGGCAATCATCATAAGAACAGCATTTCATTAAATTTAATTACAATTGAATGTAAGCATTAATTATATAAAATTTAGTCATTGTTCTGGCCCTGGCAACCTTTTAGATTTAGTTCTGAGTTCATAACTCTGGCCTTGGGCCCCAAAATTCATGCATTCTGATATAGGTTAGTCATCTTTTTATTAGATGTTAATGCATCTTCACCTGGCATCTTACAAGTCATAACTAGTGTGTTTTGTGTTTGCAATAATATCTTTGTAAACATATTGTACTTTTCTTAGATGTCTTAAAAACAGGCAAGTTAAGAAGATCCTAAATAAACATCAAAGAAATGCCAAACATCAAAAACAGTAGAAAAATTACAGATTACAATGTTTTGGAAGATATCATTTGGCACTCAGCTGGAAACAAGAGTTCAGCTTTTTACTTATGTAATGAATTGCATAATTTACTATCTTTGAGTAGTGTGCAAAGCAAGACTCCTCACTGTGATACACAGTGTATTTTAGTCATAACTTATGGTTCTGGGTTAAATATTAAGGACTCTCCAATGGATCATATGGAAGCTCCTCTTGGAAATTTGTATATACGAAACTACTCCCCACTTCGGAGCTATTATTCAATCAACAACTACCACCATAACTCTCAAAGAGCAGCAACATCCCACACAAAGAGAGCAGATTGTGTGAATCTCACCGGTGTAGCTGTACAAAAATGTTCCCATAGCAACGGCAAAGGCACCCACTTCCTGCAGCTTGAGATTCATTAAACCCAAACAATTTAACCTTTCACCTATGTTTAATTGCCGTACCAAGCAACTAAGCAGGCTTGCATGTGTGAATTAAAAAGCGAATTGCAGAACAGTGAAAAGAAAAAGGGAAAAAAGGGGGGGGACAGAAGCAAAAGGGAAAGCAGAGTTCGTGCAGGAATCGGCAGGACCGAATCTAATCACTGCTCTTGTCTCTTAATGCCCGGGATGTTCACCCACAGGTCAAACACACCCATACACGCACGCACGCCCACACTGCTCACCTCACCATCTTTCCGACCAGCGTATTAAAACTCGGAGCACGAAGTTTGCCCCGCCGAAATGGAATCGGCTTGCCAAAAGAACTACCGCTTTCGAAGGAGACCCTAGAAATTGCACGTCGAACGGAAGGAGAGAGGGAGACACTTTCAAAGAAGGGCCACCGGAGACAGGAAGTGTTTGTGTGTGTGTACGTGCGCGCGTGTGTGTATTTGTGTGCGTGTAAGGGGATTGTAAAACTGATGAAAGAGATTCGCGATGAATGAAGCCTTGATTTAAAAATAAATGAATGAAAAATAATAAGTCACCCGGAGTCTCTCCCCTAATAAAGGGGGAGGTTCACTAGAGGGAGAGTCTTCCAACGAGGAGCGGCGGCGGCGGAGCAACCTCCGGGGCCCCGACCCAGAAACAGACGCGAATAAGCGGCGTCGCTTGGAGGTTACCGCCGCCAACTTTCGGGAGATGCTAGCGAATCCGGCCGGCGACATCTTCCGCCAGGTTTCCGCGCCCACGCGCCCACCCCTACCGCCCGACGCAAGCAACAAAAAAAAAGAAAAGGCGCCTGCCCCTCTTCGCCGAACGCACCGCACCAACCTTTCGTCGTCCATTGTGCGCCGACCGAGCGGAGCCGGAGCCCTGCTGCATGCGCCTTTCGCCTCTTGCCCGCTCGCTTCTCCAGCGCTGCCGCAGCGAACCGCTCGGCGCCCCCTTGATCTGGCTGCGCTCAGCTGGCCGCCTTCCTTCTCGCCCCTGCACCGCTTCCTCTCACGCCTAAAGCAACAGCGGCAGGTTAACTTTGCAGCAGCCAGAACACTCCCTTCCCAGAGGTCCCCGCTGCCGCCGCTACTCTGCCTCCAGCCTCGGCAGCCCACTCCCTTCTGCCTTCCTTTCTCCCGCTCCGAGCATGCGACTCGGTCTCCTGGCAACACCAGCTGTGCGGATAGGTACATTGCACCACCCCGGCTGCTGCATTTGCCCGAGGCATCGTTTTGGCGGGGTTCTGCTCTGTTTTAAAAAGACCGACCAAGGGAACGAAGCAAATGCAGCAAGGGCGGAAAGGGAAGGGAGCAATATTTTGATCTTGCTCCCGTGGTTTATGGCTTAGGGAAGGGGAAGGCGTGCTTCGGAACGTACTCTCTTTACATCCCACTTGTTTGGATTTCGTTCTCTCCCTATTCCAAAGCTCTAGCGCAATGTATTTAACCCATATATTTAGAGGATGCCTTAAAAAGGGAAACAATTCCCTTTTTATTGTGCTTATTTGCACTCTTTGGAACAAATCTAATTTTAAAAACCGGCAGGGGTGTTAAGGCAAAACGTGCTCTATTGTGAGTGTAATAGTAGCTTGCACATCCATTTTCCCTCTTACTAGGGCCAGTTTTCAGCTTAAGTAAAAGCAGGTACATCATTTTTTGCAACCAAGATAAAGGCATTGGAGTTTGTAAAGTGTCAGCACTGTATAACGAAGCTATACAGTGCTGACATTTTGTAAAGTGTCAGCACTGTATAGCTTCGTTAAATGTACAGCACGGATTGGAGGGAGGAGACATACTTAAAAAAACATTCTCTTATTTCAATTGTAAAGTACCAACTATCTTTTTCATTCTCTATACATATCATTTACATTTCAGATAGTCATGGTCAGGGGAGTAAAGAAAAAGTTGGATATGTGCATTTTAAACTCAAAACAGCCGCACCAAGAATCAAAATGAGGTTTATAGGCTATTTAATACCTTTATTCTCCAAGTGACATGACATAGAAGAGATTAAATGCCACATGTTCAACTGAAATTATATAGATGCCTTGCTATACTTCAGGCTGGTTTAAAGCAATGGAATGGAGACTGCAAAATAGCTTAAATGTTTACTGGATCTTTGATCATACAAATGATAAACAGGACTGCTAGTTGCTAGTAATATACTTTTCATATTCAATGCAGAGATTGACACATTAACCCAGGGTATTTTTTTTAAGAAAACAGCTAATTTTTCTGGATTAGCACAATGTAGTGAGTTATAATCACTCATAATCCCATCTCATGCAAGTATTATATATTAGTGTATTACCTGAACAGTCATAAAACTAGAAAATATACTAGTTACCAGTTCAAATATGGATGCAGAACCAAAATATCAATTGACCTTATTTATATTAACATGTTGACTTTCATCAATGCACTATTGGAATTGGAAAAGGGATAATGGGGCATGCATTTTTTTTAGACTTTGGAGTTTGCAGCCATCCAAACTAGCTGTTCCCATTGTTCTATTTTGTCTTTAAATCAGCTTGACTTCTTGTAATTTTCTAGATTAGCCCCTGTAGTTTCCTTGGCAATTTTCAAATGTGTATTGCCATTACTTTATTCCAGGGGTCAAGAGTGGCCCTGAGTCACACAATTGGTATTGTGCATAAGGCAGGACCAGAAGGCGCCACCTCCCAGTTTCTAGCCTTATCTCTTAACTTTTTGAGATAGTCCTCACTTACCAACTACACATTCAGTGACCATTCACAGTGGTGCTGAAAAATGATGAGTTATGATGGCTCCTTGATACTGCCAACGTTTCAGTCTCCTGCAATCACATGATAGTGATTCAGGCATTTGACAACCAATGCACATTTACAATGGTAGCAGCATCCCAATCATGTGATCGCCATTTGCAATCTTCACAGCTGGTTTCCAACAAGCAAAATCAGTGTGGAAGCTGACAGGAAGTCACAAGTTGTGGTCATGTGACACTGCACTTAACACAGTGATTCGATTAATGACCACACCTGAAAGTGACAATGTAAGTCAGGCATAGTCAAATGATGCTTCCTTTTACAACTGCATGGTCTACCAATGATGTGGCTAGTCCCACTTGTAGTCTGTTAAGTAAGGACTACCTGTACACAAATGTGACGTTTACATGGCTAATGTCTTCTGTTGCTCTCTCCAACAAATGACAGTCCATACATACTATGTGGGACTGCTTGCTCACTAATTTTTGAAGGAATTTATATCTTATGTCTCCCCAAAAAAATTACTGTATTTTACATTTCTGCAATCTTCTTTCTAGCCTTCTAAAAATTACATGTATGTGGATCATGTCATTCTGGCAACATAGCAAGTGAATTAACCAAAATCAGTATTTATATATAACTGAGCACAAAAATAAATATGAGCCTTAGTAATTGCTAGGTTCTGTCCTATTATTCTTTTACTAAGGAAAGGTGACACATTGCAACCAAATATCGGCCCCCTGGCATCTTCATTTGCTATTATGCCACTGAGCACATGTACCCTATAGATACCCTTTAAAAATAACAATAAAAGATGAGCACAACCCAGTGCTTTGTGTGCTCAACTGCCCAGAAAACAGAGGGAATGTGGGGTGGCAGGGATCTCACCAACTTTCTATTAACGGTTCGCCACAATCACCAAACACTATCAACAAACAGGCCACATATATATCTATCAGTATAAAGTTATAGATCCTGGTATAAGTTCACAGAATATTCATTCAATTTTATTCAATTCATGATCCTGACCAGACCTATGTGTTCAGTCCTTTTAAATCTTCATTAACATGTTTGACATGGGCAGAAACGTGCATTATAGTAAAACTCATCAATAGAATTATCAATATCCCAGTCTTTGAAAAATAAAAGCTTAGTACACATATGCCCTACTTTTATCATACTGGTTACAATGGAAAGATTTGGATAAAATAAAGCTATCTTAGAATCCTACGAATTTCACATTTTTAAATTAAACTTAAATGCAATGTAAAGCATTTTTTTTCTAAAATAATATTCTGCGCCTTCCTGCAGAAGCATCTTAATGCTGCTTGTTGTTAGCTTCTACCCAATAGTCAGATTACAGATGAAGAAATACTGAGCTGCCAGTGGAGTTTGGTCCATACAAGCATATAATAAAATCTATAAAGTAGAACAGGCTATAGGTCATATTGATTTACTCGTTTTTCTGTGTAATATTGAATTTTTAAACTATATCCTTACTACTGATAGACAATTGAAATCAAGATTTACTGAAATTGTCCTCATATTCAGCCAGTTTGGCCTAATGGTTAAGAAACAAACTGAAAAGCAGGAGACACCGAGTTCTAATTCTGCCTTAGCTATGGAAGCCAGTTGGGTGACTTGGGCCAGTCATACTCTCTCAGCCCAAACCACCTCACACGGCTATTGAAGGAAGGTGGAGGAAGATGTGTTGGATATATTCACTGCCTTGAGATGCTTATAAAAATAATAGACAGGATATAAATAAATATTGTCTGGTTATACTAACGTCTAACATTAGAATAGTTAAATTATGTAGCACTAAAAATAATTGTTATACCAGCACAGCATTTAGTATAAATAGTTGAAGACTCGTCAATAACCATCCTGTGTAATGAGTTGCGTTTATACAATCTAGTAAGTTTTATAATACATTTATATCTTTAGTAAAAACAATTTAAATGAATTCCTTTACAGAAACCTCAGATTGGCCATATTGCTTCCTTTATGCCCATTACCTGCAGGTTTAGATTCCATATACATCACTTTGATACTGAACGAAATAACTTTAAATTATTCTATATAGTTGCAGGCGAAAGTTTAGGCACCATCATAATTGTTTCAGTGATCCTTAAGAGGCTGACACTTCTATGACACAGGTGTGAAACTCGCAGCATCACGTTGCTATCACATGACGTTTTGTGATGATTTTCCCATTCACAGAGCTGGGGTGGGCATGGCCTGCACGTCATGCATCAGGCCCACGGGGCCGTCAGTTTGTCACCCCTGCTCTATGAAGTAGAGTTAAACAAAGCATTCTGCAAATTGGAAGGCATTAATACTGTATTTAGAATATTAATAGTATGTCAGATGCAAAGGTTTGGACATTCTTTCAGACAATACTCTAACACCTTCCTTTGGCAGAAATAACTTCAAGAAACCAGGAGACTACATTCTACTCTCACTTTAGGCATGAAAGCCAGCTGGGGTGACTTTGGGTCAGTCACTTTGTCCGACCAATCAACCTCTCAGGGTTGTGGGAAAATAGGAGCAAAGAGTATTAGAGGTATGCTCACTGCCTTGAGTTCTTATAAAGTAAAAAAAAAAATTAAAAAGCAGATTAAAAATCTAATAAAAATGTCCTTGGTAGCCAGTTAAGATGCAGTGCCAGAGGATGGAGGGGAGAATATAAAACACATTAAAAGTCCAGGTCACAGTCACAACACAAATGAACCCATACCTTAATGCTTTACAACACATGCAGCATTTATACTGAGCTTTGATGGGCCTACTGCAATCATCTTGACTTTCGTGGAACACTCTTTACAAACAGATGTCACTGCATTTAAGTCTCTGTAATGGCTTTTGGAATTTTTCACTCCCTTGCAGAAGCATTTTCCCTTAGAAATATTAAGAGCATATCTCCCCACACTGAATTTAAGTAATATCCAAGGGCAATTTGAAAACCTTTTTTTTCTTACATTTCATGGTTATTTCCATATATACTTCAAATAATTTATTACTGAACTTTTTGGGCTTCAATTTTCTTCATTGATATGTCTTCACATTTACATAAATTTGTTTGTACTATTTAGAAGCTGTGTCACTTTTCACTTAAGGATTCATTGAAACATACAATGTGACCAAAGGATGCCTGAATTTTAGAATGAATTTTAGAATGCAACTATATAAACAAGCACCAGACTATTTCACCAAGCCTCTGAGAAGAAGCATTTAATTCAAAACTATAACACTCATACAAGAACTCATAGGATTTTGAGCAATTAAACTTGCCAGTCTTGTGAATGCTCTCTGAGGCCATCAGGTTGTTAGATCTGAAATTAAAATGTCAAAAAATACTAAAAGCTAATTACACATAATAAAAAGAGTTCAAAAATACAACTTCACATTACATAATGCATAGATAAGTTTTAAATAGGATTTTTCATGTAATTTCTGAACTTAAATTGTACCTTTCTTTCAGGATGCCATGACAGGATGTTGAAATTACATCATCTTGTATGAAATGTGTCACAATGTACTGTTAATAAAAACTTTTTCTGCATAAGTCATTGGGTAGGAAACATGCTGTCTGTCTGTCTGTCTGTCTGTCTGTCTGTCTGTCTGTCTGTCTGTCTCTCTCTCTCTCTCTTTCTCTCTCTCCCCCATGCCTACAGACATGCAGATTACAAATTTGGGGTTTCAAACTAGAAGAAAGTAGTACTTCTATGGCTGACCAGTCTACTAATACAGACAAGTGTCCAAAACTGCAGAAACATTATGGTCAGTTTATAAAGACTCGTATAATTTAGACATATAAGGCATCTCAATCTGGTATCTTTATAGTTTAATTATGCTTGCAGTCCACGCTTACCTAAAATTCTGCCTTCAGATATGTTGGACTTTGGCTCTGGGATATCACTGGAGCTTAAGTCCACAACATCTGGAGTACAAAATTGTGAAAAGATTTGCATATTCTCTCAACATAGCTTTAAAATAAAATACAGAGAAAGCAAACATAATAAAGAAAACATAGTACTGTTCTTAATTCACCAGGTAGACATTAACAGTCACAGGCCTAGAAATAGAATTATTAAGGTTGATTGGCAAATTTATTTCAATATCACCAGGCTTATTTTTCAAAAGAACAGTTCAAATTTATGATCAATAAAGACAGACCTCATTTCAGTGAACACTGCCATACATGAACAGCATACAGCAGCTTAGCCTGAAACACTTGCAAAATGAATTAACTGAAGTGTCATTGGATTCTATGATACTGCTCACATACTAAAAAAACGTTTTAAGTTAGCTACAATTCTTAGACATGTCAATGCCAAATGTTGGTCTTCAATGTTCCGTTAACTCATTCTTTCATAAAGTAGAAAGTATTAGGGTAGTCAGCTTCTTGCGTCCAATACAAAAGGTAGATTTATATAATTAGAATATATGCAATAAAATACATCATTGAAGTTTCAAATAGAGGAATTTTGCTTTGTTAAAACTTTTTACTGTTAATCTTTGCAATACCCAAGAGCAACTTATAATGTATAAAATTTGGCAAATTCTGCCTGTCATACGAAAACTAGAACAAACCAGATAGTCTGACCTAACCAAACAGTAATGAACAGTATGATTGAATTGTGTACATATTTCCAAATATATAGGTAAATATTATACATTCAGGGCTCAAAAGTTTTTTCTGCTAGTAATCAACCATGTGGGTGTATAGCACCTGTTATTTAAGAATCACTGTGTTAAATTAGTAGTTCATTATATGAGATTATTACCTCACAGAAGATTTGAAAGGTCATATGAGAGGACAGCATTACAGGCAATATACAACTGTTTTTACTATTATAACAAACAGTGTTTTATCACCATGATGTGCTTTTGGAAAACAGAAAAGCATTACAAACAGCAATTAAATTTTATGTCCAAAAAGGTAGCTTGCAAAGGTCTGCACATAACAATTTCTAAGAACATCATTGCATTATCTTTAGCAAATCTGTTAATACAGCTTAATTTACTCCTTATGGGGAGAGTATTCATATACATCATTGAAAGCTGTGTGTTCTTTTAGGTAAATATACCCCAGGTGTAAAAGTAATGTAAACTCTAATGCTGAAGATAAAATGATGCAACCTATCACACGTGTATTTCCAAGACAATGGTGTTAATTTTTCACTGGATTTTTACACTTAATTTTAGCATAATCAACCTACCTTTATATAAAGACTAGAATAAAGCATTTTTAAGGGCCTGAAAAATCAGAAATAAGGTTTTTACTATACAAATTATAGCTACAAATAGTTATTAGAAGCCAGTTTTTATTCTAGGCAATAACAGTCCCAGAGATCTGACTTCGGTAGTACCTTATCTTCCCCAAAAGATAAATGCACCAGTAAATCACTAAAATTTAATGAAATTAAAGAACCAGAATAGTTTTTATTCAACATGGTTAAGCCACCTACTCGTTTCCAATTTGCTTCAAACCGCTTTAACCCAAGATTTTTTGTAGAGCATAACTTCTCAAGCCAATAAAATTTTTCATATTTTGTTAAATCTAGAAAATTGAACATATTGATGGTTAAAGTATGTGTACAGTTCTAACTGAATTGGAACTTTGTTAAGGCTTACGTAGAACAAGATGCAGATAATGTTACGAATTTCCACATCACACTGAACAAATATTTGCTGTAGAAGTCAAATGGATAATTGTACACATAAAAAGTGTAGAGCATCAAATAAAGAAAGCCAATTTATTGTTGTTTCAATTTAATGTAACTGACCTTCCTGAGTAAATGACACTAAAATGTGTATTCAAAGACACATCAGGACATTCAGTAGCTAGCTCCTAACTTCAACTGTAACTATCACGTATTAAAAACTATCAAACCTTATTTAATAAAATATATTGGGTCAAATAAACTTTTAAATATAACCTAGTTTTGACTTTAACACCTTAGTTCTATGTAAAATTTTGATTTAGCAAATGTTGAAATATAAAGCAGCTCAAGTAAAATACTTTGGTTGAAATCCTAATAAAAAGTCAATATTTTAATCATTTCATACATACTCACTGAAGCATGTGAAGAATTCAATTTTTTATTTGCAATATTCATAACTATTCTATATTTCTATTCAGGAAATCAGTTTCTGTCTAGAACATTGTTAATAGAACAACAAACGTTAATTCTACTATGTGAAAGGGCTACAAATACATCAAGAAGACTACAAAAATTTTGATTTACAATTGGCCTAAGTTACTGGCTCATTGTTCACTGAGCACAAATTTTAAAAATTGAATACTTAAATTGGTCAATCAATAATTTTACTTTTTCATATTTTAGTATTTCATTTCAGCCAATATATTTTATTGGCATGTTAATTTAATCCTTGCATTCTAAAGATCTAATGGTCTACAATTCTGAGAGCCAATTTGTTTTAATAACTTACACAAAAGTCAACTAGTCTGCCAGTAGATGGCACTCTATTTAATACTTGGCTTTTTTAATAAGAACAATTAAGATAGTATCCAATTGAAATGACTTCACTATGCAAACAAAATATTTATAAGGGAAATCATTCTCCCCTTTAAAAATGGATTGTTACAGACAAGCCAATAAATAACACAATGTGAAACTAAGAAATCTGACATTTTGAACATGTATATATTAAAAAGCACATGCTTTAAATGTGTTAGAACATTTTTATGAATAACTCCCTATATAAAAGAACAGACCAACTGTGTTTGCAAGGCAAATGCCCAACTGCAAAACTGTGGATGTAGAATAAGGTATTTTAACCAACTTCATCCACCAACATATTTCAAAAACTGGCACAAACTCTTTAGCAGTAAGAAAACCAATGTAGTGAGGCAGCAAGAGCTGAGCTCTTTACTTGAAATAAAGCAATCTTTTTTTAACACACTTAGCTATTCAAGCATCAGTAAGTTTTACTGACTTAAAAAACTTTTGTTTGAAATATAAGGAATGAACCCTAGGAAAAAAGACATGTAAAGGTCAATGAACACAATGATTTATTTAAAAAATAAAAATGTAAAAACGATTTAACCCCTTTTACAGCGATGGAATCATTGTAGAAAAAAATGTGTAGATATTCCAAGTCCTTACAAAGTTAATTCCCTTTCCCTCCCAAGTTTTACTTCAGAATCATGACTTTCCCTCCCAACCCCAAATAAACCAAAATTAAAACAATATTTTGTTCCTAGTATAAAAAACGCCTAATGTCCAAGCAATAAAAAAATAGAGTCCATCAATGACTAACACAAAATCGTTGTGTGAAAAGACCCAGTACATCTTCAAGAAAGTGACACAGGCAGCAGAGCGACCCCACCAGGAACATTCGAGATCTGCTTCGCATCACTGGAACCTTTTGTATGAAGGTGCCTTTAGGCGAAGTGTAGGGGAAGTATTGAAAGCCTGGCCTGGCCCGGTACAAACGGAGAGCATACTCCATGCAGACAAAACTAACGTCCCCCAGAAGGATCGGTGGGAATTCCCGCTTAGAAAGAGCCGCCTCCATAACCTCCCCCGCCATAACCGCCTCTGTATGGTCCACTGTTACTGCGGGGGCCCCAGCTGCCGCCACCGCCGCCACCCGCACCGCCGCTCTTCATAGGGCCGTAGGACGACTGGTGCTGGCTGTAGCTGCCGAAGCCGCCGTACCCATTGCCATAGTCGCCGCCGCTGCCACCTCCGCCGTAAGAGCCGCCACCGTACGAGCCGTAGCCTCCGCCACCGCCGCCGCCTCCTCCTCCGTAGCCTCCGTAACTGTTATAGCCGCCGCCGCCGCCTCCTTTGGAGAGACCGTTGTGGTCCCGGTTGCCGGCACCTCCGCCCCTTCCTCTTCCCCGTCCACCCCAATTCGACCTGGAAGAGCCGCCGCCTCCTGCTTGGATGTCTTCTCTCGGCACGGCCTTCTTGACCTCCACCCGGTGGCCCTGGATGGGGTGAAATTTGACCACGGCCGCCTTGTCAGCGGCGTCGTGGTTCTGAAAGTAGACGAAGCCGAAGCCCCGCTTCTTGCCGCTCTGCTTGTTGGAGATGATCTCGGCCTTCTCCACAGGGCCGAACTGACTGAAGTGCTCCACTAGGTCGTTCTCCGCCAAGTCCCCCTTGAGGCCTCCGACGAAGAGTTTCTTCACTTTCGCGTGGGCGCCGGGCCGGGCGGAATCCTCGCGGGAAACGGCCCGCTTCAGCTCCACCACGTTGCCGTCGACAGCGTGCGGCGAGGCAGCCATGGCGGCATCGGCTTCTTCCACAGCCGAGTATGTGACAAAACCGAAGCATCGGGAGCGCTTGGTTTGCGGGTTGAGCACAACCACACAGTCGGTTAGGGTCCCGTAGGCCTCGAAGTATTCCCGCAGCCCAGCTTCCGTCGTCTGCACATTCAGGCCGCCAATGAACAGCTTACAAAGCTGCGAGTTTTCCATGCCGGAGCCGCGGCCGTCACACGCCTCCTCCTCCTCGCTGCTGCTGCCGCCGGTAGGGGGCAGCTGCCGCCGGATAAAAATCGACAGACGCTACGAGGCAATCTTCGTCGTGGGACAGGTCGGCCCAGATCCACCGGCAGAGAACGGGGAAAGGGGGTGGGGAAAGGAAACGTACAAAATGGCGTCTGCGATTTCTACTCCTCCTCAGGCGCGCTCGCAGCACACACACAAAGGAAACGCCAAAGGGCCCGCCTTCCGTGGCAGTGCGAGACACACCTCCTTTCCTGAAGTACCGACTGAGCCAACAACCGTCCGCCATTGCTTTCTTACGTTACTACTGAATGATAGTTTCGAAAGCCAATCATCTTTCCCGTCCGAGCGACGAGTTGCGTTTTAAAAAGTATGAGGAGGAGCGAATCGTTTAATTGACGTCCGGAAGGAACCTATCACATTTCTGGTTTAAGCAGCCGCGGATGAACAAGCGGTTACGTACTGAGCCGAAGTCCAAAGGAGACAAAAGCCACTCCGATACGCCCTTGGACAAAGGCATCAGCCAATAGGCTGTCCCGCTTGTAAGCGCGCGCTTTCTCCTGGAGAGCTCCCTTCTCCCTTGGGCGGGGTTGGTAGCGCAATGAAGATAACGAGGTTTATTTGAAAGATTGAGCTCGTTTGGCCGTTATCCGAAGTCACGCTCAGCATTTCCCTAGGCTCCTTCCGAGCAAGATTTATGAGCTGAGCCTCTAGTAGGAGAGCAAGCTTGAGCACGAATGAAAACGAAGGCACCTGCATTGACCAAAAAACCCATATTAAGGCCGTGCCTATATTAGATCAGCTAAAAATACTAAATATTAAAAATACAACTGTTGTTCAGTTTTTCAGAAAAAATAATTCCGGGGAGGCCGGATGAATACAGTTGGATATTT
The DNA here is from genome assembly GCF_964273705.1 of Natrix helvetica. Taxonomy (NCBI): domain Eukaryota; kingdom Metazoa; phylum Chordata; class Lepidosauria; order Squamata; family Natricidae; genus Natrix; species Natrix helvetica. The sequence goes on from NC_138548.1 coordinate 282,004,272, forward strand.
TCCATTTAGTGTGGTAAAACTTGACAAGCATACGAATTCTCCCGATAAATAATCTCTCAAAATTTAGGGTAAAGAAAGACTCCCAAAATTTAGAGGGAGAAAAAAAAAAGAAAAATAGTTTTTCTATTTGGAAATTACATATTGAAAAAGATACTTCCTTTACAATAATCCAGAATATTGTAGCTAATAATGGCTTATCTAATAGTATTTCTCTACAGTTTTTATAATTGTATATTGTAGATTTATTATAAAGACATGGCTGATACCTGATCATGCTCATCTTCCATTCCAGCGTGTCATGTCAAGAAATGTAGATAGGTAGTAATAAATGTTTAACTTGTCTACCTGCAGTTTATCTAAATTACTGGATAATCTGTTATTAAATTTATCTAAATTATTTGTTTATATTTCACATTAAGATATTTATAGTGAAGGAAGTTTCTTGTTTGCAACATTAATTACAATTTTATCTTCTATTTATTCATTATGCATAAAGCAGAAAATTCCAATGCCCTCAATTTATTTTAGTTGCATGCTGCCAAATTTGACACTGGTAGCTTACATCACTGAAACCATAAAAGTTTCAAAGGAAGAAGAAAAGTTTCAAATTTACAAAGGAGTATCGGGGGGGGGGGGATTCAATATAAGAAAAAAGCTATTCATTACTCAATATATGCATTCAGGGCATCAGCTAATCAATTCCTAAATGCCATGCAGGAGAACTCCATTTTATTTATGTCTTTGTCAAATTTATATATTCATCCATCTCAAACAAAGTGATTTCAGGCATTTTAATCAGTTTCAACAAGGCAATAGATGAAAGTCTAGCTTCTGAGAAAAAGATGGTCTACAATGGGTAATATATTCTAATTAGCCTGTCTTCCTTCACAAAAATGGGATGCCACCAGCATTTTCTCCTGGTAGATCACAAAACAAATCAGTTTTTAAAAAGAAAAAGAATAAAAAGTGCAAAGAAGAAAGTAAGAAAAAGAAAAATATATACTGGTATATAAAATATAGAAATGACTATAGTTACTTGGACTTCAGTAAAGCATTTGATAAGGTAAACCATAACCTACTACTAGATAAAGTAGAAGAATGTGGGTTGGACAGCATCACCACCAGATGGATTCGTAACTGCCTGACCAACCGCACTCAACGTGTAGTCCTCAATGGAACTGCATCTACATGGAGGGAGGTATGCAGTGGAGTACCTCAAGGCTCTGTTTTGGACCCAGTACTCTTCAACATCTTCATCAATGATTTGGATGAGGGAATAAATGGGGAACTCATCAAATATGCAGATGACACCAAGCTGGCAGGAACAGCCAACACTCCAGAAGATAGGCTTAAGATACAGAAGGATCTTGACAAACTTGAACATTGGGCACTATCTAATAAAATGATATTCAATGGCAAAAAGAGTAAGGTTCTACATTTAGGCAACAAAAATGGAATGCACAGGTACAGTATAGGTGGTACCTTGCTCAATAGTAACTGTGAGAGGGATCTTGGAGTTCTAGTGGACAACCATTTAAATATGAGCCAGCAGTGTGCAGCAGCTGCCAAAAAAGCCAACACAGTTCTAGGCTGCATCAACAGAGGGATAGAATCAAGATCACGTGAAGTGTTAATACCACTTTATAATGCCTTGGTAAGGCCACACTTGGAATACTGCATTCAGTTTTGGTCACCACGATGTAGAAAAGATCTGGAGACTCTAGAAAGAGTGCAGAGAAGAGCACAAAGATGATTAGGGGACTGGAGACGAAAACATATGAAGAACGGTTGCAGGAACTGGGTATGTTTAGTTTAATAGAAAGAAGGATTAGGGGAGACATGATAGCAGTGTTCCAATATCTCAGGGGTTGCCACAAAGAAGAGGGAGTCAAACTATTTTCCAAGGCACCTGAGGGTAGAACAAGAAGCAATGGGTGGAAACTAATCAAGGAGAGAAGCAACTTAGAACTGAGGATAAACTTCCTGACAGTTAGAACTTAATTAATCAGTGGAACAGCTTGCCTCCAGAAGTTGTGAATGCCCCAACACTGGAAGTCTTTAAGAAGATGTTGGATAGCCATTTGTCTGAAACGGTATAGGGTTTCCTGCCTAGGCAGGGGGTTGGACTAGAAGACCTCCAAGGTCCCTTCTAACTCTGCTATTGTATTGTATTGTATTGACTTCCAATCTTAATCACAAAAAGTAAAAACAAATTTGATAAATTCACCCTTTATGAAGGTTAAGTATCTCTTCTATAACCTATCCCATATCAACATTTAGTCCCAGTGCTGCCTCAAAATTGAGGCATCCCAATTGTGCACAGAATTGAAGATCAATTCCCTGAATTTGGGAGAGAAAACACTTTTACCTTTGCAAAAGGGCTTCTTTGCCTCCTGAAAATAAGAATCACCAAGTAATTCAGGCAAAGCAAAAAGCATTTATTGGGGGGAGGGAGAGTTCAAGTCTTTTTATAGGGTACAGAAACAAATGATACATAACTTCCAGTATATATATGTCAGTAAGTAAATGAGCAAACAAAATACATTGATTGCATTCAAAGTTTGAATAATAGAAACCTTTGCTTCTAGAAAGTATTCTACAAGTGATGAATTTACGGGTTATATTACTTTTTCCTAGCTAGGTTAGTATCTTTCTTGAAAGTTGCAAGTGTACTCAAGGACTTTCAGAATACTCTTCCTATTGTGTGGTTGCTGAAGACGCAGGTTCTGACATACCAAAAGAAATGACCTTGGCTAAAAGAAAAACATGTTTTCTTGTAGATAGAGAAGAGGCTTGGACTGCCATGTTAAAAATATTAATATCACCTTTTAAAATGTTAATAAGGAAGCCTAAAATTTGAGGCAACAAGCCTTTTGCTTTACATTTTGCAACATTTCAAGCTATTTCTATAATTACAAAATCATTCTAATCATTGAAACCTTCCAATATTTATAATATAATTATACAGCATTTCTGGTTCTAGTATTTCTGCATCAGATTTAACATCTTTTGGACATCTGTCCATTGCTGACATTTCTGATATTGCAGATAATAATGGACCTGTAGGAAGCCCCCCCCTCCGCCCTAGAAGAATGAAATATTTTTGGAAATATTAAAAGGCAGGATAAAATATTTCCCTTAAAGAGAAATTTAAAAAATCTGAAGGGAGGCAGAAACCAGCCTATTTCCTTGCCCCTAGCAGAAACCAGCTTTTAGAAATGCAGATTTGGTCCTCCATTCAGAAAGACTGGGTGAAGACAGAAACTCAGATAAGCAACAAAGAAAAGGTCAAAATTAGCTCAAACACCTAAGATTTGTATTTCCTCCTTTGCCTATAGAGCCAGCTATGACCCCTACATGACCCGCTCTGTCCCCACTACACAGGACCCCTGGCAAGCTGTGGTGGGGCTGGGAAGGTGCACACAAGAGGAGGGGGGAGAAGGGATGCCTCTGCCCTGGCTTGCACTCATTCCTCAGCCAGCCTGGATTTACAAAAAGAAGAAAGGAATAGCGAAGAACCCCAAGCACAGCTCGTTGGGCTTTCCAAGAGAGAGAGAGAGGAAGCACAGAGTCAGGACAAGAGATACACACACAGAGAGACATAGAAGGGGGAGATAGAGAGAGAGGGGAGATAGGGAAAGATAGACACAGAGATAGGGAGAGAGTTAGGCAGAGACAGATACAGAGGGGAAAGAGAGAGAGACAGAGATAGAGAGGGAGAGAGACAGATATATAGAGTGGGAGAGAGACAGAGAGATACAGATGGGTGTGAGATAGGGGAACAGACGGGAGAGGGAGACAGACACAAAGGGGGAGATACAAGGAGAGAGGGGGGAGACAGAGGGGGAGAGAGACAGACACAAAGAGGGGGGGAGAAAGATAACAGAGACAGATGTCAAAAGGGTTTTTTGGCTCTTAGTGTTTTTTAACAAGGATTCTCTGCCCTAATGACCAGTTGGGTAGGCGCAGGTAGGGGGGTCATGTGATGTCGAGTTGGCCACACCCACCCAGGTTTTATGGAGTCCAGTGTTTTGTTTTCTGTGGAAAACAGGTCCAAATGGCTCTGACTCTTTAAGGTTGCAGACCCTGCTCTAGTGTGACATATAGTCACGGACCAGGGGCCAAAGATGTCAAGTGAAACACACATTAGTGAAAGGAGGATTTGCACTGAGTCTGTCGGCTGGAAGATCGGCCATCTTCTGCATTTGCAACCCACCACGGAGCTTGTGACAGGTGATGCCTGAAGATTACCCTACTCACACATCTTTTACCTCCAACTATCCACAAACCAGCAGTTTTTATAGCTCCTTCTGTAAAATAGTCAGCCTTGATGTTTGACTTGATGGTGATAGTGTAGCACAATCAGAAAATATGTGATGATTGCCAAGAACTATCAGAGGGTTTTTTCCTCCGTTTCTGGCTTTGCTTCCTTAAGGTGGCCACCTACTCTCAATAGGCCATTTTGATCAAGAAACGGTTCTAGTTTCCTCTGGGAGCTGTCTCTAGAAATACATCTTTTTTTTTTAGCATACAGTCAATTTCTCATGCATAAGTTACATACTGCACAGTACAAATGATGATATTTTGAGATTGCTGACATTCTATTACCGAACAGATGTTTTGGCAATGGTACAGTACCAGCCTTTGAAGTTGCTGTGTGTGGCTCCTTTAAATGACTGGGCAATATGAGTCAGGCAAGTAACAGCCTGAACGACTGAATTCCAGTCGTTCTGCAAAATCTATGTGATTCAAGTCAAGCCTCTGAGGCCACTGTCCAAAATGTAAGAACTGTAGGACAGACTTTAGTATCTGAGTCTGCATCTACCAGGTTGAATGTATCAACTTGAGGAACAGTCTGGTATGTGTTGCACAAGAACCCAGGCCTTGAAACCAGGTAGCATCTTTAAGGTGACTTGTAGCAACAGCTCTTGTAGCGTGATCTGTGGAGTTGTGATCAGTAGGTATATAGTGCCACTGTGTAGGGCAGCTAGATCTCCTAATTCTTAGCACTCTTGTTAACATAGACGTAAACGCATCTGGCCTCATTGTAGGTGTAGCCTAGCACTACCTGTCGGTGTAGAATTCGATATTTTAAAGTTCAATATCCATTTCTGATTAAATAAGTTCAGTTATCTCAACAGCTAATACTGCAGCACAAAGTTCTAGTCTGGGTATAGTAAGTTCAGGATATGGAGCCAGTTTTGCTTTGCCCATAACGAGTCCTCTGTGGCAGTGTGCTTTAGTATCTATTGTTTTTAAGTAGGCAACAGCAGCTATGGCTTTGATAGAAGCATCAGAAAATATACAGAATTTCTGGCTTTGTACCTCTGTAGAGGGTTAGGGTAGAGGATACAGGGGGATATAGGGCATGCAACCCGAAGATCAGATAAAGTTGTTAAGGAATTATTCCATTCTGCCCAGGAGTTCCTTTTTTCAGGAGGAAGTGGAACATCCCAATCATGTTTTGCAGGTTAAGTCTCTGAGTAATGCTTTGCCTTGAATTGTGATGGAGGCTGCAAATCCTAATGGATCATACAAACTATTTATTGCAGGCAAGACACCTCTACGAGTGAAAGGTTTTTCTTCTGTACTTACTTGGAAGGTAAAGGAATCAGTTCTCAAGTCCCAAGAAGACCAAGACTGCATTGGACTGATAGAGAATCTGTCCCTCAATCTAAGTCTCTTAGATCGTTAGTCTTTAACGTAAAAAAAGTAACTTTTTTACTGTTTGAAGCAATTTTATGAAGCCTGAGATTTGAACAGGCAAGCATTTCCTGTGCTCTTTTGGGGAGACTAAATGCAGACTCGTTTGAAGGCATCAGTTTTAAACTATCATCTACATAGAAGTCCTTTTCTATGAATTGTCTGGCATCAGAGCCATACTCTGTCTCACCTTTGGCAGAATGTCTGAGCCCATAGATAGCGACTGCAGAGAAAGGGCTGTTGCCAAAGATGTATACTTTCATACAGTATTCTATGATGTCTTTGGGGGGATCGTTGTCCCTGAACCAAAGAAATCTTAAGACATTTCTGTGTTCTTTTCTGACAAAGAAGCAACGGGACATTTGTTGAATGTCAGCTGCGAAGGCAACAGTCTCTGTGAAATCACAAGAGCACTCCTAGAAGTTTGTTATTGAGGTCTCTGGACCTGACAGGAGAACATCATTTAAGGAAAGATCTTCAAATTTGCCACTAGAGTAAAATATTACTCTAATCTGACCTGGCTTTTTAGGGTGATATACCCTAAATAGTGGTAGGTACCAGCACTCCCCATAGTCTTTGAGAGAGGGAGCTATTTCTGCATGACCATTCTCAAAGATTTTTCCCTATAAAGGAAAAGAAGTGGCCTCCCATGTCTGGTTTTCTTTGAAAATTATGTTTAAGAGAGGAGAAGTGCTTCAGCACTTGTTCTCTATTGTTAGGTAGGTGTCTTCTCTGTGGTTTGAAGGGAAGAGAGGTGACTTGGATGTCACTATCTTTTTTGACTAATCCCTGCCCTGTCTTTTCTAAAGGGAGTTTGTCCTCAGTAGATGCTGCCACCTGATTACCATCTTCTGTCTTTTGAAAGATTGTGCACCTCAAAAGACCTTGGTCGCTGTCACAGGCAAGGTTGTCACTAAAGGAGTCTATGAAAGGACAAGGCAAATGGGTAATGTGTGGTAGTTCCTTTAAGAGGAGTTGGTTGTGGCATGGCTGAAAGATAGAAGGATGTCTATTCTCCAATGTGCTTGTTAGCATGCTGCTAGTGGAGATTGGTTTGTGCATGCCTCCTAAAGACATCTCTTATAATGTCCCACCCTAGATCTAATTTTGGAGTGTAGGGGGAATTGTGGAAACCATTGATCCAAGCTCTCATTTTGTGGACTCGTAAAATACCTCTCCCTAGGAACAAGACTATCTGAGCCTGAGGATCAAGCTCTGGTATCAGATGTGCTATGCGGTTCAAATGTGGGTGATGAATCGCTGCAGGGATTTCAGATCTATGATCAGGGATCTGGTTGTATTTCATAAGAGTTGTTAAAGTCAGGCATGCTTTCCCATCTACTGCAGTGGTGGGTTCCGGATCCCGTTCCAACCGGTACGGTTGGAACGGGCCTGGCATCACCCACATGGACGTGTGTGTTACGCGCGCACACACGCGCAGCATACATATGCATCATACCTGCCTGCGACGCCTCCGCAAGCCTCCGCGACGTTCCAGCTGCTCAGCGGAGCATCGCACAGGCACGGTACGCGCCATGTGTGGAAGCACCAAAGGCTTAAAGGACAGGTAAGGAGCTCGGGCGGGTGGGTGGTTCCTCCGGAGCACCGTACCGGAACAGTACCTGGTGCTCTGGGCAGGCTCCGGTACGCCTGTACTGGGGCGTACTACCTGCAACCGACCACTGATCTACTGACTCAACTTGATAACCAGATGCTCTTCTCCCCACCGTCTCCACAATTCCTGCACATGTTTAAAAGGAATATGGAGTGCTGGGGCCTTTAATGCCAAAGGCATCAAAGAAGGCTGAGCTGGCTAAAGACCTGTTACTTTGGTCGTCTAGAATGGCTTAAAGCTTAATGGATTCGTCTCTTTGGCCTGCTGGGTAGACTCTGATTAAACAAATTTTGGAGCAGGACTTGCCATCTGCAATCTCTTTGCAGACGTCTGTGCATTTTGTGTTGATTTCTGCTGTGGTTGTAGCAGTGTGTTCTTCCTCCATCCCATGCTCATTGCCACTGGTGCTGGCCCTGGGTGTAAGGCTGTGTTATGGCCTGTGCTGCCAAATTCCATACATTTTACACTGACCTTACAGTCGTTGGCAAGGTGGGAAACTGATGAGCAGCACTTGTAGCAGATATTGTTCACTTTCAGGAAAGCTGTGCGATCTTCTATGGACTTCTCCCTGAAGGCTCTGCATTTTAGAGATGATGTGATGTGACTTCTAGTGTAGAGGACACTGCTTACCAGGATCTGATCTCCATTTCTATATGATAGGAGCTGGCAGACCTGTGAAGGGAATTAGTTTTGTGGACTGCTACTGGAGGCTTGCGAGGATTACATTTTGAAGGAGCAGCACATGACAGTGTGAAGTCAAAGCTAGGATCATTTCTTGTTTTAGTTTGTTGGCACATGAAGTCCACAAAAACAGAGAAGGGGAGAAATGGAACATTGTGCTCTCTTTTGTATTTCGAGCCATGTGCGATCCACTGCTCTTGCAAGTTATAGGGTAACTTTTGTACAATGGGGTTGACACCTCTGGCTGTGTCAAGGAATGCAAGCCCTTGAAAGTCCCCTTCCAACTTAGCTACTTGAAGATTGTCTTCCCTATTGAGGTAGGCATTGCTGTTTGGCCTGGAGTGCTGATAGACGTACTCTGAGGTGCATTGCAGAGGATCTTGGGGTTCAGCTTCTGGTTCAAGCACATTGCTCTCTCTAAGGCTTTAACTTCCGCTGTGGCACCACCTGTGGCATGGTGTCTTCTGGTGGTGCTTAACTGTCTAGAGACTGCTGAATGGTGATATGCAGGTACCTGCGTTGGCAGAGTAGCAGGTCTCTGTATAGTCTTTACCCTGGATCCCACTTGCTGGGTAGCCGCTGTTTCACTCTTTTGTCCCCACTACATGTTAGTCTGTGTGCAGCTCGACATGCAGCTAAACCCACCTATCCTCCAATAAAACGGACCATTTGCGTAGATCTGAATGCCTTATTGGGAGAACAGGATATGGTGAAACTGAGGAAAATAGGGATACATACAGTGAGAATCAAATACAAGATAAACAGTATTAAGTTATTGCTGAACAGAACAATTAATAAATACAAGCAGTTTGACTCTCACCAGCGATGCTCTGTGTGTGGGATGTGGATTCGTCCTTGGATGACCATGTGCCACAGATTAAGATGGCTGCTTCTTTGTGCTTCTGCCTTCTCCAAGTTAGGAAATGGAGTCTGACTTCCCAGTGTGCATTTGGTTTGAGAGTGCGGGTTGATGGGTAAATGGACAAGTTCAGCTTCAAACAATATAGTTGGGGCATATTTGTCTCTCCAGGCACTGGATGGGGCTAGAGAGCAACAACAGCATATGAAGTTATATGTTGTGGCATGACAACTCTATAGGAATCTGACAACAGCCAGTGGAATATTAAAGGACATGTTCTTACACAGGAACAGGGAGCTCAAATATAAAGCCCAAAAGAAGACCCACCCATTCTCAACTCCATTTTTTCAGGTGTTCCAAAATTTATTTATTTTTATTTATTTTATTTGATTCATATCACATGTGGTTGGTAGTTTTGCTTTATCAATAAATGGAACCTTTCTTTCTAATCAGTGTCCACTCTCCATTTTATTTCCAATGCCTTTCCCCCAGCTTGGAACTGAACCAGATGGATTTTTCTTCCAACAGACCCATTCTTTGAAAATTGCCACAATTTTATATTATTATAATGTTTTGTGCCATTTTGTAAAATCCCATGGTAACCAAATAGCAAAGGTGCAATTCTTTTACCACATGATTTTACATAAAGATGCAACACATTCCATTGACTTTTGAATAATTTACATCTAAAGTATGTTACATTTTTCTGCTTGCTGTTTTACAAAAGTAAAAATTTGAAACCACATGGTGGCAGAGTAGTATTAAAAATTAGTATGTATTCTTGAAGATGGTTAACAAATGAAATGCATTTTTTAAAAGGCACAGACTGCCTTTTATCCTTTTTTTAAAAAGCTCCAATTTCTTTGAAAAAAGGGGTGATTTTCAGTTCATTTCTTGCAGAAATGGACACAAATCAACTGTAGTTGCCAACACAAGTACGTAATCTGTCCAGCTCCTCTTGGATGAGTCTGATTTTTTAGATCCTTTTTAGTTTAGTTTTGGCTTTAGTTTTTTAACACAAACTACCCTGTTGGATAATCTATGTTGGGGGTGTCAAACTCACGGCATCACGACGGCATCACGTGATGTATTGAGAATTTCTCCCCTTCGCTAAACCGAGTGTGGGCGTGGCCAGCACGTGATGTGTTCAGCCAGCGGTCCACAAGTTTGACAGCCATGATCTAGATGAAGAGAACCTTTGGTAGCATTGACCACCTGCTGGATTGAATACCTAGTTAAGATATGGAGGAATTATGTTGCAAGCTTCCATTCATGCTTAAATAGTTCTAGAATATGATTATAGGGGATTTTTGCTCTGCTCATAATTGTTATGGTTCTTTTTATTCTATGATTTTCCATATGTATAAAAACCACCAAGAGAGACTAACTATAAGAACATTATACTTCAATGTCCATAACATGGAGACAATAAATTTCAGTAGGAGAAATGATATTCAAAGTTTACACATGCTACTCAGAAAGCAGTTACACTCATAATTATTTTATATCTAATCCTAAAATAATCATGAGGATAACATACTAAAATGACATTGGTTAATTCTGTAATGCCACACTTGGTAACAGGTATATTTATTTACTAATATCAGTTCCTAGATCTGTTTTTCTGCAACCAATATTACCTGCAAAAATAAGCTCAGCTTACAAAACAAAAGCTCAGTGAAGTTCATTCCAGATTTTGATTTCTATGCTTCTCAAACTAGCAGGAAGCTAAGATTTGAGGACTTCAGTAATATGATTAAAAGTCTAATAAAGCTAAGTGATTTGGAAATTTCTCCTCTGGCAAATAGTGGCTTATGAATTACTAGTTAAGTCATTGTTCTGAAAAGTACACTTCTGGGAAATTAGGCTAAATGAATCTTGATGTTAGCTGGGTGACTATCAACTATTTCATTGTGGATGGTATGAATAAACTGAATATTAGATAAGAGAATTTAGGATAAGACTTTTATGGACAAGGAGATCTACAAATGTTTCCATCAGTGTAATATACGGTATTTCTAACAAAGTGCTGAAAAAAGGAATAGAGTAAAAGGTAATAACTGCCTCTACCATTACTTAAAATATTTACATTGCAGTTTAGTGCCAAAAACAAACAATTATAGTACAAGTCTGATTTAAATTATATATTACCATTTTGAATTTGGACATTCCATGTGCATATCTGTGTGAAGTAGAAATGGAATACTAAGAGCATAATGCCGAAGATGTCTCAAAAGTGATTTTTCTTCTTCAAAAGGCAATTAGACTGTTTTTTTCTTTGAGGAAGAAGAAGAAAGAAGAAAAAAGAAGAAAACAAAGAAAAAACAATCCAGTTTCCTTTTGAAGATTAAAAAAGCACATTTGAGACAACTATGACCTGGATGACTGAAAATCTCCACAGACAATGCTGAAGATGTTGCCTGTTTTTGAAATGCAAATTCACCTTTACTGTCATTTGAGAGAATAAATTACCTGTTATCTACCATATTGCATTCATTCTGTTTTGCAAGACTTTATCTACAATACACTCACAATATTTTCTTATCATGTTATAGTGATTATAAAATTAGCTCCCTAATAAAGGCACAGTCTTTACTCCGATTCATTAATTAATCAATGTTTACTTAGTACTAAAGGCTCCTTGCATCGACTTTTACCCAGCAATTAAAAGTGCCGTACCATGAAAATTCAAATAATGCAAACATAATTCTGCTATTCATTAACCTTTTTAGCAAACATAATCCATATAGAGAGCATGGAGGACATAATTACATATGGTTAACATATAGCTTACATTACATGTAAGTTAGGGATTTAACTTTATGTATACTTGGGATCTATCTAATTATACATATACAGTAGGTGTATATTCTAATTTAGTTGTAGGAAATAGCACTTAAAAGCACATTGTATACAACATTACAACCTGCAGTTCAGAAATTAGTCATCTCTTCTAAAAGATCCTGATCTAATTTCATTGTTAACCTGGTTGCTCATTCATAAAACTAAGCAGAGAAATTACTTATTTGGGGGAATCAATAAGTATTCAAAATGCTGCAAGTACACATGCTAATTTTATAGGGTAGCTTAAAATATTAATGATAGGTGGTATGCACAGATGATTAATCAAAAATAATGGGCAAGAGCTACATTGATTAGATTTTTCTGTGATAAATTGAAAGCAATCCTTGTTGGTGTAAGTCACATAACAAGTGCCATTATTATCATGTGAGTTATGTAATCTTGAGGTAATCATTGATCTAAATTAATGGATTGGGAAGTAGAGAACATTGGAGAGCATGTTTTATGGCTTGGTTTTGGATGTCCTCTTCTGCTTTTTAAGAAAGCTACAAGGCCTATCGTCTGGGCCATTTTCAGAGTTGGCTACTCATGGATACAATTATCTGAGAACAAAATAATATTGGCAATGAGAAGACATCCCAAGAGCAATCTAATTAATAAAATATAAATATATTATACACACCCCTCAGAAGTTGTTGTTGTTGTTAGTTACGAAGTCGTGTCCGACCCATTGTAACCCCATGGACAACGTTCCTCCAGGCCTTCCTGTCCTCTACCATCCTCTAGAGTCCATTTAAGCTCACGCCTACTATTTCAGTGATTCCATCCAGCCATCTCATTCTCTGTCGTTCCCTTCTTCTTTTGCCCTCAATCTTTCCCAGCATTAGGCTCTTCTCCAGTGAGTCCTTCCTTCTCATTAGGTGGCCAAAGTATTTGAGTTGTATCTTCAGGATCTGGCCTTCTAAAGAGCAGTCAGGGTTGATCCCTCAGAAGTAAGTCCACTCAATAGAAGAAACAGGTAAAGGATAATGCTGATATCCTGCTAACTATAGTTTGAAGATCCCTCACTAACTGCTCTAAAGTTTGCATCCTCGTGACATTTTTATTCCATTGTGAAAGCAGCATACTTTGAATTTAGCAGCTGCAGTTTAGAAGCACATTTTATGTCTTCTCAAGACACAAATCTTGTCATACAAAATTTTCTCCCCGTGCTGCTGATGCAACTAGAGGCTGGTATTTTCCCAATTCCTATCGGTCTTTTTAATCTGAAGTGGGTATACGCCCCCCTTCCATTTACTTGGTTGGCACTGTTTCCCATGGACATTATGGTTTGGGTTGCAGAACAGATCAGACACTTTGCTTCCAGAGGCATGTGGGTGAAAGGGAAGAAGCAATGTTAAAAGATTCCTCTTAAAATCAATGAGAAACCTTCACTAGCCTCAGTTTACCTCTGAATAGGCATGCAGAGGATTTCATGTTTTAAATGGGAAGGAATGTTTGTCTACCTATGTTGAAATGGTCATATTTTTACTTCTGAAGCCCATCCTCCAAGGGCCTAAAAGAGACTTACTCCCAATGTTTAGTTGGATGGTAGCTTTAAATGATAAAAGCTTTGAAACGCCAACAAATAGGTTGCCTCAAATTAACAGCCATGTTTTTGTTATATTACGGTATTTTCCACTGTTACAAAAATGGCCATTTGGAGACAGGAACTTGCAAGCTGTTTCTCTTTTCTGCAGAGAGTCTGGTTCATTAAAATTATCAATACAATTCAAATTAATTTGGGGTAAATCAAAAGAAGTCTATTACAACCAGAGCATGATTTGACAGGTGGCTAAACTCACTGGTCTGGCCATCTGTCAACTTATCTCCTTCCCAACCCACTTTAAATAGAATGACTGGTGGATGTTTTTTTTCTGCCAGTTAATGATATTTAGTGAGAGAGCAAACAAAGTTGGAGAAATCTATAAATTGTTTCCATTACATTCTTCCACATTAAAAGTGTATGGACAACACCATATTATGGTCTTGTACCTGAGACATGACAAGGCTTAGCAAAGTAAGGATAGTGCAAAGTATTCCAGCATACCTTTTTTTCTTGTCTCAAGAACGGGAAGAATCACACTAATATAGCCCTGAGAAAAAACCTACTTGTGGAAGCTGTTTTCAATAGAAAATGAGTAAAATAATGATACTCCATATCTCTTTTTATAGGCTGTATTTTTAAGTGTCTGTTGACCCAGGAATGTGATGAACATAGGATTTATTGAGCTAGCTGTTATTGATTTTTCCAGAGATGTTAGTCTTATATTGCCTTATGTGCTATTTTGGCAGATAACACAACACATAGCATCTTCAAAACCAAACAACAGGGATATAGGTTTTTTTTCAACCCAATATCTGTCTTACACATGTAAACACACTGTTTTGTCTATCTCACATGCACACCCATTTTCTCACATACATGCAAAAATAACTAGTGTTATTTGAAGATGCTATGTGTTGCGTTCCCTTAGCCAATTACAATTTTTAAAAAATCCAAAAGAAAACCATTGAAGGAAGCAAAATATATTTGTCTTTGCCATCATTTTTTTTCCTTTAAAGTAAAAAGGTTAACTGTTCAGAATTAAAATTCAGTCTATTTTGTCATTAAACAAAATATTTGAAAAAAAAGCAACAGAAGCAAACAATTTAAACTACTTCTGAGTTTAACTTAATATAAATGTCAATCCTGAGTCTTGAGTTCATATCTAGGACAAGTTTGATAGTTTAATTTTTGCAGGTATTTTTTAACCTATTCTAGAGCATCTGTTACCAAACAACTTGGAAATGGAGCAGCATGGACACCTCCAAGTTTTTGGGTGGCAAATGTAAAAAGAGTTGCAGGGGGCCGCACCTTAGCCTGATAGCATTGGGCAGGGTATATATAGCTTGCAAGTTATGGATTGCTTAGCCATGATGTATATCTACACAGATTTTTCATACATTGACAGAATAATTAAATAGCTCTTTGTGGTACGGACAGGTTACTCCCTTTTTTTATAAATAATATATTTATTAAATTTCAACATTAAAATAAAAACCAATAAATAAGGAAAGGGGAAAGGGAATTGTGACAAAAAAAAACCCACATCAAACAAATTTATAACAAAAATGACCTCTAACTTTCTTTTAGTACAGAGATAATAACCCACTTCCATTAAAGCACCAATACAAAATTTGCTAAGATAATGTACACAAAGCAGATATGGGTATTCAAAGGATTGTACAGAATAAGAATAAATGAATGTTTGCAGGCTACAAATGGTAGAAATATATTACATGACTCAGAAGTCAGTTTGATTAAAACCCAGTAAATTTCAACATTTTATATCTAAGTCTATAAAGAGGGTGGGAGGGAGGGAATATTATGCCTCCAAAAGTGCATCAAAAAAGAGCTGAAATAAACAGTCTACTGTATAGGTTCATATTTAAACACTATCACATTCTATAATGAACAGTGGGCCATTTGTAAATATTTACACATTTCAATCCAGCATAATTTGTTTTTTTTTAAGTAAACAAATGTGCTGTGAAATAGATAACTCCAAACCAGGTTGCAAGATGATGTTTGGAAAAACATTAATAACAAATGTGGTCCCCATGGCTACTGGTCTCTTCTGTCATGTGCCCTCCTCCTCTGCTTTCCTCTCCTCTCAGACTTCAGAGCTTGCTTTATTGCTCAGCTTCTCCTCCGTGGGGCATTTCAATTTTCATTAGAATGTCTTAATCAGTTGATTTGTGGTGAACTGAGAAAACTTCACCTCTGGCAGCTTGCAAAGTCCTCATTACCACTGATCTCTCTTAGCCCCCAATTATACTATTTTTGATATTTATTATGAAAAGAAAGAAAAAAAGAAAAGATCCAGCAAACCAGGGGAGACATTCCATTTGAACTTCCTGGGACGTAAGTTATGAGTGTTTTGCTTTTCTCTCTGTCTTGACCTACATTCAATCCTGTGATATTTCTTTCCCCCTGGCAAGCTTCATGGAATTGCTCCTGACATGTAAGTTACAGGTGAAAGAGGGAGATGGAAAGGTTTTTAATGACTGAAATGTTAATTGTTGTTTCTAGATTGCTAGATATGCTTTGTAAAACATACATATTCTGAAATGATTACAATTTAACTACTACATTGCTTCATTTGGAAATTATTGATTCTTTGGGAAATGGTATTATTAATTTTTAGCTGTTGAATGAAAACTATTTGCTATATTTTTTACCCTGCATAATAGTACAATATAATATATTGTCTGGGTTAGATATACCCAATATTGTTCTATATAGAGATGGGAATTGTATTAATATCTAACTTACCAGCAATTTGTTCTATATTCTTTAATACTAGGTATTAATACTAGGTTTAATACTAGGTGAAGAAAACTATAATTGATGCCATTCTCCGTATTCTAAGAAAGAAATAAAGATATTGATATTTCTAATTAATTTTGGGAAATGTATTTCAAAAGTATGGTAGTGTTTGTTCATATCAGAATTCATAAGTATTAGAAAAACAGGACTCAGAGGAAGGAGTTGGTGTCCTTCATATTTGATGCAAGAAGTTATAACCGAGTTTCTCTCTTTCTTATGTTCTTTAATGGCTTAACTTCTCTTTTTTTGATCTCCAGCTGCTACTGAATAAGATGGCTCTAAGATGTCACACATATCTGATAACTAATTATAGTGGAATCTCAGAATCTCAGCATTACTTCTGAAGTAAGCACCGTATTTATCGGCGTATAACACGCACAGGCGTATAACACGCACCTTCATTTTAAGAGGGAAATTTCAGGAAAAAAATTTAAATTTCAAATAAAGAACTTTGAAGCAAAATAAGGGTAGCTCAGAACTTTTTTTTATTAATATTATTACCACTTATAAGGTAAATAATGTAAAAGGACAGTAAAAGCAACTATGAACACTGCTGCTTTCACTGCTACTATCTTCCACCCTCCCTTCCTCCTTCCCTTCCTTCCTGCCTCCCTTCCAGTTCCCTCCTTCCTCTTTCCTCCTGCCTGCCTGCCTTCTTTCCCTCCTGCTTATCTATGCTTCCTTCCTTCCTTGCACCTCCCTCCCTTCTGCCTGCCTGCCTTCTT
Source organism: Natrix helvetica (assembly GCF_964273705.1). Classification (NCBI taxonomy): domain Eukaryota; kingdom Metazoa; phylum Chordata; class Lepidosauria; order Squamata; family Natricidae; genus Natrix; species Natrix helvetica. The sequence goes on from NC_138548.1 coordinate 282,021,068, forward strand.
TCCTCTTTCCCTATCCTCTTATCCTTCCTTTCTCCCTCCCTCCTTCCCTGCCTCCCTTCCAGTTCCATCCTTCCCTCCTTCCTTTTTTTATTAACTTTTAGTCGGGAGTCCGGGGAGAGGAGAGACGGCTCATCCATTCTCTCCTCCTCTCACCCACACCCCCGCTGTCTAAAGCGCTTCCTTTCGCCCGCCCGAGCTCTTCCGCAGGCGAAAGAAAGCGTTTTAGTCGGGTGTCGGGGAGAGGAGAGACGGCTCATCCATTCTCTCCTCTTCTCGCCCACACCCCGCTGAGTAGCGCTCCGCGATCCTTTTCTGTGCGCCTGGCGTTTAGATAGATAGCCGGATGTTTTAAACGCCAGGCGCACAGAAAAGCAGCTGCTTTTGGGGCGAAGCGCTCCGCGATCCTTTTCTGTGTGCCTGGCGTATATCGCCTGGCGTATATCGGCGTATAACACGCATACATCATTTGCCCCCTATTTTTCGGGGGGGGAAGTGCGTGTTATACGCCGATAAATACGGTAATTTCAAGGCTGTAATTGATGATGACAACTCGTAGGCACATTTATATGTAAAATGAGACAACCATTATCTTTTTCAAAGTTTATTACAAATAATAAGTTGAGAAACATATACATACAGACAACACAGAGAGAGATTATACACACACACACACACACACACATATATATATATACACATACATACATACACACACACACACACACACACATACATACACATACAATATATAACGTAGGTGTATAAGAAAATGGAATAAAAAGACAGTGTTCAAATGTAACAATGATAAAAAGTAAACAAGAAAATAGAACAAAAAATTGCTATAAATTAATGCAAACAAAGTGCAAAACTTTGACTACATGAATTCTAGTATAAAAACGCCATGAAAACGAATTTGTATTTGAACAAATGTTCTCATTTTCATTCTATTTGCTGATCATACGTCACCCTTCCTTCCCCCAAAGTCATTATTTAATCACTGATATGAATTATGTATTTATATGCCATAATTTTGAATGTTCTTGTGGAATCGATGTACAAAGCAGAAGGGAGTCTGAGGTTTAATATTTTGTTTGCAAATACAATAGCTACACCTCTCTTCATATATGAAGAAGGGGAGAAGATTGCTGATATCAACTCTAACTTGCCCTTTGACTGTCCTTATTCTATCCAATGCCTATCTTGAAGATTATGGAATTGGTTTTATTCTACTAAAAAGGACTGTTATCCAAGAATTATTAATTATTATGCTCCTTTGCATTGAACATGCACAGAAAGTCCTTTCTCAGATATATAGAAAAGGATAGAGATATTATATCTGGTTTGCAAAAACCTGGATTATCATTACATAACAGGAAAGTTAAAACTAAAAACTTGAACTTCTTGCATCCAGTAGTATCTGGATAAATACAGTGGTATCTCTTGTATTGCCATCCATATTGGAGGAGTTAGATGCAGAAAGGCTTATGCACCTTCTATATTAATCCTTCCTTAAGCAATTAATCTTAAAAGGAAAAAAGCTGGCTTCTATTACATGCTGATATGTGTAATGTCTGGTTCCTTGGAAACAAAAAGAGAATAATGTCAGGGTTCCAAATAACAAACATCCCCAAATGAAAGAAAACTCCGAGGCGTAAAGTTCCTCAAAGTCCCATTGCAGTAGCCACCATATTTTCCCTTCTGTTTAGCCTTGAATAGTTAAGCTTTGACTTGGTAATCATATGATCTAAAAAGTAGTGCAGTTTTACAATACTATGGAGACATGACTCCAGAATCATTTGCGGTTGGACAGCCTTCAATTCTATAAATAAAATAAATGTGCTTGATTCATAAGTCTAGATAATGCATGCATGTTCAACACTCATTGACTGTGCTGATTATTTGTACTCAATGTTGAGTCATCAAAAATGAATCACTTCAAGCTGCATATTAGTTGGCAATCAGTTGGGATTATTTCTTCTGTACCAGTTTTCTGCTGAGTTAGCAACCTCCCTACCTAAGGTCCTCTGCTCAGTCTGAGATTGGCAGTGGAGCTCCCCAGGCTTTTGATCCTGGGGTTCTTCAATTTGCCTTCCTTGGAGGTTGGAGTCTGAAGTGGTTGAAAGTTCATGGTCATCATTCAGGACTTGACATGGGACAGTGGTCATACCCTGATTTGATTTTCTTGTTGGAGCAGTGGCAACATGATCTGGAATTGAGGGTCTTCTTGGTGCATCTCACCTATTGGTCAGAATCAAATCCCATTTAACTATGAGATTGTCTGATGCTGCCCTCTGCCACAGGGAGGCAAAATCTATTAGGTTGATCTGCCCCATTGACTGATGGACCCTGATGGCTTCTAGAGGGAGCTTCAGGTTGTTCCTGGGGGGTGGGGTCTGCTGCATGATCTGACCAAAGTCTTATCTGCCACTTGGAATGAGAGAGCAGCTTAAGTTTGGATCAGATTGCACTCACGGGATATCTCTCCTCTCATGGATCCTACCGGTCCCTGTGGTTGACAGAGAAACTGAAAGAGATTAAATGAGAAAATATATGTCTAGATCAATGCTGAAGGACAACAAAGAATGGACTTGACCAAACATGGACAAGAGCCACTATTTAGACTACCTTGTGGCAATAAGGTTAGCAATAGTTTTCTCCTCTTATAACATCCACATATAGCCAACCACTGGCCTTTTTAATGGAATGGGTACTTGGAGATCTATGTGTAAAACTATGCAGTGGAATTTGCAGAGATTCTGTCAGATGAAATTACATTCATTCCAAGTTGGATACCTACTTTGGTACATATCCCAGGTAGATGATCTTGTCCGGTTATCTATGATCAGTTTTTATCTGTTGCACGTGAGGAAGTGGACAGGGTCCTAATGACTGAGATCCACCAGCTGCTTAGATCCATGCATCTACTGGCTAATTAAGGCTATCCAGGGAGAGGCGTGTCTGCATTTGGTTGGATCCAAGAAATGGTTAATTCTTCTTTGGGAGAGTAGGTTGTTACACACACACACACACACACACACACACACACACACACACCACTTAAGGGCATATTGCTTCGTCCCCTCTTCAAGCCATTGCTGGATCTCACCATACTGGACAATTTTCATTTCAAGGCGGCTTCAGTGGGCCTTGTATGAAGCAGATTATCTGAATTTCTTTCAGATGGGATTCTATCTCTGGCAAAGTAAGATGTGATTGACATCTTGTCCCAGAGGCTGTAAGGGTTTAGAAGGGGAACACTGAGTTAACGGCCACACTGAGTGTCTCTGGTTTGGGGGCCTTATGGTTCCAAACAGTAGTGGCATTAATAGGGTTAAAATGTTTGGTCTTTTTTATTGAATTGAATTGTTTCTTTAATGAATTTTGACTTCTATTAA